>NC_044392.1:104441262-104748384 GCF_006542625.1 Nomascus leucogenys | reverse complement strand
ATAGTTCGGCTTCCTCTCTTGCTATGTAGATGCTTTGTATTTGTTTCTCTTGCCTGATTGCCCTGGTCAGGACTTCCACTACTATGTTGACTAGGAGTGGTGAAGGAGAGAGCATCTTTCTCTTGTTAGAGTTTTGGAGAGGAATGCTTCCAGCTTTTTTCCATTCAGTATAATGTTGGCAGTGGTTTTGTTATGGATGGCTCTTATTATTTTGAAGTATGTTCTTTCAATGCCTAGTTTATGGAGGGCTGTTACCATGAAGGAATGTTGAATTTTATCCAAAGACTTTTCTGCATCTATTGATATAATCTTGTGGTTTTTGTTTTTAGTTCTGTTTATGTGATGAATCACATTTACTTGTTTGCATATGTTGAACCAACCTTGCATCTTGGGGATGAAGCCTACTTGGTCACGGTGGATTCGCTTTTTGATGTGCTGCTGGATTTGGTTTTCTAGTATTTTTTGAGGCTTTTTGCATCTATGTTCATCAGGAATATTGGCCTGAATTTTTGTGTGTGTGTGTGTTGTGTCTCTGCCAGGTTTTAGTATCAGGATGATTCTGGCCTCGTATAATGAGTTAGAGAGGAGCCCCTCCTTTTCGATTTTTTGGAATAGTTTCAGTAGAAATAGTACCAGCTCTTCTCTATACTTGTGGTAGAATTCAGCTGTAAATTCATCTGGTCCTGGGCTTTCTGGTTTGTAAGCTTTCTATTATTGATTCAACTTTAGAACTCTTTATTAGTCTATTCAGAGATTCAATTTCTTCCTGGTTCAAACTTGGGAGACTGTATGTGTAGAATTCATCCATTTCTTCTAGATTTTCTAGTTGACATGCAGAGAGGTATTCAAAATGGTCTCTGTTTTTGTTTTTGTTTTGTTTTGTTTTGTTTATTTTCTGTGAGGTCAGTGGCAATATCCCCTTTGTCATTTTTAATTGTATTGATCTGTATCTTCTCTTTTTTCTTCTATTAGTCTAGCTAGCAGTTTATGCATTTGATTAATGTTTTCAAATAAGAAACTCCTGAATTTGTTTTTGCGTCTCAATCTCCTGCAGTTCATCTCTGATTTTGGTTATTTCTTTTCCTCTGCTAGCTTTGGTGTTGGTTGGTTTGCTCTTGCTTTTCTAGTTCTTCTAGTAGCGATGTTAGATTTTAATTTTAGAGCTTTCTAACTTTTTGATGTGGGTGTTTAGTGCTATAAACTTCCCTCTTAATACCGCCTTAGCTGTATCCCACATACTCTGGTATATTGTATCTTTAATCTCATTAGTTTCAAAGAATATCTTGATTTCTGCCTTAATTTCATTATTTACCATAAGGTCATTCAGAAGCAGGCTTTATGTTCTCTTCCCAGCTTGGAGGCAGCAGGGGAAAGGACCTTAGCCATGGTTGTGGCAGAGGGTCTTTCACTTGTCTCTTGAGGTTACATCCCGAAGAGATGTGGAACCACTATCAATCAGTGTGATTGGCCCGGGATGGGGCAGCTGTGATGTGGGCCAAGACAGGAAGTTCCTGCCTGGTGATGAATTGGGGGGTGGGTGGAACCTGGTTGAAGCTGACTGGCCTTCTCCTTAGAGCAACTGCAGCTTTCTAGAAATTTGGTTAAAGCACTCAGGGCCTTTGCTCCTTCCCCAATCTGGGGGCAGCAAGGAGAGTAGCACTGAGTGGCAGTGGCAATGGTGCTTTCGGTTGCCTCTGAGAGCTCCACCTCAGGGAAATGCAGAGCTGCTCCTACTGGGAATGCCCAGGGAGTGGTGCAGATTCTCTGCCAGCCCATGCTGAGGGCTCTGCTTGGTAAAGAGCAGGAGGATTGAAGGCTCACAAAGATGGGAGACTGGCTCCTCTCCATATAGTGACTGTGGCATGCTGGAAGCTCCGGTGAAATGCTCAGGCTCTTTGTTTCTTCCCTAGACTGAAGGCAGCAGAGGCTAAACTGTGTGGCAGTGGCAGATGGGCTATCAGTTGCCTCTGGGAGCCCCTCCCCAAGGAAGTACAGAGCCACTAATAGTAGGCTCAGGGGTGTGTGGGATGGCTATTCTCCAGTCCCAAGCTGGGGGACCTGCTTGGTGAAGAGTGGAGAGTGGGGGCTCACAGGAAAGAGAGACTGCACTCCTATCTTACAGTGGCTGCAGTGTGCTGCAAGTGGCAGCACAGCAACTGGACCCTTTGTTCTTTCCCTTGCCCAAGGGCATTAGGGTGGTACCACTGCAACTGCAATGGCAGAGTGGCTGTGGATTGTCACAGGGATTTCCTCCTCAGAGAACTGCAGAGCTACCTCTGACTAAAGTGTTCATGTGAGAGCAGGGTAGCTGTGCTGGAGCCCAGGTTGGGAGGCCCTGCCTAGTTGGCAGAAGCAGAGGTGTCAACCCATGTGAAGGATAGTCCAGACACTTTTCCCTGGAATGGCTATGCTGTGCTGGAGATCCATGTAACTCCCTAATCACTGCTTTATCTCCAGAGGTTGAAGGCTATATTAGTGGAGGCTGCAAGACAGCAAAAGCAGAGGTCAGTCTCTCCCTCTGGAAGCTCTCTCCTACGCAAGTACAGAGCTGCTACCAGCCCAAGATGCCCAGTGGGTGGTGGCTGGAGTCCCAGGTCGAGGGGGTCTCATTCCATGAGAAGTGGGATTAGGAACCCATGTAAAAAGTAGTCTGGCCACTTTCTTGTGTGATGGTTGTGCTGTGCTGGGGATCTGTGCCACTCCTTAATCACCACTGGAGCCTATAGTGGGGAGGGCCGCGAGATAGCAAAAATGGTAACCAGTCTCTCTTTCTAGGAGCTCCATCCCAAGGAAATAGAGAACTGCTACCAGCCCAAGAGCCCAGATGGGGTTGGCTGGAGACTCAGGCCAGAAGGCCTTACCCTGTGAGATGCAGGTGAGGTGAGGACTGCAGTCTGTTGCTGCTCAGCCCCCCGGATTTGGCCCCTTTCCTGAAGGTGTGCAAGAAAGCCTGACTTTCCCACTCCTGGAGCTGCAGCTGCTAATGCTAGGATGCCTGGGGATTCAAGGCTCCTGGGACGCCATGTGTGCCTGAGCAGAGACTCTGTCCAGACTCCACATAGCTCTCTGTGTCAGTCTGGAGGTTCCAGAGGGGTGAGCTTACAAGGGGATCGCCTGAGCCTAGGGTTGCAAAGGTCCATGGCAGAAGTGTCTGTCCCTGGGGACTCAATTACTCATCACTTCCCCAAGGTGGAAAAGTCTCCCCTGGCTCCATGCCACACCTGAGTGGGAGGCTGTCCTGTCTCACTCCTCTCTGTTCTCCACAGGTCAAGTTGTTTCCTTGATGAATCCTAATGTGTTCCAGTTGAATGTTGCAGTTGAAGAGCTAGTAATTACTTGCTACTCTTTCTTTCCATGAGAGTGATGCACACTAGCTGCTTCTAATCAGCCATATTCACCTCTCCCCTAAAATCTTTTCAGTGTAGTTCATCTCATTGCTTTCATTGTAAGAAAGTCATTCGACAAGCTAAGGTTACCCAAATCGTCTTTGCTATGCTAATTTTTACAATTCTATAATTTAACATTTTATTCTCTAAGGCATCAAAAATTAATTGTGGTCTATGGTGAAAGCTAATAATATAACTTAATTATTTTCTAATACTTTGGCAATTTTTAAAACAATGGTTTGTTACAGTGAGTGTGAATACTGTTGATTTTTTAGTATTATTGCACTGTCGCCTTATGAGTTTTACTTCTGAAAATTGATTGAGGTTATTTTTCTTATATGTTTTAAAACATTCTATGAGGGGTTGGCAATCTTTATTTAATTTTTAGATATGCATTGAATGTATTCACTATGCAATGCATATCTAAAAATAATGTATATCTAAAAATTAAATAAACATTATCATTCAGATTTTTCAAATACTCTATATTCTTTATTTTGGTTGCAGTTGTCCCATAACAATTGCACATACTGAGAAATTACATCAGGTTCTTCTGGTTAAATAACATTTTAAACTTGAAAATATGAAGACAAGCTAGGATATTTTCTTTTGAAGAAACAAAGTAGTTTTGAAGTTTTATAAAAATCTAAGTAAATTCAATCATAAAGTAATAGAAAGAACATGAGTAGATGAAGCTTAGCAATTAAGACTTGGTAATGTGGGTTTTTATTTTTATTTTTTGCCTTTTCTTTTTTTATTATGCTTTAAGTTTTAGGGTACATGTGCACAATGTGCAGGTTTGTTACATATGTATACATGTGCCATGTTGGTGTGCTCACCCATTAACTCGTCATTTAGCATTAGGTATATCTCCTAATGCTCTCCCTCCCCCCTCCCTCCACTCCACAACAGGCCCCGGTGTGTGATGTTCCCCTTCCTGTGTCCATGAGTTCTCATTGTTCAATTCCCACCTATGAGTGAGAACACGCGGTGTTTGTAATGTGGGGTCTTAAACATCATGGCAAGGAGCTGAGAACTTATTTTTTTAGGCCACCTATTTTTAAATGCTGGTTTTGTTCCAGCTGCATAAAAATAACCTGAGGATTTTTGTCCAAGTATACATTGAAATCATATTTAAGTTACAGTTAGATTCTGACGGCAACTTTAAGAGGCAAATATCTTGTATTATCAAAATAAGTGCTGAAAAATCTCTCAGTGTATACTTGTGTGGTCACCTTGTACAGTAACTCCTATGGGTGCTAAATTCTGAGTATCAGCAAAAAACGAGAATGTTGTGAAGATGATTGGGTATTCAGACTTATCTACACTTAAGATAAATATCCGTATATATTGGTGAATGACGATTAGCTTCAAATATTGTTCCTGACCCAGTCTGTTTCCCTTTTGCTTCTAGTACTCCAATTACTTATTTAATAATCCTTATTAAAATAATAGATATTTCTCTACTCCTTTTTAAATTTTCTGTCATCTTGCCTCTCAATGATTTAGTCTAGATTTATTTTTTGAACCACCTTCCAGTTTGACAATTCTTACTTTATATGTGTCTAATTTGTTAATGCCATTGATTGGATTTTACTTTATTTTTATATTTTACATTACATTATATTATATTTTGTTATTTATATAATAATGAAGAGAGATATATTTATTATATATATTACCTTGTTATTATATTTTTCAGTGCTAGGATTTCTAATTGATACAGTTTCCAGTCCTCTGCCTAAATTGTCCACCTTGTATTTTAATTACTTGAACATATTAATCACGGTTTTAGAGTGGATTTGAAAATTCACTTATGTATAGCTCTGGTGGGGATTATATTTGCTCTTTTTCTTGTTTTTTTTTTTTTTGGTGAAATCTTTTTGTATGTTTGGGGCTTTTATTACTTTTTTACATTAAATGTACTTTTTACATTAAATGTAAAAATTATAAACATAATTTGAGACTCTAGATGTTTTCACTCTCCAAAAAAAGATTTTAATTTTGTTTCTGGCATGTATCTAGCAGGGACAATAGCAATACCAGGTCATCTTAATACAATAAAGACAATAAAGGTCTGAGATAATTTGAAGCTGAAACTTAATCCTTCTCTTAGCTTTCACCCTTATTCCTATGCTTAGCCCTTTAAAGTCCCAACAGAAACCTATGCATGTGCCAGAACCCTTCCTGCTTGATGGGTCCTGAACTCCAGTTTTGGTTCTCTCAGCCCTTTCTGTCTGCCAAAATCTCTGCCTACATTCTCAAACTTTCCAAAAATACTTTGGGAGTTAGGAAATTCCTCAACAGGAAACGTAGTATTAATTTCCAAGCTCATCTCTTTGGTTTTCCTCTTGCCTCCCACACCCCAAATCCTAGCCCTCAAAATTTTGTTGTCTGATAACTTTTCAATGCCTTTAGATATTTTAAAGCCTGCTTTGCCCAACGTTCCTAGGAAGTATGAGAATTTTATATCAACGTTCTCCAAGAAACAGAGGACAAAATAGAATTAGCCATGGGAGAGATGTATTGGAAGGAATGTCTGTAAACATAAAAGTGAGAAAGTGAAAGAGGAGGCAGAGAGATTCTTCAGATGATGATGCAGGTCTGAAACCCGGGAAAGAGGAGAGGGAAGGAAGAATAATTGGTTAGTAAAAGCTTTACACTACAATGTACTTCTGGGGAAGTCTCAGCCCAGACAAGGGGGAGCTACAAAGTGAAGACTAACTATCAAAGAAGTCTCGTGTTAGCAGAAATGGCCCAGCCATAATACCCCCACCAAGTTCAGTCATTAGCTTTGAGCAACTCCGAGTGAGCATGGCCTTGGGGAAAACACTGAACTGTAGAAGATCCAAAGATGTGGTATCTGGAAGATCTTTTCCAGCTACTGCGCTCATACCAAGTTTCCTTGAAGGAATAGCTAGTGACCTGTGGAACCACAGGCCTTATAACATAAATGTACTGCATAAATATTATGTATGATTTATCCCCCATCCCCTTTACTTTTTCTTACTTGTTATTTAGTGATTGATTTGTATATTTATAAGACTGCTTCCAAATAGCACTGGAATAAAGCAGACTATAATATTTTTAAACTTGTGGATTAACCTAAAAAATAAATATATAAAAATAAATATTGGAACACACTAGAAATAGAATGGGTGTCATTTTACTTATCTGGATAGTTTATTGAATCCCTTAAGCTTTTGATTATATTGGTTTCTATTTTTGTTTTGTGTTTTCTTCATCAGCATATTACCTGTAGATTTTATGTACTGATTTTAGGGATTTAAAAGGCCTAAATGTGTTTTCTTCTTTCCACCTATTGCCAGATGCTTGAATTACACAATCAGATTAACAATATATTGTCTCATACTTCATGTTTTCTCCTGCCTCTCCCTGGAATGCCCCTCACTGCTTCTTACTGTGGTTATTTCTTATGTCTCTTTCAAGGATCAGTTCAAGCATCATCTTGAACTAGGGGTACATCTTCAGGAAGTACCCCCATATAACTTTTCTATGTTTCTGTAATATCTTATGGATATATTCATTATATCACTTATCCCACTGTGCTTTAATGATTGTTTGAGCTCCCTGAACAGAGACCTTGCTTGTGTTTTTCATAGTATTTCTTGTAAGTAGTACTTTGTAAATAAGTGCTCAATAAATGTTTGTTCAATAAAAAAGCTTAAGTTTCATGAGAAAATATATATAACCATAGGTATGTTTAGCACTTCTGTTTAGTCATATTCACTGATTGTGATGAAGGCAGTAATAGGTTTTGCTTGATGTAGGGGGCAGGATGCAGTTCTAGGTACTAGTGATGGGGCACTGCATATTGAAGAAGGTTTAAAAAAATGGCCACCCCATCACGAGGTCAGTAACTTGAGAACAGCCTGGCCAACATAGTGAAACCCCGTCTCTACTAAAAATACAAAAAATTAGCCAGGAGTGATGATGGGCACCTGTAATCCCAACTGAAGCAGAAGAGTTGCTTGAACCCAGGAGGCGGAGGTCGTAGTGAGCCGAGCACTCAGCCTGGACAACAGAGCGAGACTTTGTCTCAAAAAAACACAAAAAACAGAAAACAAACAACAACAACAAAAACAACCAAACAACTGGCCACCCCTAAAGATCATGGAATGTGCTTACCATGGGAAACCTGAGACTAAGTTACTTGCTGAAAAGTAACTCACAATTTTTCACAAAGCTCTCTGGGATTTCAATTTTAGTTCGTTTTCAATATCTATTACCTAAGCCTAAGTGGACTGGTTTGGTAAACTAAGTGTTTTTAGCCATTAATAAAAGCAAATGGCATTCACGTATCTGCTTAATGAAAAAAAAAAATTTTTTTGTTGGTTTCCTACAGATGTGGTCAAGAATAGGGTGTTAGTTATACCTAGGAGCAAAAAAAAATCAATATCAAATGTGAGGTGTCACTTAAAGCTTTATCTTGCCAGTTTTTCTTTTAGACCTCGCTTGATTTCTGGAACAGAGACTCTAAGACTATTCATTTGTGTGGTTCTCTTAGTTGTTCTCCTCTAGAACACTCATCAGCCTCTTGATTCCCAACTCCCTTGTTTCCGTTGTCCTCACCTCCAGAGTACTGTTCAGACTGAATGGGAACTAGGCTGGAGAAACACTATAGCTCTGCTTTATGCATTATCACACTTACACAGCAATTGGCGTAACTATCATGTTTTAAAAATTAATACTAGGCCTGGTGCGGTGGCTCACGCCTGTAATCCCAGCACTTGGGAGGCTGAGATAGGTGGATCACCTGAGGTCAGGAGTTCAAGACCAGCCTGGGCAACATGGTGAAACCTCGTCTCTATTAAAAATACAAAAATTAGCAGGGCATGGTAGCACTGGCCTGTAATCCCAGCTACTCAGGAGGATGAGGCATAAGAATCGCTTGAACCCAGGAGGCAGAGGTTGCAGTGAGCTGAATCACACCACTGCACTCCAGCCTGGGTGACAGAGTGAGATTCTGTCTCAAAAAAAATAATAATGAGAATTATGACACGTTAGAAATTTCACAAATAAGATTACTCTGAATGATATTTATAAATATACCTTTATTTTTTCCTTATAGTGAGCTTAAGATACTTGACTATGGAAAACCTATTATAAGAGCAAAAAAAAAAAAAATTTTTCTCTAAGCTTTGCGGACATCACCTTTCTGCTTAAAATTTTCCAATGGCTTTGCACTGCAAATCGAATAAATTTCAGATGTAATGTCTGCAAGGCCTTACATAATCTGGATGTCGCCTGTCTTTATAATTTATTTCTTAATATTTTTGCCTGGTTCCCTATTCCCAGCAGATTTCCTTTTAATACTCAGTCATGTCTAGGCTCTTCCTTCCTTAGAAATTTTGCCTATGATTGTCCACATTTTCCCTGGTCTTCATGTATCTGGATTTTTTGTTTGTTTGTTTTCTTTTTTTCATTCAGTTCTCAGCTCACATGTCATCTTCTTAGAAATGTTTATTCTGACAATCTTAGACAAAGTAGGCCCGTCCTCACCCTGCCTCTATTGTATTAGTCTGTTTTACTTACTCTAAAGTAGTCTACATTACCTTAACCTGTTGATTCCATGAGGGAATGAGCTTTGTTTGGTCACTATAAAGGAGACAACTTGGCTACAAGTATCAACAGTGTCATATGTGATCCTGCCACCTTCAGATTCAGTTCTTTGAAAGCCCAAAGATTAGCTTTGATTGTGAGAGAGGAGAACAGAAGAAAATGGTCAAGCAGACAGTTAGGGTGGGCCCTTGGTTGAATTCTTTTGAACAAAAGAACAGCCTGAAAAATCAAGCTGTAGGCACAGATAAGGGAACTTGCACAGTGGAGCTTGCCTAAGGCATGCCTACTGCAGCACAGACAAGAAGGCTACACAGGTGCCTTGCCCAGACATGCCCACAATGGAAATTCCATCCCCTAACACATGTGCAGTAAGGGGAGCAAAGCAATATAGAGTAACTCAAGCTGAGGGCCCACATACACACTAGGAGGATGGGGATGGAGCTACCAGAAATTTGTGCCTTATGAAAATTAGACATCCAGGCCTCATCAGTTTCTTATAAAAGCCTTTGCATTCAACTGTAAAAACAGCAACCCGTTTGGTCCCCTTCTCTGCTGCAGAGAGCTTTCTTCTTTCACTTATTAAATTTTTGCTCCAACCTCACCCTTTGTGTCCACATTCCTTAATTCTCTTTGTTGTGAGACAAAGAACTCCAGGTGACACATCACAATGAAAGACTGCTACATTGTGGCACATTGGTAACACTGTAACAATTGTACGGACTTCACATATGGGTAGTCACTGAGAAGAGGACAACTGGCTGCAAATATCAACAGGCTTTAACGGTCTTCTTACCTTCAAGTCCAGTTCTTTGAAAGTCCAAATTTGCTCTGAACTGACTTCAAGCAAGTGCCCACTCTTGAACCAATTACTGCGGCTGGAGGATAAAGTCACAAATTGGCCAACTCGGATTACCTGCCTTCTGCATCTTAAAGGTAGGACCAGCTCAGAGAGTAAAGACTGAGAATATGAACAAATGATTTTCCAGAGAAAATTAGGGTAATTTTTCTGAAAAAATTGGGGTTTTGGGGAATGGGAAGTGGGCAGTGAAAGCAGCAGTTGCTAACTAAAAGAAGCAGTCATTGATATGTTCAGTTTAAAGGGCTGCAAGGCATTCCTTAGGGTGGATGTATACTGATGTGGCCTATCGTTTCCCTATGGATGAATATTTTAGGTTGTTTGCAAAATAGTGTTATGATAAACATCATTGTTCATTTATTTTGATTATATAAAAATTATTCCTCAAAGTAAAAATGCTAGGTTCTAGTGTGCATATTAAATGTTCAATTAAGGAAAGTTATATTAAACACCTTATAGAAATTCATTTCTCTGCTAAAGTAGTCTTGTCCCATAGGAATATCATGTGAGCCACGTATGTAGTTGTACATTTTCTAATAATCACATTTAAAAAGTAAAAAGGGACCGGGCGCAGTGGCTCACACCTGTAATTCCAGCACTTCTGGAGGCCAAGGCAGGCAGATCACAAAGTCAGGAGTTTGAGACCAGCCTGGCCAACATGGAGAAACCCTGTCTCTAATAAAAATACAAAAATTAGCTGGGCGTGGTGGCACATGCCTGTAATCCCAGCTACTCGGAAGGCTGAGGCGGGAGAATCGCTTGAACCAGGGAGTCTGAGGATGCAGTGAGCCAAGATCGTGCCACTGCACTCCAGCCTGGTGACAGAGCAAGACTCCTTCCCCCACCAAAAAAAAAAAAAAAAAGTAAAAAGAAACAAGTGAAGTTAATCATTTATGTATTTGTTTAACCCAAAAATCAACAATAGTCTATTTTAACGTGTAATTAATACTAACATTTATTTATGGTATTGTTTACATTTTGTTCTTTTACTAAAGTCTGAAACCTGGGGTGCATTTTACACTTACAGTATGCTCAATATGGATTGATGTTCAGCAGCCAAGTGGAATAAGTGACTATCTAATTGGAGAGCACAGCTCTAGAATATTCTAGTTCTAGTAAACACATAGGGGGTTTTACATACCCAAGTGCTCTCAGAGACTGGTTTCTGGATAATAATTTAAATCTAGCTTTAAATTGAACCTAGTACAAATCACTCATTAATCAATAGACTGTCCATCTCTAAAAAAAAGTCTTACTCTAAGTGGTAGTTTGGAAATACATAGTGGAGAAAACTTGACAACATCTCAAACCAATAATGAAGACAAGAGTAGTCACCAGGAGGAGGCTTAAGAAAAATGCTGAGTCTTAGAATAATTAAAAGTTTGCCTGGGGTGTGGTGAGAAATGGTAAGACTCTGGGAAAACTTAGATAAAGCTACCCAAAGGAGAAGAATGTGAATCTGGTAAACTGCAGTTATGAAGCACCAGTGCAGTAAATTCCACTGTGATCTCAGAGTTCATCAGACTTTGGGTGAAATATGGTTTTAGATTGTGCAAATCTTTTTACTGTGATTTCAGAAACATATCTAATATATATTGAATGCTTACTCAGAGCTGTGTTCTGTGTTCATTTGTTTCTCAGAACACATGAATTAGGAAATATTCTTATAGTAATTTTGCTGATAAACCAATTGAAATGCAAAGTAATTAGTTTCACTGTTAGCAACTGGTGATGTTGAGATTTAAACTGCTGATTTCTAACTCTAGAGTCCATTACATTAGCTCTGTTCTATTTTATTCTTAGTATATTACATGTGTTTTTACAGTCAAGCCTTTTGACTAATATTTATCTTTCTATGAACACTGACACTAGCAAATAGGTCCCTTAAAATCTTAGACATAAGTATTCTAATCAGCTAAAGCTATATTTCCCTTTGAAAATTACTGCTTAGAAATTCAACTTATATTTTGATATCTTATGAAATGGCTAACAAGGTTAGTCCCAAGGCCCCAGTGAACTCTTGGTATGAAAAAAAATTATTTAAAGTTGAAGACTGTAGGAGAGAAAAAAACAATATATTTTTCTCCTCACCCATTGCAAGGTTCATGGCTGACACCTCTAAAACAAAAGGCAGATTAATAAGAAAAAATATATAAATTTATTTAGTAGTTTTACATGACATAGAAGTGTCCAGAAATAAAGACCCAAAGATCTATGGAAAACCCTACTTTTATGGATAGTCATGCAGAAGTGTGACTGGAAGACAAAGAGTATGATCTAATTCTAATAAGCTGGAAGGAACTTACCAAGGCCTGTTTTTTCAGATTCTTCTTGGTTTCTAGATGAAGAGTAAAGACCCTGTGGAATGAGGCTCTTCTGACTTACTTTCAGCAGAAATAGTCAGAGGCTTCTTTTACGACCTGCTTCAGGACATAAAGGCAGAAGCTCAGGGTGACAACCTTGCTGCTACTGTGGATTTCTTGATTTCCTTCTGCTTAAGATGCTCAGCATGCCAAGATGCCATATTTGTGGTATTGTGATATTGTGATCTGAGGTCTGGCAAGACCAAACGCTGAATCCTAGAGACTCCATTAGACCCTACCTGAATAGCCATCCTCTCCCCCTGTGTTTATGACCTTGCCATCTCCTCTTTCAGACAATTCTATTGAGTTGTTAGAAAGAAATTGCCCTGGGATAAATAAGAAAGCATCTGTCATCTTAATGTGACAGTTAGTAAAGTAGCACAGGACCAGAACAATAATCATTTAATTGTTTTCGATTGCTTGGGAAATGCCACTGAGCCTCAAACAAATGCCTGGGGGAGGGTGTAATAAAAGTGTCGGTGTGGGAGTGTGCCTTATCTCATTCCAATTCCCAAAGTTAGTCGGAGAGCCAGTAGTCTGACCCACTCCCACCACCCCCACAACCCAATAAAAGGAAGGAAAGAAAAGAACAGGAAAAAAAAAGTTACTAGACTGAGAATGTAAATGTTGTTATGTTTCTTTGCTATTAGTTACTTCAAGGCTTCAATTTTTGGCTTGGAGAAAGTCTGTCTGCTGGTGGCACCATGCTTGAGGCAATGGGAAAAATATGTGAACCAGTATTCTTCCTATAAGCCAGGAGAAAATGCTGTTATACATAGTATTTATAAACAGCCCCCAAAGTAGTTACCGAATTCAGAAACAGTTTATCATAGGCAGGCACAAGGCTGAGCAGAGAAAGTTTTAGGATTTAAAAGTTCAAGTGGCAGAGAAAATGACTTTTTCTTTTAATGAAATGTTTTGTTGAAGTGTTTGGAATGTGATTACCAGGAGTAAAAAGATAGTCCAGCAGACTTCTCCAGCCTCTCAGGTGCAGTGCTCAGGGAAGGCAGATATCATTCTTCCTCAACCTGTTTTGGAATCCTAACAGCATGGTAAAGAGGGATTTGGCAAAGGTTCCTGAGGATAGGAACTGTATTTCTCTTGTTTTTTGCTGTATCCTCAGGCTGTGGCACTGCAAGTCATTATGTAGAGTTTTATAAGTATCTACTAAAAGCTGCTAGATAAATAAGAGACTTTGTCTTATCGCCCAGAATTTTCATTAGTGATTGTTTGGCTGTATATCTGGAGTTAAATATAAGCTAGTGGACCTCTTGGTAGACTGCCATAGAGGAAATTCAGAGGGGATCAAAGCAGATAACCTCAATGTCAGTTTTAATCTTGAGAGGCTACAATTCTAAAACCTTTCAAAGACTCAATCTGATGGGCCTGATTAAGCAAAATGTCTAGTCCCTCAGTGTCAGGAACAACACACCTCTGATGGAATTTGTGAATTTTTTGATGAAGATATATATTTACAAGAAAAGACTGCTGGACTCCTCCAGATACAGGCTGATACACAGGGTTTATCTGTCACAAATGTAAAATCAGAGCCTCCAAACAATTTTAGAAAATAATTTTTTTATTATATTAGGCTCAGAAATGACCTCATCAAAGTTTTGGGGAATTTCTCTCAAGGTCCTTGAGGTCCATGGGAACCATTTGAGTCTGGGAAGGTACCTGGGTGACCTGAACTTAATTGGCTCCTCTCTTGGCTCCTCTGAGACCCTCACTGAATCACCACATACATGGAAGTAATGACACTTACCGCCTTGCATTCATTAGTATAATAGCTTTAATGATTTGATTTGCTCCTATAAAAGGTGCTATATAAATGCAAATGATTGCCAAAGATGATAATTAACAGTCTTCAGCTGCAAACTACTTACACCTCAAGTGCACAGGTCACAGAAAAGAGAAATGTAAGGGTATTATTTAAGAAGACTGTTATCTCTTTGTGCTAAATATGATGACAGGCATTTGTAAAAGCTGCGTCTTTCTCTAGTTACATAGCCTGGGTATTTTTGCTGACTGAAGGAGATACTGGTATAATTCATCTTTCAGAAGTGTTAAATGGTAGGGTGTAAGATGTTGCATTAAAGATGGGGGAGGGGGTAAGAGAAAGGAGGGGGAACCAGGGAATCTATTTCCAGGTAGGAAAATGCAAAGTCCCGGAACCCTAAGTGTATTTAATGGAGAAAGATTTATCATGATTTGTACTCTGCCAGCAATGTACACAGTTTTACAAGATTAAAAAAAAAAGTGCAATAGCAGAACCCAAACATTTCGAGTAAAATGTAATTTACTCCCTTATGTATTGTTTACTTTGTCATGGCCATGTATTAGATACTTTTTGTTGACAACATTGATTATCTCCATGAAACCAACAATTCGATTAAATAGCAAAAGCTTCAGTTCTCTCCATTTTAATCTGGGAGGAAGAGAGAATTTTTGTTGCTAGAGATGAGCTACATTTGCTCGTTAAGTCCAGCTGCCCATCTTGCTGTTAAATTACAATAAAATAAAATAAAATAAAATAAAAATAAGATTAGCTAAAATAAAAGGAAAAGGTGGCTATGCTTTCCATTCCTCTCACAGGTTGGCTCCCTTTGTAAAAGATTAAATTTTATAAAGTTTTGATTTTTGCAATGTGAGCTAGAGAGCTAGAGTACAGCCTTTGTTCTTTCTATTAACTGATATATCCCTTTAATAACCCTAGTACAGATGGACATGTGGCAAAACGCTCTACTCAGCATATTACCTAAGTAGAGAATTAAGTAAGAATAAAGAATCTTTGCCACCTGCTTAGGCGTCTTTATCTTCCTTGGTTTGTAGGGACATTTATTTTTACATCTTTTAGGAGTTCTCATTAACTTCTTACAGTGTCACAGCGTTCTCTGATCTTAAATGCTTGCCTTCTCTTTGTAAGCCATTCTCATTTTACAGCTTATCTCTTTCATCTATTGCTTGATCCAAGATCAGTCATTCATTTGTTTATAGATAATTTACTTCTACTGGCTATTTGGGATTGTCAAGCACAAAATGTCAATCGAAGTGAGAAGTTCAGAAAAGAGACTCAAGTACTTTGAAGTAGAAGACATTTAATGTTCATCTGGGTGAAACCGCCTTTGCAAAATTGGGACTGAGACAGTGAAAGAGATCTAAGCTCACTGACTCTATCTTGCTTCTAACCTTTAAGCTGTCCCTGTTATTTCCTGGGCATAGAGTGGCTAACTTTGGGAGGAACTTAGTTTATAGTTTAAAACAAAGGCAGTAACAGCCCTTTCCCAAAACAAACCTCCTTCTTGCCCAGGGACTAGAATGCCTTTGTAGGACTAACAAATTAGCCACAAGATTAGAAATTATGGTTTAGAATTCATGCACCTGGAAGATAGAAGATTCTTACCCTCCCTAAACTGTTCCTAAAGTTAGTGCTTGAGATATTTGGCAGATATTTTCCTGCATTTGATGGATCAGCTGGCACCACCCAGATGGATAAACTGGCACATCTGATCTTGCAGCCCCCACCCAGGAACTGACTCAGTGCAAGAGGACAGCTTCAGTTCCCTATGATTTCATCTCCTACCCGACCAATCAGCACTCCCGTCTCACTGGCTTCCCCAACTCACCCAGTTGTCCTTAAAAACTCTGATCCCCAAATGCTCAAGGAGACTGATTTGAGTAATAATAAAACTCCAGTCTCCCACACAGCTGGCTCTGCATGAATTACTCTTTCTCTATTACTCAGCCGGCCAGTGGGCAAGCTGAACCCATTGGGCAGTTACATGGCGAGGGGCGTTCATGCTCCAAAGGTGAGAAGTCTTACAAAGGTTGAAAGACTGGTAAACCCATGAACTGACTTCTAATGTCTCATGTAATTTGCTTTTAAAAAAGAAGCAGTGTGTTTGTAATTTGAGTTCAAAATAGAGTACACGCTGATACGGCTCCAGTGAGTGGAGAATCACCAGGGTTCTTTGCCTCGAGTCGAATTCGATAAAATGACAGGGACACATGTGGAGTGGTTTTAAGGAGTGGAGAGTTTAATAGGCAAGTAAGGAGGAAGAAGCTCCCTCATACAGAGACAGAGGGAGGCGGGCTCTAAACCCAAGAGAGGAAATCCCTTGTGCAACAGCAAAGTGGCTGCTTATATGAGGAGGTGGGAGGAGGTGGTGTCTGATTTGCATAGGGCTCAGGGGATTGATTTGACCAGGCATGTCACTCACATAGCCCGAAAAAAAAAAAAAAAAAAAAAAACCTGGCCCTCCCACACTAGGCTTTTAATATGCAAATGCAGGGCACCATGATGTTCTACACGTGTGGGGATAGGTGGGGGCAAGGAAGAAGACAGCAGGCATTTCCATGTCTGGGTGGACCCAGTTTCTAATGGCTAATATTTACATATCATAGGTTGCCTGCCCAGCTCTAAGACCCGGGGCTTTCCTGCTAGACAAGAAACATTTCTGGAGCTGCTTTCAAGGAAATAAAAACTTTCCAAGTAGTCCTTTTCCTCTCTATCTGCCTAAAATAATTTCTTAATAACTCCTACAACAACACAATGAGAAAATTAATACTGAACTTTGCATCTATACTGGAAGAAATTGATCCTGCAGCCAGCTAGTGGTACATATTAAGATATAAGTTATGTGAGTAAGGAAAAAATAATTTTGTGTCTACCCTGGTAAGTTCTTGGCTGCGGTCCTTGTAACAAAAGACAAATTAACAGGAGCAAAACAAACAAGTTTATTAACATTTTTATTTCATATATACATGGAAGATACTCAGAGCAATGTGTAATTCCAAGTGGTGGCTTAGATTCAGGCCTAAATATCACCTTTAGCTAAATCAAAGAAAGAAGGGTGTTGGCAAAGTCAGTTACAGAGAGGAGACCAAGAAAAGCACATTAGACAAGCATAAGTTTTGCTATGTAGATTAAAGTCAGTCCCTTCTCCATAGATGAGTCTCTCCTGTGATTTACAGTCATCCTGATTTTCCTGGTCCAGAGAAGGAGACACCATTACAAATAGAGACTTTCTTTATAAATGTAAATTTCCATTATAAAAGGGTAACTTCTACTCTGTTTTAGAGCTTTTCCTGTGTCTGCTGTTTCTCAAAATAATCAGCTCAAAGTAATCCTTATGCCAAAGAGGCATATTTGAGGTGGCATATTCTGGCCTCCTACAGTCGTATTTTGGGGTGGCATATTCTGGTCTCTTACAGTCATATTTTGAAGTGGCATATTCTGGTCTCTGACAGTGGTAATATTTTTAAAGCATATTTTAAAGCAATCCAACCCAATTACAGGGTTAAAGTTATTTGAATCCTTAGCAAGTTTTCAAAACTTGCAAATGTGTCTTTGTCTCCTCATTTTTTTCTGTCTTTTACTATTCTCGTTTACCCTGGTGCTCTTTTGGCCTCACCTATATTTTAGCTGTTTGAATTTCATCTGGCACTTAACATCCCATATGCCCCCTTTTTCTTCATCCCATACACCCCCTTTTTCTTCATGTTTTTCAAAAGTCTTTTCTCTGTAAGGTGATTTTAGCTAGGTTTTAGGAGTTGTTGACGAAAATAGATGAACTCTGTAAAATATTTAGAGATGTATCCTGAGCCAAATGTGAGTGGCCATGGCCTGTGACGCAGCCTTCGGGAGGTCCTGAGAACATGTGCCCAAGGTGGTTGGGGCGCAGCTTGGTTTTGTACATTTCAGAGAAGCGTGAGACGTCAATCAAACATTTAAGAAATACATCGATTTGGTCCAAAAAGGTGGGACAACTCAAAGTGAGGGCTCCCAGGCTATAGGTAAATTTAAACATTTTCTGATTGACAAATTGGTTGAGTTTGTCCAAAGACCTGGGATTGATAGAAAGGGAATGTTCAGGTTAAGATAAAGCCTGTGGAAACCAAAGGTCTTTTGAAGTCTTATAGTGGCTTCCCTTAGAGACAATAGATGACAAATGTTTCCTATTCAGATCTTAGTTAATCTCTTTAGGATTGAGAGGGTCTAGAAGAAGAAGATCTAGCTGTATTAATAGAGATTCTTTACAGATGCAAATTTTCCCCCACAAAGAATAGCTTTGCAGAGTCATTTCAGAATATGGCAGAAACAAAACAAAACAAAAACCGTGTTTTAGGGTTAAATATTTTGATTTTCTTGCTTGTCTTCTAATGTTATGCCAGAGTCAGGCTGGGAAGTAAGTCACAATATACATGGTTAAATATAACCCATCTAATGAGAATTTCTGATTTGTAGGGCATGACTCACCAGACCCTTTAGATAAGAATCTGGGCAAGATTAAATAATCAGAGTTTAGTCCTCAGAGTAAATAACTTATCTTTACTAGACTAGTTGTGAAAAATAAACTTGGAGAAAAAAATACCTTATTAAAGTAACAAAATTCCAGTATGATGGCTGCTTACTGGTTTTGTTCCTTCTGGGAAACAGAATCTTGATGTTCTGAGGGCCAAGTTCTTTGCTCCCTTAAAGACTCACTGAAAAATTACTGACATGGGGCACATTAATTAATTGGGAAAAGGGCATACAAATTTATTTAACATTTGTACATGAGAACCTTCAGAATGAAGACCTCCCCACAATAAGGTACCTAAGGTTATACACCATCTTGAGATTACAGAAAAAAGGTGGGTTTAGATTCTAGTAAAACTGGCTGTGGGAGGAGGGAGAAAAGGAATTCTATTGAGGGGCAATAAATGATTACTCGGGGGAGTGAATGGATCAGGAAACAAATTCTTAATAGTTTTCTTTGGAGTTAAATGATTCTTAGAGATAGCCATTATTTTGCAAAGGGTCTGTTCAGATGTGGTTACATTCTTGGTCCTCTTTTCTGCTGTTACATGGAGGGGAGAAAAAAAATGTTCTCTTTGGTGGGTCTGGAATTTAGGCAGACAAAGGAATCTTCAGAAAAGTTTTACCCACTAAAAACTGAGTTGGTAGCTGTAGAGGGAAAAACTGAGTTAATTGCTGAGAGGAAAATGATCCGATTCGACCATTCTCCCATTTCTGGGAATAGGCCAGTCTCATTAAACAGCTGTGTCTAATTTTAGGACATGACATTGAAGATAGGCTTTCAAAAGAAGAAAACGAAGATTAATGTTGAGAGCAGTCTAAGAACCCATGTCCTTAGAGTCTGGAGGGCAGCCAGTTGAAGTGTCCAGATGTTAAGACTCAAAGCATCTTCAGTTAAAGTGAAAGAAGGCAGCGGCAATCTGACAAGTTTTTCCCACCTGTATTTCAAGGTATGAGCTTAAGCTTGCAGGGCCTTAGGAAAAAGGTAGTGGCAATTTCTTTAAGTCCAAGTGAGAAAAACAGAATAAAAATGTAAAAATCTTAGTTTAGAGACTTGTGGTCAGGAAAGAATTCAGCATTCATTCTGAATTGTAAGTAAATAATAAAAACTGAAAAACAATGGAAGAGGCTAGAATTTAATAACAAGTATACTATAGTTTTTTATTTTATTTTATGTTTATTTTATTAAGTTCCAGGGTACATATGCAGAATGTGCAGGTTTGTTACTTATGTAAATGTATGCCATGGTGGTTTGTTGGACCTATCAACCCATCACCTAGGTATTAAGGCCCACATGACTTAGCCATTTATCCTGATGCTCTCCCTCCCTCCTTCCCCCCAACACGCCCTGGTGTGTGGTGTTCCCCTCCCTGTGCCCATGTGTTCTCATTGTTCAGCTCCCACTTATAAGTGAGAACATGCAGTGTTTGGTTTTCTGTTCCTATGTTAGTTTGCTGAGGATGATGGCTTCCAGCTTCATCCATGTCCCTGCAAAAACATGATCTCATTCCTTTTTATGGCTGCATAGAATTCCATGGTGTATAAGTACCACATTTTCTTTATCCAGTCTATTATTGATGGGCATTTTGGTTGATTCCAAGTCTTTGCTATTGTGAATAGTGCTGCAATAAATGTGCAGCCAGAATGCAAGGCTGGTTCAACACACACAAATCAATAAGCATAATTCATCACAGAAGCAGAACCAATGACAAAAACCACATGATTATCTCAGCAGATGCAGACAACACCTTCAATAAAATTCAACATCCCTTCATGTTAAAAACTCTCAATAAACTAGTTACTGATGGAACATATCTCAAAATAATAAGAACCATTTATGACAAACCCACAGCCAATATCATACTGAATGGGCAAAAACTGGAAGCATTCCCTTTGAAAACCAGGACAAGACAAGGATGTCCTCTCTCAACACTCCTATGAAACATAGTATTGGATGTTCTGGCCAGGGCAATCAGGTAAGAGAAAGAAATAAAGGGTATTCAAATAGGAAGAGAGGAAGTCAATGTGTGAATGTATCTTTATAACAGAATGATTTATATTCCTTTGGGTACATACCCAGTAATGGGATTTCTGGGTCAAATGGGATTCCTGGTTCTAGATCCTTGAGGAATTGCCACACTGTCTTCCACAGTGGTTTAACTAATTTACTTTCCCACCATCAATGTAAAAGCAATCCTATTTCTCCAAAGCCTTGCCAGCATCTGTTGTTTCCTGACTTTTTAATAATTTCCATTCTTACTGGCATGAGATGGTATGTCATTGTGGTTTTGACTTGCATTTCTCTAATGATCAGCGATGTTGAGCTTTTTTTCATGTTTGTTGGCCCCATAAATGTCTTCTTTTGAGAAGTGGTCTGTTCATGTCCTTTGCCCAATTTTTGATGGAGCTGTTTGTTTTTTTCTTGTAAATTTTTTTAAATTTCCTGTAATTTCTGGACATTAGTCATTTGTCAGATGGGTAGATTGCAAAAATTCTCTCCCATTCTGTAGGCTGCTGGTTCACACGGATGTTAGTTTTTTTTTTGCTGTACAGAAAGCTCTTTAGTTTAATTGGATCCCATTTATCAATTTTGCTTTTGTTGCAATTGCTTTTGGAAATTTCATCATAAAATCTTTGCCCATGCCTATGTCTTGAATTGTATTGCCTAGATTTTCTTCTAGGGTTTTTATGGTTTTGTGTTGTACATTTAAGTCTTTAATTCATCCTAAGTTAGTTTTTGTATAAAATCTAATGAAGGAGTCCAGTTTCAGTTTTCTGCATATGACTAGCCAGTTTTTCCAGCACCATTTATTAAATAGGGAATACTTTCCCCATTGATTTTTTCTGTCAGGTTTGTCAAGCATCAGATGGTTGTAGACATGTGGACTTATTTCTGAGATCTCTATTCTGTTCCATTGGTTTATTTGTCTGTTTTGGTACCAGTACCATGCTGTTTTGGATACTGTAGCATTGTAGTATAGTTTGAAGTTGGATAGCGTGATACCTCCAGCTGAGCTGCATTCTTTTTGCTTAGGATTGTCTTGGCTATATGGGTTTTTTGTTTTCATGTAAATTTTATTTTATTTATTTATTTTGAGATGGAGTCTCACTTTGTCACCTAGGCTGGAGTGCAGTGGGACAATCTTGGCTCACTGCAACCTCTGCCTCCTGGGTTCAAGTGACCCTCCTGCCTCACCCTCCCGAGTAGCTGGGATTACAGGTGCATGCCACCACACCCAGCTGATTTTTTTTGCTTTCAGTAGAGATGGGGTTCACTATGTTGGCCAGGCTGGTCTCAAACTTCCGACCTCAGATGATCCATGCACCTCAGCCTCCCAAACTGTTGGGATTACAGGCATGAACCACCATGCCTGGCCAGTTTCATGTAAATTTTAAAATAGTTTAAAAAAAAAAATCTGTGAAGAATGTCAATGGTAGTTCAATGGGAATAACATTGAATCTATAAATTACTTTGGGCAGGATGGCCATTTTTATATTGATTCTTCCTATCCATGAGCATGGAATGTTTTTCCATTTGTTTGTGTCCTCTCTTATTTCCTTGAGCAGTGGTTTATATTTCTCCTTGAAGAGGTCCTTCATATCCCTTGTTAGCTGTATTGCTAGGCATTTTATTCTCTTTGTAGCAATTGTGAATGGGAGTTCATTCATGACTTGTCTCTCTGCTTGTCTATTATTGGTGTATAGAAATGCTTGTGATTTTGTCACATTGATTTTGTATTCTGAGACTTTGCTGAAGTTGCTTATCAGCTACAGGAGCTTTTGGGCTGAGGTGATGGGGTTTCCTAGTTATAGGATAATGTTGTTTGCAAATAGAGACAATTTGACTTCCTCTCTTCCTATTTGAATACCCTTTATTTCTTTCTCTTACCTGATTGCCCTGGCCAGAACATCCAATACTATGTTTCATAGGAGTGTTGAGAGAGGGCATCCTTGTCTTGTCCTGGTTTTCAAAGGGAATGCTTCCAGTTTTTGCCCATTCAGTATGATATTGGCTGTGGGTTTGTCATAAATGGTTCTTATTATTTTGAGATATGTTCCATCAGTAACTAGTTTATTGAGAGTTTTTAACATGAAGGGATGTTGAATTTTATTGAAGGTGTTGTCTGCATCTGCTGAGATAATCATGTGGTTTTTGTCATTGGTTCTGCTTCTGTGATGAATTATGCTTATTGATTTGTGTGTGTTGAACCAGCCTTGCATTCTGGCAATAAAGCCACATTGATCACGGTGGATAAGCTTTTTGATGTGCTGCTGGATTCAGTTTGCCAGTATTTTATTGAGGATTTTCACATCAATGTTTATCAGGGATATTGGCCTGAAGTTTTCTTTTTTGTGTGTGTCTCTGCCAGGTTTTGGTATCAGGATGATGGTGGCCTCAGAAAATGAGCTAGGGAGAAGTCCTTCCTTTTCAACCATTTGGCATTGTTTCAGAAAAAAATAGTACCTGCTCCTCTTTATTCTTTGGTAGAATTTGGCTGTGAATCTGTCTGGTCCTGGGCCTTTATTGGCTGGTCAGCTATTTATTACTGCCTCAATTTCAGAACTTGTTATTGATCTATTCAAGGAATAGACTAAACAACAGAAATTTATCCGTTTATCCAGGAATTTATCCATTTATTCTGAATTTTCTAGTTCATTTGCATAGAGGTGTTTATAGTATTCTCTGACAGTATTTTGTATTTCTGTGGGGTCAGTGGTGATACCCCTTTTATCATTTTTTATTGTGTCTATTTGATTTTTCTCTCTTCTTAGTCTATCCAGCAGTCTATCTACTTCCTTGTTTTTTTTTTTCAAAAACCAGCTCCCGGATTCATTGATTTTTTGAAGGATTCTTTATGTCTCTATCTCCTTCAGTTCCAATCTTATCTTAGTTATTTTTTGTCTTCTGCTAGCTTTTAGATTTGTTTGCTCTTGCTCCTCTAGATCTTTTAGTTTCAATATTAGAATGTTGATTTGAGATCTTTCGAGCCTTCTGATGTGGGCCTTTAGTACTATAAATTTCCTTCTTAACACTGTTTTAGCTGCGTCCCAGAGATTCTGGTACATTGCCACTTTGTTCTTATTCCTTTCATAGAACTTCTTGATTTCTGCCTTAATTTCATTATTTACCCAGGATTTATTCAGGAGCAGGTTGTTCAATGTCCATGTAATTGTGTGGTTTTGAATGAATTTCTTAATCTTGAGTTCTAATTCAATTGTACTGTGGTCTGAAAAACTGTTATGATTTCAGTAATTTTTGTATTTGCTGAGGAGTGTTTTACTTCCAATTATGTGACTGATTTTAGAGTAAGTGTGAGAAGAATGTATATTCTGTTGTTTTGGGGTGGAGAGTTCTCTAGATATCTATCAGGTCCACTTAATCCAGAGCTGAGTTCAAGTCCTAAATATCCTTGTTAATTTTCTTTCTCAATAATCTGTTTAATATTGACAGTGGGGTGTTAAAGTCTTCCACTATTATTGTATGTCAGTCTAAGTATCTTTGTAGGTCTCTATGAACTTGTTTCATGGATCTGGGTGTTCTTGTAATGGGTGCATATATATTTAGTATAGTTAGCTCTTGTTGTTTATTTGGACCTTTTACCAGTATGTAATGCCCTTTTTTGTCTTTTTTGATCTTTGTTGGTTTTAAGTCTGTTTTGTCAGAGATGAGGATTGCAACCCCTGCTTTTTTCTGCTTTCCATTTGCTTAGTACCTTTTCCTCCATCCCTTTAATTTGAGCCTATGTGTGTCTTTGAGATGGGTCTCTTGAATACAGCACACTCATGAGCCTTGACTTTTTACTTATTCGGCCAGTCTCTGTCTTTTCATTGGGGCACTTAGCCCATTTACATTTGAGTTTAATATTGTTATGTGTGATTTTGATTCTGTCATCATGATTCTATCTGGTTATTTAGCACACTAGTTGATACGGTTTCTTCATAGTGTCATTGGTATTTGTATTTCAGTGTGTTTTTGCAGTGGTTGGTACTAGTTTTTCCTTTCTATGTTTAGTGCTTTCTTCAGGAGCTCTTGCAAGGCAGGCCTGGTGGTGATGAAATCCCTCAGCATTTGCTTGTCTGAAAAGGATTTTATTTCTCCTTTGTTTATGAAGCTCAGTTTGGCTGGATATGAAATTCTGGGTTGAAAATTCTTTTCTTTAAGAATGTTGAATATTGGCCCCCAATCTCTTTGGCTTGTAGGGTTCACCTACACTTCCCTTTGTAGGTGACCTGGCCTTTCTCTCTGGATGTTCTTAACATTTTTCCTTCATTTCAACCTTAGAGATTCTGATGATTATGTGTTCTGGGGTTGATCTTCTTATGGAGTATCTTACTGGGGTTCTCTGTATTTCCTGAAATTGAATGTTGGTCTGTATTGCTAGGCTGGGGAATTTCTCCTGGATGGTATGCTGAAGTGTGTTTTCCACCTTGGTTTCATTCTCCTCATCTCTTTCAGGTACTCCAATCAGTCGTGGGTTTGGTCATTTTACAGAGTCCCATAGTTCTTGGATGTTTTGTTCATTCCGTTTCATTCTTTTTTCTCTATTCTTGTCTCCCTAGCTTATTTCAATGAGATAGTCTTCAAGCTCTGATGTTCTTTCTTCCGCTTGATTGATTCAGCTATTGATACTTGTGTATGCATCATGAAGTTCTCATGCTGTGTTTTTCAGGTCATTTATGTTCCTTTCTAAACTGGTTCTGCTAGTAAGGAGTTCCAGTAACCTTTCATCATGGTTCTTAGCTTCTTTGCATTGGGTTAGAACATGCTCCTTTACCTCAGCAAAGTTTGTTATTACTTACCTTCTGAAGCCTACTTCTGTCAATTCGTCCATTTCCTTCTCTGTCCAGGTTTGTTCCTTTGCTGGAGAGATGTCGTGATCATTTGGAGGAGAAGAGGCACTCTAGCCTTGTGAGTTTTCAGTGTTTTTTCATTGATTCTTTTTATCTTCATGAGTTTGTCTAGTTTTGATCTTTAAGGCTGCTTTGATGAGGTTTTTGTGGGGACTTTTTGTTGATTGCTGTTGAGGCTTTCCGTTTGTTTGCTTTGCTTTCAATAGTCAGGTTCCTCTTCTGTAGGGCTGTTGAAGTTTGCTGGGGATTCACTTCAGGTCCTGTTCATCTGGGGTACCACTGCACCTGGGGATGTCACACGAGGAGGCTGGAGAAAAGCAAAGATGGGTGCCTGCTCCTTCCTCTGTGATCTCTGACCTCAAGGGGCACTGACCTGATGCGACTAGGAACGCTCCTGTATAGGGTGTCTGGTCACCCCTGTTGTGGGGGGTCTCACCCAGTTGAGGGGCATGGGAATCAAGACCCATTTAACAAAGCACTTTGCCTACCTGTTGGTGGAGGGGGTGTGTTGTGCTGGGGGGAAAGCCACTCATCTGGGCTGCTTGGATTCGTCAGAGCTAGCAAGGCAAAAGGCTAAGCCTGCTGATCCATGGAGACTATGACCACCCCACCCCTTAGTGGTTCAGACCCAGGGACATCAGAGTTCTGTCCCTAAGCACCTGGCTGGAGTTGCTGGAGTTGCTGCAGGGAGGCCCAGCCCAGCGAGGAAGGATGGGTCAGGGTCCTGCCGAAAGAGGCAGTCTGGCCATGGTCTGCTACAGCTGGTGTGCTGTGCTGTGGGGAATACCTACTGGGGCCAAGCCATCTAATTTTCCCAGTTCCAGCAGGGGAAAAATGTGGCCTGGAGCTGTAGTGATTGCTGCTGCCCTTCCCCCCCAGGAGTTCAGTGTTTTAGGCAGTTAGCAGCCGCCATGATGGCTGCCATCTCTCTTCTGGGGAACTCAGTTTTCTTAGGCAGTCGGCAGCTGCAGTGATGCTGGCCGCCCCTCCCTCGGGGAGTTCAGTTGTCTTAGGCAGCCATGAAGATGACTGCTACCCTTTCTCTAGGGAGCTCAGATGGCTTAGACAGCAGGCAGCAGCAGTAATGACAGCTGCCCCTCCCTTTAGGAACTTGATGGTCTTAGGCAAACTCCAGCTAAGTGGCTGATGAGAACCTGTGTGGCTCTGTGGTTGCGGCCCAAGGACCTGGTGGTATGGGTTCTCGAGTGGGATCTTCTGATATGTAGGTAGCATGGTTCCATGGAAAAAGCACCCTTTCCCAGGCTGGGTAGCATGCTTATTCACCCCCTTCCTTGGCTGGGGGTGGGGGTTCCCCTGCCCCATGTGGCTTTGAGGTGGGCCAATGCACCACCCTGCTTTTCCTTGCTCTCTGAGGGTCATGCTAACTGCCTAGTCAGTTCTGATGATAGAACCTGGATACCTTGTGTATTAGTCCATTTTCATGCTGTTGATGAAGACATACCCATGACTGGGCAATTTACACACACACACACACACACACATACACACACACACCAAAAAAAAAAAAAAGAAAGAGAGAGAGGTTTATTGGACTCACAGTTTTACATGCCTGGAGAGGCCTCACAATCATGGTGGAAGGTGAAATGTACATCTCACATGGAAGCAGATGAGAGAAGAGAGTTTGTGCAGGGAAACTCCCATTTTTAAAACCATCAGATCATACGAGACTTATTCACTATCACAAGAACAGCAAGGGAAATACCCACCTCCATGATTCAATTTACCTCCCAACAGGTTTTTTCACAACATGTGGGAATTATGGGAATGAGATTTGGGTGGTGACACAGCCCAACTATATTATTCCACCCCTGACTCCTCATGTCCTCACATTTCAAAACCAGTAATGCCTTCCCAACAGTCTCCCAAAGTCTTAATTCATTTCAGCATTAACTCAAAAGTCTGCAGTCCAAAGTCTCATCCAAGACAAGGCAAGTTACTCCCATCTATGAGCCTGTAAAATCAAAAGCAAGTTAGTTACTTCCTTGATACAATGGGGGTACAGGCATTGGGTAAATACAGGCATTCCAAATGGGAGAAATTGGCCAAAACACAGGGGCTACAGGTCCCACACAAGTCTGAAATCCAGCAGGACAGTAAAATCTTAAGGCTCCAAAATGATCTCCTTTGACTCCATGTCTTGCATCTAGGTCACGCTGATGTAACAGGTGGGTTCCCATGGCCTTGGGCAGCTCTGACCCTTTGGCTTTGCAGGGTACAGCTTCCCTCCTGGCTGCTTTCATGGGCTGTCATTGAGTGTCAGTGTCTGTGGCTTTTCCAGGTGCATGGTACAAATTGTTGGTGAATCTACCATTCTGGGGTCTGGAGGATAGTGGCCCTCTTTTCATGCCTCCACTAGGTGGTGCCCCAATAGGGACTCTGTGTGGTGGTTTCAACCCCAAATTTCCCTGCCGCACTGCCCTAGCAGAGGTTCTCCATGAGAGCCCCGCTGCTGCAGCAAACTTCTGCCTGGGCATCCAGGAGTTTCTGTAAGTCTTCTGAAATCTAGGTGGAGGTTCCCAAACCTCAATTCTTGACTTCTATGTACTTGCATGCTCAACACCACATGGAAACTGCCAAGGCTTGGGGCTTGCACCCTCTGAAGCCATGGCCCAAGCTCTCCTTTGGCCCCTTTTAGCCATGGCTGGAGTGACTGGGATGCAGGACACCTAGTCCCTAGGCTGCACACAACATGGGGACCCTGGGCCTGGCACATAAAACCACTGTTTCCTCCTAGCCTCTGGGAGGGGCTGCCAGGAATGCCTCTGACATTCCCTGGAGACATTATCCCAATTGTCTTGGGGATTAATATTCAGCTCCTCATTACTTATGCAAATTTCTGCAGCCAGCTTGGATTTTTTCTCAGAAAATGGGATTTTCTTTTCTATTGCATTGTCATGCTGCAAATGTTCTGAATTTTTATGCTCTGCTTCCCTTATAAAACTGAATGTCTTTAACAGCACCTGTCACTTCTTAAATACTTTGCTGCTTAGAAACTTCTTCTGTCAGATACCCTAAATCATCTCTCTCAAGTTCAAAGTTCCACAAATCTCTAAGGCAGGGGCAAAATGCTGACAGTCTCTTTGCTAAAACATAACAGGAATCACCTTTGTTCCAGGTTTCAGTGAGTTTCTCCTTTCTATCTGAGACCACCTCAGCCTGAATTTTATTGTCCATATTGCTATCAGCATTTTGTGCAAAGCCATTCAACAAGTATGTAGGAATTTCCAGTTTCCTACATTTTCCTGTCTTCTTCTGAACTCTGCAAACTGTTCCAACTCCTGGCTGTTACCCTGTTCCAAAGGTGCTGCCACATTTTCAGTTATCTTTCCAGCGGTGCCCCATTCTACTGGTACCAATTTACTGTATTAGTCCGTTTTCATGCTACTAATAAGACATATCTGAGACTGGGCAATTTACAAAACAAAGAGGTTTATTGGACTCACAGTTCCACCTGGCTGGGGAGGCCTCACAATCATGGTGGAAGATGAAAGGCACGTCTCACATGGTGGCAGACAGGAGAAGAGAGCTTGTGCAGGAAATTCCCATCGTTAAAACCATCATATCTTGTGAGACTTATTCACTATCATGAGAACAACGCAGGGAAGACCCATCCCCATAAGTCAATTATCTCCCACCAGGTCCCTCCTACAACACATGGGAATTGTGGGAGTTACAATTCAGGATGAGATTTGGGTGGGGACACAGCCAAACCATATCACCTTGGTTGTGAGTGCAGGATTCACATGCTGTTTTTGTTCTTCTTGGTGGGAGCCTCCAACTGCTGCTCCTTCTAGTTGGCCATCTTAACCCCACCCCTCTACTGTTTTCTTTAGAAACATAATTTTCCCTCTCCTGCTTCCCATTTCTACCAAAGACAAGTCACAATAGGAACAACTTATTTGCAAAATTTATTTTAGTCTCATTTTACTTGGTGTGATTATTTTTATAGTAGTGTGCACAAATAATAGTTATTGGCTATATAGACTCTTTTAAAATTGGCTTTGCTGGACTTTTTTTCATAAGGAATTTTAAGTTAGACTTTTAAAAGCCTCTTGAGCCAAGCCAAAAATTTATCTATGCCTGCAGATACCTATATGAAATGGGTAAATTCCTCTCTTTTTGAGGTTCTAAAATAACTTGGTGTTCCTGGGCATGTCAGAAAGTGGCATTCTTTACTTACTACAGGAATTTTGTAAAGAAATCATATTATATAAAGGAAGTGTCAGAGGAGTCTTTTCAAGGATCCTTTTCTCACCTCTATAAAGTTAACCTTAATTCTTAAAAGTAGTCTGGTCAGATCTGAAAATATGACATTTCAGTCAAAGCCTTGTTAAAATAGCCAGTGTTTTCTACTGTATCCTGTTGTAAAAGAGAACAAATACTTATTGAACTTATTCAAATAACTCTAATGCCATAAATGAAGAATATTCACACCTGGGTGATGGGATCATGTGTACCCCAAACCTCAGGGTTGCTCAGGTAAGAAACATGCACATGTAACCCCTGAATCTAAAGTCAAAGTTGAAAAAAATACTCAAAAATATTTTATTTTGGAGAAATCAGATGGAGAGAAAAAGATATGCTTTAAATTTTCCTTACAAGTGTGAGTATACTTTGCCCAATTTGTTGTAAGTTATAAGTAGCCCAACAGAAAAAAGTTCATGACTCTGGAAAATAAAACATAAAAGAATCAGTATGTTTCACATTTTAAAAGTAAAAGAAAAGTTTAGTTCTCTATTATTTCAATTTCATTAACTGTTTTTCCGCTTGATATTGGGTTAGGAATCCCCATGAATAGATCAGCTTTTTAATTAAAGTCTTGGAAGATTTTTTCCAAGCCCAAAGGTATAATCTCCAAAATTATCAGAAAACTGGACTCAACAGAACTTGTCAGAGTCCTTTCTACAATTTTCTTTAAAAAAGCAAAGTTTTGACTGTGGCTGATTATAATCTATTTTTTTTAGAAGAATCAAAGTAAAACAATAATTGCTTTGAATGGTATTAGTCTTAGAACAATCATAATTAAAGACAAAATTGACAAGGAAATTTGGTTACTTCTGTGACACACAACAATTTACCATAATAATCATAATTATTAATCCTAACATATAGTAAGACATCAGAATTTTAGGAATTTCATGCAACTGTGGAATACATGTTAAAAACATGTTTTTATAAACATAACCCACAGAAAGTTAAACATCACTTTATATTTGGCAATGCTTCTTGTATAATTTTAATAGGCTGATTATATCTCTCTTGGATTTTCAGGGGCCCTAATATCCAAACTATTAATTTGAGGAAAAAAAGATTAAATTTATAATTTGAAATACAATTTTGGAAAATTTGTCAAATATCAAAGGTCTAAAAACTTAATATCACAAAATAGTTTCACAGGTCACTGTAAAATAAGTCATTCATTTACCCAATGTGATAATTCAAAGATTTCAAAACGCAAAATCCTTTACTCTTTTATAGAGAGAAGACTTAGTTTCCCAAACAATCAAAATACATCAGAAGGCAAACTGAATCTATCTCTTCCTCTTTCCCTCTTTTTGTTTGTAGCTTACTCAAAAAGTAAACAAAAATATTTTATTTCTTATTATATTACATGGAAATCTCTTTCCAAAGAGAAACCCAAATTTCACTTTTACATTCATGTATTATAATTCTAAATTTAATTGTAATAAAACCTAATAAACAAATACACTCTTAATCAGTTTGAATACGAGGTGATATGGTTGTTTTATAAGGGGCGCTTCCTGCTTCGCTCAGCCCTTCTTCCTGCTGCCTGTGAGCAAGATGCCTCGCTTCCCTTTCACCGTCTGCCATGATTGTCAGTTTCCTGAGGCCTCCCTAACCATGCTGAACCGTGAGTCAATTAAACTTCTTTCCTTTATAAATTACCCAGTTTCAGGTAGTTCTTTATAGCAGTATAAAAATGAACTAATACACAAGGTAAGATTACTATAAACCTTTCATAACACTTTACAATATTTTCCATTCTCTTTTTTCAGCTTTCTATACATTGTTTTATTTATCATTCTTTTTATTTCATTTAAAACAATCCTTAAAACCTCTAACTTAGGCAAAAATACTTTTCCTTTAACAAAAATCACATCATTATCATGTCTTCTTATAATCTTTTTAAATCAAAAACACACCCTGCTTTTCTTACACACTTTGTATGTAGACTTGTTTATCTCATGTCTAGTGCTTTTAATTATATACATTAGTTACAGTGTTAACTGTTAGTAACCCTTGTTTTTAGTGAAAAACTTAGAAGGTAAATACTTTTAAAGATGCAGAAGCCAGGACAAAGGCACAGAACTTAGATATAAACAGAGGTAAGATGTGTTGTGTAAACTTTAAGTCATTTTCTTCTCCATCCTAAAAGTTTGTAGAGGTTTAGGTGCACAGAGGGAGATGCTCTCACAAATGGAGATTTTTGTTTATAGATGTAAATTTATTTTACAAAAGAGGTTCGTAATAGCCAGATAAATGTCGGAAAGTTGTAGTTTGGCTTTTTAACTTAGCTTGTATCTTAATTACACTATTGGCTTCCAGGTGGAGCCCTTTAATGAGAAGAAAGAAAGTATGCAGTTTATAGCGCTAAAAATTTAAATGTGAAAAGCAGGCACAGGTGGAAGGCAGAACACAAGTCCCTCAAAATCAGGGATCCCATTTTTACATTAAACTCTGGGTCCCAAAAATAGGGAAACACCATGGGGCTAGAGAGTGCAACGCCTCCACGGAGTATCTCGCTGCAAGCACATTCCCATTCCGCAGAGGCTGGTGGGCAACCCACACACCGTTAGTCAGCCCACTCTGTAATCACCTCATTCCCCATGAGTCTTATCCCTCAGGGGGGGAGTGTTTCCATGGCCTCTAAGGGTCTCCAAGTCAGCCTTTCCTTATCCAAATACACAAAGAGACAAGTAGCCCCCTGTGGTGATAATCACTTATTGCCAACAACTGTCATTAGCCACTTCTAACACAGTGAATAGTTCTGTTTTCCAAATATTTGTGAAACCAGAACTCTATCCCATTGACATTCTTTGAAAGTAGAATTTGGAAGAATATATTATGAAGAAAGTTCCTAAAAGCATAACTTATACAGGAATGTATGAAGCAAACTAAGCAGAATATATAATTGTGTTACATATAACATCCTCTTTTGTGACACTAATTATTCCACCTTACCAGATCAGCTGCAGCAGCACACAACATAATGCAGTCATTTCTTTCATTTAAAAAAGCAATAGGGCAGGTGTGGTGGCTCATGCCTGTAATCCTAGCACTTTGGGAGGCTGAGGCAGGCAGATCACGAGGTCAGCAGGTCAAGACCAGCCTGGCCAACATGGTGAAACCCCGTCTCTACTAAAAATACAAAAATTAGCTGGGTGTGGTGGCAGGCGCTTGTAACCCCAGCTACTCGGGAGGCAGGCTGAGGTAGGAGAATTGCTTACCTGGAGGCAGAGGTTGCAGTGAGCCGACATTGTGCCACTGCACTCCAGCCTGGGTGACAGAGCAAGACTCTGTCTCAAAAAATATATATAATAATAAATAAAATAGAAATCTCTTTATTGACTGCATTCAATCACCATCTCAGTTTTCTGACCCCCTGTTCTGCTCATCTCATTTAAAAAGTTGTCTGTATGTGCTGTGTTTTGTGCTGAATTCTGTATCCCCTCTAAATTCATATATGGAATCCCTGACTCCCTAGTACCACAGAACATGACTACATTTGGAGATAGCGCCTTAAGTTAAAGAGAGGCCATTGGGGGGGGCCCTAATCCAATGTGACTAGTGTCCTTAAAGAAGAGGAAATTTGAACCCGCAGAGAGACACTAGGGGGACGGGCACAGAGGAAAGACCACATGAAGATACCATGAGAAGGCAGCCCCCTGCAAGCCAAGGAGAAAGGCCTCAGGAGAAACCGGACCTGTCAACACCTTGATCTTTGGACTTTAAGCCTCCACAATGGAGAGGAAATATATTTCTGCTGTTTTAACCCAGCAGTCTGCGATATTTTGTTATAGTCACCCTAGCTGCCTCCAATTTGTCTCTTCCATTTTCTCTTGAGCCTACTCCACTCGGGTTTTTACCCACACAGCTCTTCCAAAATGACACACAGCAAGGACACCACACAGCATGTGATACAGTTGATTACTCTTTCTTCCTTAAAAACCACTCTTCACTTGGCTTCTAGGACAACAAACTCTTCTGGTTTTCCTCCTACTTCCCTGACCATACCTTCTCAGTCTTCATTCAGATTTTTCCTTGGCCACCTAATCTCTTGAACAACCCTCCCACCCTGGGGTTCTGTACTCCACTTTTCTTCTTCTGCTCTCTCTGCCCATTATTATCTAGCTTGCATACTGATTATTATTGTCTGGTTTCAACACAGGAAGGTGAGGATTTTTTGTCTGTTTTATCCACTGATAGATTACCACCTAGAGCAGTTCCTGGCACATATTAAGTAAGCACAACAAATGCTTTTTGAATGAATAAATTAGATGACGTCAATCGATACACTTAAGAAAATGGTATTTTGTCTAGTCTAGGGTCCTGCTTTTCTCATTGAGTTCTCTTCTGATGAATTTTTCTTGTGTTTCTTTGTTTGGAAGCAGGAGAGGTTTATTTCAGTAACATTTCTGAAGTTCCAGGAGAGTCTAGTGTCAACAGCATGGGCTCCAGACCTGGATGTTGTACTTTCGCTGGTTGTGATACTATGAGCACACTCTTTAACCTTTCTGTGCCTGTCAACTCAAATTGGAACAAAAGCTCGTAATTATTTCTCTCCACAGGGTTATGGTGAAGGTTAAGTGAGAGAATGAATATGTAACACAGAGCCTCTTGCCTTGAAAGCCCTCAGCGTTATCTTCCATCACTGATATGATTAGAATATCTGTAGCAAAAATACATCAGTTTCTTGAATAGAGGAATCTTGGCTTTTCTGTCTTTTTTTTTCCCCCACCAGTTGCTATTATTGTAATCTGCATAACGAAGCCACTCAGAAATTCTCCCCAATAACCTATAAGCAACCCCTTAACTACCTAGGAGTAAGGAGACGTCAGAGCCCCAAAGGTACAGACATCTGTGTAGAAGAGTGCCAGCACTTTTTCATTTCTCTATTCAAAGCTTCACATGATGTCCAAAATATCTCTTGTAATTCTGTGCAAAAAGATGGAAGACAGTCTGGGATCCTCTTCAAATTTAAGAGTTATGAGTCAATAAAATTATTTTTTGATTTGGAAGTGCAGTATATATGTGTGTGTGTGTATATATGTATTATATATGTGTGTATGTTTTTGTATCACATACACACAGAGATAGAGAGAGAGAGTCTCACTCTGTCACCTAGGCTGCAGTGCAGTGGCCCAATCATGGCTCTCTGTAGCCTCGGCCCTTCCCCCAAGGGTCAGGTGATCCTCCTAACTCTGCCTCCTGAGTAGCTGGGACCACAGGTGTGCACCATCATTCCTGGCTAAGTTTTTTATTGTTATTTTTAGAGACGGGATCTCCCTACGTTGTTCAGGCTGGTCTCAAGCTCCTGGGTCCCGCCTTGGCCTCCCAAAGTGTTGGGATTCCAGGCTTGAGCCACCATGCCCAGCCTGAAGTGCAGTATAACATAGTTAAATAATGAGAGCATATAACATAGAAATTGTGATGGTGTTTATATATTTATTCATTTGAGGAGGAAGATAGTGTAAGGAGGAAGAAAGGTGTTTTAAGCTCACACTATAAGACGGAGTTTAAAGAATTTTTTATTTGCATCACTTTCTCCTGTTTGCAGCGGAAAGCAGAGTTGTTCACATGGCTGTGGATCAGAGTTTGAAGTGTCCCAAAGAAAGAGGCTTCAGCATTAAACACAGAGACAAAGAAACCCCAACACAGGTTGTTAACGTGTGCAGGCAGCCTACATTTTTCAGAGGGCTTTGGAGGGAGCAAATCTCTGTGACACTGATAATAAATATGCTGTTGAAAATGCACATTAGGTATTAAAATAAGGAAAGGCTGGACATTTTGCAAATTTTAAAAAGGAAATTACAGGCAAATAGGCAAGCAAGTGGAAAGCAGGACCCAGTTAGCATAACAAGTGGTTTAGTACAGTTGGAACATAGTGTGGGGGTGAGGTTTTCAATATGCTTTTGTTTATAAGATAATTTTTAGATTATTGCAATTACTAGCCCTCCCCAGTCTTGTCAGCCAAAAGTGGACCAGAGTTTTCCTTTTCCTGGTATTGCATGAGAGATTTTGGACACTACAGTGCAAAACTCTAATAAGGAAATGGATTAAAGTTGCAAGAAGGGTTTAAGCTCAGCTTTGGTAAATGGTATAGTATAAAACCTGACAGTTGGGCTTCAAGTTCAGGAAAACTAGGTTCATATTTCAGCTCTGTAACTGGTTAACAGGATGATCTTAGGCAAGACTAAATAATAATGTAGAGATATTGCCTTCCTCACAAGATGGTTGTTAGGACTAAATAAAATTATGTATGGAAAGTATTTAGCAGAGCACATGCCATGTAATTAATGTTTGGTAAGGGTAAATGATGACATTCATGTTGACCACAGCAATGATTGAAATAGACCTAGAAGGGAGATATTGGGAAAAAAGCTTGCTGCTTCAGAGAACAGACAAAACAGGCAAAAATTTAAATAAACCATCTTAGTTTCTACATTATGCTGAGCAATAAGAACCTCAAAGCTTCACAAGCAAGAACGTGCTGGAATACTGGAACTTCTTGCATAATAGAAGGGAACTGGAGCTTGGGAGAGTAAGACAATGTAATCAACTTTCTGCCTTTGTACTTGGCATGTAGCTCACTTAAGAATGCTTTTCTCTCATCAGATGGTCAGCTAGTGTCAAAAGATCAGTGCTAATCTCAGTGAACTCCAACACGCTTGATTCTAGAACTTCAGAATGCCACAATACTCGCTTACTGGGTGAGGCCAATAACAGAGAGAGAAATAGTCTCAATGGATTGTCAAGAATGAAAAAAGAAAATGTTTATTTTTAAAAGTCCTTTTGGCCTTAAAAAAATGTGTTTCTTTTGCAGTGATATTTCAGTTCTGTAGTGCTAGTCAGGTCTTATACTAGAAAGGAGGTACAAATGCTGTCATAGGAAAATTCCTGCTGCTTTTTGTTCTAAATTTCACCATCACCCTTTAAGACTATGCCCCCCATGGAAATGTTATATAAGGCCATCATTTTTCCTGAATTGTCTATTAAAACAATTTTTGAAATGGTTGAAGATTTTTATCTGTGTTACCATCATCAATACTATGTGGATAAAATATTTTCCTGCTGATCTTCTCAGGCTCTAAAGAAAAGCTTTCTATCCCATAATATGCTCTGACTTCTGAGATGATTACATTTTATGCTGGCTCATAAACTTTCAAAGCCGCCAGCTGAGTTGTCATTGTAGTACAGCTGATTCCTTGATTGATATACAGTGTCTGCGATGTCTTTGTTCTCCTGACTTCCCACTGGTTAACAGATTACAGATCAGAATAAAAGAGTGTAACAACCAAAGGAACACTGGGGTCTCTAATGATATCAGAGGTTACCTTCTCTTTAAGAGAGGATTTGTTACTTTAAAATGATTGGATCATCCTAATATGTCATGCTGTGCAAGTCAACTCAACTAAAGATGGGGCTTTGGAAAGCTTTATTCCTGATCTGGGAGTTCACCTAATTTTTGGCTGCAGAAAATCTATGTCTTGAGAAATTAGATGTCTGGAACGATCTTTAATCTTAGTAGATGGCTTTTTTGGTTGTTGTTGGAGTGCTGCACAATTGTGAGGAAAAATACAATTTTCCTTATAACGCAGGGAAATAAAGGTCTTTTTTAAATTATGACTTTATTATGTAAGAGGAATGCTGGCCTATTAGTTTGCAGAAAAGAGATAATACTTTCCATTTGCTCTGAGAAAATTGTGGCTGTTTTGTTTTCTTCCACAATGAAAGAAAATTGACATATTGAGACATTCTTTGGAAAGCGTATAGGACATCTAGAGTCAGCTTCCATTCTGTGTATACTCAGCCTATCAAAATATTCAGAACTAAGCCTTGATCAGTTAACTAATTTTTCTGTTTTGGAAACTTCTCTGAATCCATTATTATGTAAAACAAATGAAATTGGTTTTTCTTTCAAACATAAATATCCACTGTGCTTCAATACTTGTCAGGGTTATGACTTCCTAGCTGCCTGTTTACCATTCTTCTACAGAAATGGAAACTCTGCCTCCTCCCTCCCTCATCTTCTCCACGGTGCAATAGCCAGGAGAGTTTGAGAAGTAAACACTTTAGATTTAAAATCACTTTGCTGAATCCCATCTGTGAGCTTTTACTCCTAATGAAATGCACTGATCTTCCACACTTGTCTCGTGCAACAGCTATTTGGTGAAAGAAGTCAGCATGCAGATGTATCCTCTAACAAGGAAAACGAGGACAAACCATATCGTATTGTATTTGAATTAGTGTAGGCTGAGATCACCACAGAGAAAATTTATAGTCTATTTCAAACAGCCAAGGAGGAGAGTTTGAGACAAAAATCATTAGGCTGAACAGCATTCCGCTTGACAGTAAAATTTGAGTTGTTGTTTTATGTCCATGAAGGATCTTTTTCTTTTTTTTTAAGAAAACTTTTAAGTTCAGGGGTACAAGTTCAGGTTTGTTACATAGGTAAACTTGTGTCACGGTGGTTTGTTGTGCAGATTATTCCATCACCCAGGTATTAGCCCTAGTACCCATTAGTTATTTTTCCTGATCCTCTCCCTTTTCCCACCCTCCCCCCTCTAAAAGGCCCCAGTGTGTGTTGTTTCTGTCTATGTGTCCATGTGTTTTCATCATTTAGCTCCCACTTATAAGTGAGAACATGTGATATTTGGTTTTCTGTTCCTGTGTTGGTTTGCTAAGGATAATGGCCTCCAGCTCCACCCGTGTGCCTGTAAAGGACATGATCTCATTCTTCTTTATGGCTGCATAGTATGCCATGGTGTATGTGTAACACATTATCTTTACCAGGTCTATGATTGATGGACACTAAGGTTGACTCCATGTCTTTGCTATTATGAGTAGTGCTGCAGTGAACACACACATGCATGTATCTTTATAATAGAACAGAAACAACAGTCAAGCTGAGAACCAAATCTGGAATGAACTCCCATTCACAATTCCCACCAAAGAATAAAATACCTAGGAATACAGATAACTAGGGAGGTGAAAGATTCCTACAAGGAGAACTACAAATCACTGCTCAAAGAAATCAGAGATGACAAAAACAAATGGAAAAACATTCCCTGCTCATGGATAGGAAGAATCAGTATCATGAAAATGGCCATACTGCCCCAAACAATTTATAGATTCAATGCTATTTCTATTAAACTACTATTGACATTCTTCAAAGAACTAGAGGAAACTATTTTAAAATTCATATAGAACCAATAAAGAGGCTGAATAGCCAAGGCAGTCCTAAGCAAAAAGAACAAAGCTGGAGGCATCACACTACCTGACTTCAAACTATACCACAGAGCTACAGTAACCAAAACAGCATTGTATTGGTACAAAAACAGATACATCAACCAATGAAACAGAATACAGCATGATCTTATTTCATCGGACAGTTTCACCTTGCTCTATTCACTCCCATTGTGCTAGGCTTAGGGACTTCAGTCCCAGTGAAGGAAATTAGAATATGTCACCCCAAAATATACCTCTTTAACATAGAGAAGGTAACCTCTAATTTTTAAACTAAAGGCAGTTAATAAGCAGCAAAGGGAGAGAAGCTCTCTCTATCCTCCTTTTCTGCCTGAAGACAGGATAGAAATTCTCTTTTACTGGAGACAGTTCTTATCAGCCCAGAGATGGCACCAGAGGAATATGCAAACAAGCCTTGCTCTATTAGTTTATTTTCATAAATTTACCTTCCCACAGTTTCCCACCTCTGGAAGCCTTAAACTGTTTTCCTTTGTCCTGTTACTTCCCTAAACTTTATTGTTCTTTGTTGAAGTTCTTCTATAAGCCAGGTTTTTAAGCCAGTGCTTTGAGTCATCTTTCACTGAAGTTTCTCCTATGTGAAGTGCACTGCATGTATTTGTAAACCTACTTGTTTTTCTCCTGTTAATCTGTCTTTTGTTGCAGGAGTCTGTCCCAACTACAAACTTAAGAGGGTCATGGAAAACACCCACAAACTTATGAGGATCACAGAAAACACCCCTACACCAACTTATAGCCAATCTATTCAACCTGCATTGTTGGCAGGTGAGACTGTTTGTTCCAGGGCTACCTACCATAGTAGAAAACACTTTGTTTTCTTAAAAGCAGACCTGAGAGGCTCTGACTCCTTCAAATATGCTGATCTCCTTCCAGTAGGCAATGTGCTGGTCTTATTTGTGGGAGAGGTATGCAGCTGATCCTTCTGACCCATTTAACCAACAGTGGAAAAAAAAATCATGGCTGGAATTGTTATCTTTTACCTTGGAAACAAAAGTTTCACAGTGCTAGTGGGCATGACGGCTGTGACAGATAGCTATCGGCAGGATAGTATGGAGCCAGCACATGGATATTTCAGAATAGCCACTCTAGCCGAGGAGGCAGAATAGCAAGGCATAAGATAAAGTGAGCTTGGAGGAAAGCTTTTCTTTAGTAAGAAAAGCCTTTCCTTGGTTCTACTGGCCCCTCTGGGATCAGATTCCTATGATAAACAATGTGCTGTTAATTCTTTTGCCCTGTGTGTCTCATGTAAATAATAGTGTCATTTATAGAATGCCTAACCATGGTGCCTAACAGGCACTGCATACATTAAAGTCCCTTCTGTCAGATATTTGTATCATATCCTTCTTGTTTTACAGATGAAAACTATGAGACTGAAGAGATTAAGTAACTTTCCCCAGTTCACACAGCTAGTGCATATGTATTAGGATTCAAATCCACATGTATATGATTCCTGTATTTTAATTACAATACAAAGCTGTCCCATTTCCTTTCTGCTTTGGCTATTCTCTTTCCTAATAATTCTCAGGTTTGATTGTCAAGTTACTATGCAAGAGCAGAATTCTTTCTGGAGCCTCCTCACTAAAGAAGTTCTCTGTACCTGTGGATCATTAAGACAAGGACGCCAGCTGAGAACTGTTACTAATTGCTTGACCACAGGTTCCAATGCAAAGTGGCAATGCCAATGGACCTCTGTAGAAATGGATTTTTTTAAAGTAACTTTGGGCAAATAAATCTGTGACACTGACTGAGCTTAAATTATTCTCAAGCATAATGTTTAATGAAAAACAGAGACACAGAGATACTATCTGATTTTTTTTAAGTGGACCCACTGCTGGATCTGTTTTGGGTCTAGGCACGTGCTTCGAGCTCTGAGAGCTGTAGTTATAAACGTGTTATATTTACAGCGTAGCATGATATACTTGCAGTATTCTATACTGGAATAGATCTTAAATTATTGACGTTTGGTGACGATACACATTCCAAGCCTCATAGTCCTTAGGCCAGGACATTGATGTCATGTGTTCCTATTATACTGTTTATAATAGGAAATACAGTATTTTTCCGATTTTAAACTCTCAAAGCAACAGTGAGAGGAATCTAAGAAGATGAGCAAGAGATGAGTTGAAGACGCTAATTAGCTGAGAATAGAGAGTATCTGTGAAGTCTGTCTCCAGCCATGAATCCCCTGCCTACGTTTCCTTCTTGCTCTAGTACAGCCCCTTTGAAGCTGCTAAGGAGTAGACCCTACGCCTAGGGAAGCAGGACTTCAGGCCTTTTGAATTTAAAAACTCACTCTGGTTGCTTTTACTAGCAGCATTCACCTTTTAGTTGAGTAAGAGCAAGGCACTGATGGAGAGGAGAACATTAAGAAATATAAAATATAATCTCTAACCCAAGAAGCCCAGTCAAGGTGGGGAATGGGGGAATGTTTTAGATACGTATTTAACAGAAGCGCTTGTAAAATGTTGAGTGCCAGAGTTGTGGGATGAAATTTCAGAGGAAGGGTAAAGCATGTGATCTCACACGCTATATTCTAGCAACAATAATAGCTCATAGGTATAAGAGAATTTTTCAGAGGTCCTATAAGTGTGTGTGTGTGTGTGTGTGTGTGTGTGTGTGTAACTTTTTCCCATCAACCCAACAATGCTAAGCTCTAAGCTCTAGGGTTAAAATATCTGGTTTTGAAACGCACTTTCACCACCTTGTAGCTGAATTGTGTTGTCTACATTTTTTTGTGCCACTATCTCCTTATCTGTTTTAAAAAAACATTCCTAATTTGAAAAAGCCTTATTGTATTAAATGTGAGGAGTAAATGAAATAATTTATATAAAGATCTCAGTGTAGAGCTTGGCACATGGAAGGTTCAGTAAATAATACTGTGGCAGATATTGTTGATTGCTTACTTAATATTCATTCACTCCTTCTTTGCTGACAAAACTCCAGATCGGGGAGCAATGTGCCCAGATAGATGCTCATATTTCAGTTTCCCTTGAGCCAACGGTAGCCACACAGCTTCATTGCTTGGTTCTGTGTGCAGCTGTGCTTAACACGTGGTAGATGGAAGTCTCCTGAATGTTTTGGGGGAGGTTTTGCTTTCCTATTAAAAGGGGACGTATCTGCCTGGCATCATCCCTTTCTCATTTTTCTTTCCTTGGATGTGGATCTAATGTCAGGAGCTGAAGCTACCATATGTGACCCAAGCGTTGGGGCTCAGAAAATGATACCACAAAGTATGGCACTTTGGCATGCTGAGTACTTTGAACTAAAGGAGATGGGAGAGCCTCAAAAGCAAAATCTCTCTCTGACCTTGTCCTGCTCTCTCCTGAAGTGAATCATAGAATTCCTCTTGCCTAAGGTGGGTCATAGAAACTAGAACCCTTTCCCCAAAGTAAGCCATAAAACGTAGAAAGGTCACTCTTTTCTCTTCTCCCTTAAAGAACCTCATTTCAGAGGGGTCCTGGCCCATATCTAGGAGGAAGGATTTCCACAGAAACCCAGAAGAATCTGAACAGACAGGCCTGACTAGGTTTTCTCTGTCTTTTACCACTCAATCACCCTTTTTGACTAATCACATTTCAGCATGGACGTCCACTCTTCGTCAAACCTAAGCATAAAAACAGTTTTCCCTGGGTCTTTTGCTCTTCATTTCTGAAGGCTCCTGTGTCTCATCAAAGTTTGATTAAACAAACCTGTCATGCTTTTCTCTTGTTAACCTATCTTTTATTATAGGAGGATCAAACACAGCACTTACGATGGGTGAGTAAGTGCTACGTTTGATCCTCCTATAATATCAAGTTATCACACCCCTTTCCTGCCCCTACAGTTTCTGGTGCCCATTGTGGGGTCATTGAAACACCTGACTCACACCAGAGCTTGGGACAACTGACAAAAAATCAACAACAGCAACAACAACAAAACACATTTTTTTTTTTTTTTTTTTTAACCAAGGTCACCTCTCCTGGATCTCTGCCTGTAGTGCCCGGTTAAGAATGGAAGGTAAGCATTTCTTTTTATCCCTTCCTTCCCAAATTCAGATTAGCAGGAAGAAATCATTTGTTTGGATTGTGTCTTTTGTGTGAATTTGGTTTGGAAGTACATATTTGTTATTGATCTTTTCCTTTCCAGAGACAGCTATTTCTTTCCTATTTGTCTTGTTCTGTGTCCTGAAGGTTTGGTTTTATGATCAGTGAGAATATTCTCTCTGGTCTCTGCCAGCTGGGGGGTGCAAGTATCAGCTTACATCAGGCAGCCAATCCAAATAGGCTGAGAGCCTGAATGTTTTTGTTTGTCATGTAGTGTCAGCTCTCAGGGGAATTTGTCTTATTAGAGGTTCCAATTCGTAAGAGGCCTGTTTTGTTGTTTTTGTTTGTTTGTTTTTGGTCTCAGCCTTCATTGCTTAGTTCTGTGGCAACAAAGGTCTTTCTTTCTTTTGACTGTCTTTTGCGGATGATTCTGGATCTTGGGAGGACTATATCTTTTTGCACCCTCTTTTCAGGACATCTCTTTCATCCTTGGTTAAGTCATAAAAGACTTACTGATTTTGGTTTTGAGTCACTTGGTAGGGGCCTCAGTTTAAAAGCAGAAAAAAAAAAAAAAAAGCCACAAGTAGTTCAAGCAGTCGCTGTTTGTTCTGGCTGAAATCTGAAAATAAAAGATTTGAAAAGTTTTTTTGTTTTGTTTTTTTCTCCAAAGAACTCTGTGGTCAGAAGTCTGTTTAATTGAAAGCGGATATTGAGGCTTTACTTTTTTTAAGGCCTCTGTGTTCTCGCTATTGGATATGGCTTCTTCCATGGGAACTTAGTTGACTGGAACTCTGCTTGTTAAATCCCTGCTAACTATATGCTCAGCCCTTCTTTTTTCTTTCTTGCTGGCAAGATTTTTTTGCTGAGGAGAATGTAGAATATCATTGGCTTTTTAGGGTGGTGGGGAAGGGGACTCAAAATCTTCTTAAACTGGCTCCTCTACGACCCCTTCTTAGAAGGACTCTGGTTTCTGTGGCCAGACTTTAGTTAGGCTTCTAAACCTTCTCCTAGGTCCATCTGTGTATGTCCTTGTAAAATCCTGTAGTAAATTCCCATAATTTTATGTTACCTCAGGATTCATTTTGAATATTCCTCTGTGTCTCACTTAATTCACATACTTGAGCCTAATTATCCTCCCAATCGGGGCTCTACCATAGAGTAGCTATCTTGATAAGCCCATCTCTCTCACTAGTGTCTATAAACACTCTCTAGTGAGAACTTCAGACAAAAATCGAGAAAAATGCAACAATTCAGTTGTAACAGAAATGGATAACTCGTCCACTCAGGTGGGTCTTTGGAGACATTTAAACAGCTGTAAGATGTCTCCTCAGTCACCGGCTTACAATCTAGTTCATAGCCTCCGTAAGATTGCTCTCTGATAGTAGGCTTTCTCTGTGCCTTTGATTTGTAAATTTTCTACACTCTTCTCTAGAACTTGATAGTTACCCTTCACGATAAAAACTCAGCTACTAGAAATTACAAGCATACCTTGGAGATGTTGCAGGTTTGGTTCCAGATCTTTGCAATAAAGTGAATACTGCAATAAAGTGAGTCATACATACTTTTGATTTCCCAGTGTAATAGGAGTTATTAAGAAATTATTTTAGGCAAATAAAGAGGAAAAGGGGTCCTTGGGAAGTTTTTGTTTCTTTTAAGCAGCTCCAGAAACACTTTTTGGCTAGCAGGAAAGCCTTGGTTCTTAAAGCTTGGTTAGCGAACTTTGATATGCAAATGGGCCCCTTAGAATCTGGGTCCACCAAAACATGTCAATTCCCAGCATCTTCTTCCTTGCCCCCACATGTGCCTGACAACATGGCTGCCCCCACATATCCCCACGTGTGTAGAACATCATGGTGCCCTGCATTTGCATATTAAAAGGCTAGGGTGGAAGGGCTAGGTTTTTCACGGCTCCGTAAATGACCTGTCTGGTCAAAGCAGCCCCTGAGCCCTATGCAAATCAGACACCACCTCCTCCAGCCACCTCATATAAGCAGCCACTTTTCTGCTGCACAAGGGATTTCCTGTCTTGGCTTTGGAGCCCTCCCTCCCTCTGTCTCTGTGTCGGGGAGTTTCTTCCTTCTTTCTTGTCTATTAAACTTCCCGCTCCTTAAAACCACTCCACGTGTGTCCATGTCATTTTATCAAAATAGGCATGAGACTAAGGACCCTGGTATTCCTCCAGTCATCGGAGTCATATCACTAGGGCATATAAAAGTCATGTTTATACGATATTGTAGTCCATTAAGTGTTCAATAGCATCATGTTGAAAAAAAATTGTACTTGCCTTAATTTAAAAATACTTCATTGCTAAAAAAATGCTGACAAAAACAAAGTGAGCACATGCTGTTGAAAAAATGATGCAAATAGACTCACCCAACTTAGAGTTGCCACAAATTGTCAATTTATTTAAAAATGCAATATCTGCAAAGCACAATAAAATGAAGAGCAACAAAATGAGATATGACTGTATAGAGAAACAACTCTGTGAAGAAAATAAGATGTTTTTGATAAGGAAAGTTACAAAAATATGTTTTTTTTAAAAAAAGCTTATGGATATAACAAAAAGTTATAAAATGTTTGTAAAAATTTTACCTTGTGTTATCAGTCAAAGATGACTGAGATTGGATAAACTTATTCATAAGGTTTTATTAAAATTAGCTATATTACACGGATCTAACTAGAATTTCTTTTTCTTAGTTTAAAATCATGAAGTTTTCTTGGAATATTTGTCTGAGAATGTGAAGATTTTTTTTTTCTCCTTTTAAATAATTTGTTAGGAAACAAATATTTTGTGTTTTGTCAAGATAATTTCTAGGCCGGGCGTGGTGGCTCACATTGGCTCACACCTATAATCCCAGCACTTTGGGATGCTGAGGTAGGCGGATCACCTGAGGTCAGGAGTTCGAGACCAGCCTGACCAACACGGAGAAACCGTCTCTACCAAAAATACAAAATTAGCCGGGCGTGGTGGCACATGCCTGTAATCCCAGCTACTCAGGAGGCTGAGGCAGGAGAATCACTTGAACCCTTGAGGCGGAGGTTGTGGTGAGCCGAGATCGCACCATTGCACTCCAGCCTGTGCAACAAGCGCAAAACTTTGTCTCAAAAAATAATAATAATTTCTTGTGCTTTATGTTATTAGGTGTTTGATTACTTTTTTTTTTTTTTTTTTTTTTTTTGAGACAGGATTTCACTTTGTCGCTCAGCCTGGGGTGCAGTTGTGTGATCTCAGCTCACTGCAACCTCTGCCTTCTGGGCTTAACTAAACCTTTCATTTCGGCCTCCAAGTCCCAAGCTGGGACCACAAGTGCATGCCACAATGCCTGACTAATTTTTTGTAGTTTTTGTAGAAATGGAGTTGTACTATGTTGCCCAGGCTAGTCTTGAACTCCTGGGATCAAGTGATTTGTACACCTCAGCCTCCCAAAATGTTGGAATTACAGGCCTGAGCCACCACACCCAGCCTTGATTATTTTTATTTTTATTAATAAAAAGTGAGTCTTCTCAGTATTAAAAGAGCTAGGTCATTGTTCACAATATGTAACCTCCTGCATTTGCCTTTAAAATATGTTATTGTCATTTTGAATAGATAGCCAAGCTCATATTTAATCATGTGTTTTAAACCATTTGACATTTTTGACAAACTTCCCAAAGTCAAATTCTAAATTAACTCTGTTTGACTTTGAATTAACTTTGGAATTTTTCAGTTGGGTACCTGGAAAGCTTAAAGGATGTGTCTCTCACTTTATAAAAGAGAGATATTAAACTAATAAGTCTTATTTGATATGTTAAATTACATGGGATGCATTATCAAATAATATTATAAGTGTTGCTAAACCTTTTAAACTTATATATAGTTAATATCAACAACATCTAAGTATGTTTTTGATAGTGTTCCAAAAATTATATAGAATTCCTAGAAATCTTTCATAATTTTGATTATTATATTAAAATCTTGTATACCACAGAAATAACCAAAATTTTTTGTAAGTTGCGTCATTTTTATAATGAAGTCTTTCACCTGATTTTATACATGGCCATTCTTTGTCATTCATAGATGGCCATTCTTTGTCATACATGGCCATTCTTTGTCATACATGGCCATTCTTTGTCATTCATATTTGGTTATTGTTTTCCTTCTTCTCTAAAAGCACTTTTAATCAGCTGTAGTCCAAACTTGCTTCTTCAGGAAGATTCATGAAAAAGAATCTAAAGTACTCTTGAGTATAGGTTTCTGATAACTTAAAGAATACATCACTGGACTGGGTAAGAATTTTCAGTACTCTAATGAAGAAACGGATGGCTTCATGAAACTGCTAACCAAAATCAAACAGAACAATAATTAATTACATGGAACTAAATTAACTGATAAGAATATTTTTGTCAGGGTGCGGTGGCTCATGCCTGTAATCCTAGTACTTTTGGAGGCTGCTGCAGAAGGGTCACTTGAGGCCAGGAGTTCAAGACCAGCCTGGCCAACATGGTGAAAGCCTATCTCTATGACAAATACAAAAATTAGTCGGGTGTGGTGGTGGTGGCATGCACCTGTAATCACAGCTACTTGGGTGGCTGAGGCACGAGAATCACTTGAACCCAGGAGGTGGAAGTTGCAGTGAGCTGGGATCACGCCACTGCAGCCTGGGTGACAAGGTAAGACCCTGTCTCAAAAAAGAAAAAAAAATGTTTTTATGACATTTTCTTTGAAATTTTTTGTTTTAATAAAAGTTTTGTTATTCAGATTTAAGAAACTTATTTTTGTTTAAGCTAGCTATAGCTTACAGTCATTTGGTAAACTATAATTTTATGAACAAAAATATAAAAATTTACTTTTTTTCACCTGTCTGATTATCTGATTCCTTCAGAATTAAAAAATATTATTTATAAGTATTCTTATTCTTTTTTCTTTTCTTTTTTTTTTTTTTTTTTGAGATAGAGTCTCACTCTCTGTTGCCCAGGCTGGAGTTCAGTGCATCATCTTGGCTCACTACAACCTCTGCCTCCCGGGTTCAAATGATTCTCGTGCCTCAACCTCCCAAGTAGCTGGGATTACAGGCACCTGCCACCACACCTGGCTAATTTTTGTACTTTTAGTAGAGACAGGATTTCGCCTGGCTCCAAGTGATCTGCCCGCCTTGGCCTGTCAAAGTGCTGAGATTACAGGTGTGAGCCACCACACCTGGCCTGAGTATTTTTATTCTTATGGCAGTATAGTTATTTGCATAAGGTCAATATAAATCTGTTATCCTTATAACAGGATACAAATAGAAATATTGGTTTTATTACCAAAACTTTTTTGGAATGCCTTATTTTCATTTGTGGTCAGACAACTTTAAGAAACTGGGGTTGACTTTATGGAGCCAATAAAGAACTCCTTGAAAAAACTGGCTTGCTACCTGAAATATGTGTTCCACACAGTTACCCTTCAAGTAGGTACAGACTCTCACTTCCTAACAGACCAAGAAACCTCGGGATATTTTGGGGACCTCAAGCAGAAATAAATTTATCCAAGTTTATAGGTCCTACAGGTTAATTTTGATGGTGAGTTCTTGTCTTGAATTCCTCACTGAGATTTCTTATAAGAAGTACCAGCAAAGCAAATGTAAAGAGAGCTTATCGGTCAGTCACTATTCTTGCTGCACTTTTTAAAATAAGCAGGTCAAGTTGAATGAAACTAAACCAATTTTGCAAATAAATCGGTCTTACTCTGATTTATTTTTGGTAGAAATGGGGGTGACTGTACATAAAAATTCTGTTTCAGAAGAAAATTATAGTGTACCTGTTATTAGATTCTAGCTTATTGTTTTTGAAAGTTTGTTAGTTACCTAAAATCTGGACTGCATTCTTGAATTTTCTAGTTTCCTCCCATTTCTGGCTGCAAGTCTTCAAATAATTAATACTAATTTTTCTCCCACTTTCTGGCTCGGAATCATTGAAAAAAATACAAAAACAAAAAAACTGCTCTTTTCCTGAAGCCAAGCAAGCTGAAGCTGGATCACTTTATATAGACTTCAGATAAATGACCACGACAACTTGTGTATGAACAACCTTCATGCCTGTTGCTGCATAGACTATTCAGGAAGTTCACTGGGGCACCCCATGCAAACAGTAAACCAAGAAAATGTGTTCAAATTACCACTGCCTGCCCTTGTTTCAGCTGAAGCTACTTGGAGACTAACATCTAGAAAATCTTGATCGGGTGCCCTCTGGACTCAAAAATTGAGTTTAGTTTGTTCTACTAACCTTTGTTTTTACTTTGTTTCTTAAAAATACATCTTATTAAATACTTGATTGCTTACACTACATAAAAGCCTAACTTTGGTGAAAGCTCACCTACAACATTGCCTCCTGAGATGAGATACAGTTGTTAACTGTTTAACTGGACTGACCTATTCTTGAGATTGGCAGTCTGGTTTAATGGCAGATGAGACAACACACCAACCAAATTTCTCCTCCAAAGCAAGCCATAAAACGTAGAAAGTCACTCCTTTAATTTTTCTCTTGAAGACTCTCATTTCAGAGGGCTCTTGCCCCATACCTGGGAGGAAAGAATGCTACACAGAAACCAAGAACAATCTGAACAGGCAAGCCTTACAGGGTCTCCTGTCCCTTGCTAGTCTATTACCGTTATATTATACCTTTTGTCCAATCAGATTTCTACGCAGCCATTTATTCTCCATTGTGCCTAAGCATAAAAATAGATAGCTTTCCCTGGCTCTTTGGTTCTTCATTTCTAAAGGCTCCCATGTCACATAAAGCTTTGACTAAGTTTGTTATGCTTTTCTCTCGTTAACCCATCTTTCATGTAGAAGGCATGTAGGCCATGACCCTTATAATGGGCGAGAAAATACATCATCCCTTTCTGCCCTTAGAGAAGGAAGAAGAGTGGAAATTTCAAGAAAATTTCAGAATGTCAGCCCAAACAGCATCAACCTTCTAAATCAATACCAGCAAGCACCTATTGCCAAGTTTCTTTTTATGTAAGAAAAATACCCCCTTTTTTATTTTTATTTTTTATTATTATAATTTAAGTTCTAGGGTACATGTGCACAATGTGCAGGTTTGTTACATATGTATACATGTGCCATGTTGGTGTGCTGCAGCCATTAACTCATCATTTAACATTAGGTATATCTCCTAATGCTATCCCTCCCCTCTCCCCCAACCCCATGACAGGCCCTGGTGTGTGATGTTCCCCTTCTGGTGTCCAAGTGTTCTCATTGTTCAGTTCCCACCTATGAGTGAGGACATGCGGTGTTTGGTTTTTTTGTCCTTGCGACAGTTTGCTGAGAATGATGGTTTCCAGCTTCATCCATGTCCCCACAAAGGACATGAACTCATCCTTTTTATGGCTGCATAGTATTCCATGGTGTATATATGCTACATTTTCTTAATCCGGTCTATCACTGATGGACATTTGGGTTGGTTCCAAGTCTTTGCTATTGTGAATAGTGCCACAATAAACATACGTGTGCATGTGTCTTTATAGCAGCATGATTTATAATCCTTTGGGTATATACGCAGTAATGGGATAGCTGGGTCAAATAGTATTTCTATCTCTAGATCCTTGAGGAATCGCCACACTGTCTTCCACAATGGTTAAACTAGTTTACAGTCCCACCAACAGTGTAAAAGTGTTCCTATTTCTCCACATCCTCTCCAGAACCTGTTGTTTCCTGACTTTTTAATGATCACCATTCTAACTGGTGTGAGAGGGTATCTCATTGTGGTTTTGATTTGCATTTCTCTGATGGCCAGTGATGATGAGCATTTTTTCACGTGTCTTTTGGCTGCATAAATGTCTTCTTTTGAGAAGTGTCTGTTCACGTCCTTTGCCCACTTTTTGATGGGGTTGTTTGTTTTTTTCTTGTAAATTTGTTTGAGTTCATTGTAGATTCTGGATATTAGCCCTTTGTCAGATGAGTAGATTGCAAAAATTTTCTCTCATTCTGTAGGTTGCCTGTTCACTCTGATGGTAGTTTCTTTTTGCTGTGCAGAAGCTCTTTAGTTTAATTAGATCCCATTTGTCAGTTTTGGCTTTTGTTGCCATTGCTTTTGGTGTCTTAGACATGAAGTCCTTGCCCACGCCTATGTCCTGAATAGGATTGCCTAGGTTTTCTTCTAGGGTTTTTCTGGTTTTAGGTCTAACATTTAAGTCTTTAATCCATCTTGACTTAATTTTTGTATAAGGTGTAAGGAAGGGATCCAGTTTCAGTTTTCTACACAAGGCTAGCCAGTTTTCCCAGCACCATTTATTAAATAGGGAATCCTTTCCCCATTTCTTGTTTTTGTCAGGTTTGTCAAAGATCAGATGGTTGTGGATGTGTGGTGTTATTTCCGAGGGCTCTGTTCTATTCCATTGGTCTATATCTCTGTTTTGGTACCAGTACCATGCTGTTTTGGTTACTGTGGCCTTGTAGTATAGTTTGAAGTTGGGTAGTGTGATGCCTCCAGCTTTGTTCATTTGGTTTAGCATTGTCTTGGCAATGTGGGCTCTTTTTTGGTCCCATATGAACTTTAAAGTAGTTTTTCCCATTCTGTGAAGAAAGTCATTGGTAGCTTGATGGGGATGGCATTGAATCTATCAATTACCTTTGCCATTTTCACGATATTGATTCTTCCTATCCATGAGCATGGGATGTTCTTCCATTTGTTTATGTCCTCTTTTATCTCATTGAGCAGTGGTTAGTAGTTCTCCTTGAAGAGGTCCTTCACATCCCTTGTAAGTTGGATTCCTAGGTATTTTATTCCCTTTGAAGCAATTGTGAATGGGAGTTCACTCATGATTTGGCTCTCTGTTTGTCTGTTATTAGTGTATAGGAATGCTTCTGATTTTTGCACATTGATTTTGTATCCTGAGACTGCTGAAGTTGCTTATCAGCTTAAGGATATTTTGGGTTGAGACGATCGGGTTTTCTAAATACACAATCACGTCATCTGCAAACAGGGACAATTTTACTTCCTCTTTTCCTAATTGAACACACTTCATTTCTTTCTCCTGCCTGATTACCCTGGCCGGAACTTCCAACACTATGTTGAATAGGAGTGGTGAGAGAGGGCATCCCTGTCTTGTGCCAGTTTTCAAAGGGAATGCTTCCAGTTTTTCCCATTCAGTATGATATTGGCTGTGGGTTTGTCATAGATAGCTCTTATTATTTTGGGATACGTCCCATCAATACCTAATTTATTGAGAGTTTTTAGCATGAAGAGCTGTTGAATTTTGTCAAAGGCCTTTTTCTGCATCTATTGAGATAATCATGTGGTTTTTCTCTTTGGTTCTGTTTATATGCTAGATTACATTTGTTGATTTGCATGTGTTGAACTAGCCTTGCATCCCAGGAATGAAGCCCGCTTCATCATGGTGGATAAGCTTTTTGATGTGCTGCTGGATTCCGTTTGCCAGTATTTTATTGAGGATTTTTGCATCGATGTTCATCAGGGATATTGGTCTAAAGTTCTCTTTTTTTGTTGTGTCTCTGCCAGGCTTTGGTATCAGGATAATGCTGGCCTCATAAAATGAGTTAGGGAGGATTCTCTCTTTTTCTATTGATTGGAATAGTTTCAGAAGGAATGGTACCAGCTCCTCCTAGTACCTCTGGTAGAATTTGGCTGTGAAGCCATTTGGTCCTGGACTTTTTTTGGTTGGTAAGCTATTAATTATCGCCTCAATTTCAGAGCCTGTTATTGGTCTATTGAAGGATTCAACTTCTTCCTGGTTTAGTCTTGGGAGGGTGTATATGTCCAGGAATTTATTCATTTCTTCTAGATTTTCTAGTTTATTTTCGTAAAGGTGTTTATAGTATTCTCTGATGGTAGTTTGTATTTCTATGGGATTGGTGGTGATATCCCCTTTATCATTTTTTATCATGTCTATTCGATTCTTCTCTCCTTTCTTCTTTATTAGTCTTGCTAGCTGTCTATCAATTTTGTTGACCTTTTCAAAAAACCAGCTCCTGGATTCATTGATTTTTTGAAGGGTTTTTTGTGTCTCTATCTCCTTCAGTTCTGCTCTGATCTTAGTTATTTCTTGCCTTCTGCTAGCTTTTGAATGTGTTTTCTCTTGCTTCTCTACTTCTTTTAATTGTGAAGTTAGGGTGTCAATTTTAGATCTTTCCTGCTTTCTCTTGTGGGCAATTAGTGCTATAAATTTCCCTCTACATGTGTAGAGGTTTCAAAGAACATCTTTATTTCTGCCTTCATTTCGTTATGTACCCAGTAGTCATTCAGGAGCAGGTTGTTCAGTTTCCATGTAGTTGAGTGGTTTTGAGTGAGTTTCTTAATCCTGAGTCCTAGTTTGATTGCACTGTGGTCTGAGAGACAGTCTGTTCTTTTACATTTTCTGAGGAGTGCTTTATTCCAACTATGTGGTCAATTTTGGAATAAGTGTGATGTGGTGCTAAGAAGAATGTATATTCTGTTGATTTGGGGTGGAGAGTTCTGTAGATGTCTATTAGGTCCGCTTGGTGCAGAGCTGAGTTCAAGTCTTGGATATCCTTTTTAACTTTCTGTCTCGTTGATCTAATGTTGACAGTGGGGTGTTAAAGTCTCCCATTATTATTGTGTGGGAGTCTAAGACTCTCTGTAGGTCCCTAAGGACTTGCTTTATGAATCTGGGTGCTCCTGTATTGGGTGAATATATATTTAGGACAGTATAGCTCTTCTTGTTGAATTGATCCCTTTACCATTACATAACGGCCTTCTTTGTCTCTTTTGATTTTTGTTGGTTTAAAGTCTGTCTTATCAGAGACTAGGATTGCAACCCATGCCTTTTTTTGTTTTCCGTTTGCTTGGTAGATCTTCCTCTATCTCTTTATTTTGAGCCTATGTGTGTCTCTGCACATGAGATGGGTCTCCTTAATACAGCACACTGATGGGTCTTGACTCTTTAGCCACTTTGCCATTCTGTGTCTTTTAATTGGAGCATTTAGCCCATCTACATTTAAGGTTAATATTGTTATGTGTAAATTTGATCCTGTCATTATGATGTTACCTAGTTATTTTGCTTGTTAGTTGATGCAGTTTCTTCCTAGCATCGACGGTCTTTACAATTTGGCATGTTTTTGCAGTGGCTGGTATCGGTTGTTCCTTTCCATGTTTAGTGCTTCCTTCAGGAGCTCTTGTAGGGCAGGGCTGGTGGTGACAAATACTCTCAGCGTTTGCTTGTCTGTAAAGGATTTTATTTCTCCTTCACTTATGAAGCTTAGTTTGGCTGGATATGAAATTCTGGGTTGAAAATTCTTTTCTTTAAGAATGGTGAATATTGGCCCCCATTGTCTTCTGGCTTGTAGAGTTTCTGCCGAGAGATCAGCTGTTAGTCTGATGGGCTTCCCTTTGTGGGTAACCCGACCTTTCTCTCTGGCTGCCCTTAATATTTTTTCCTTCATTTCAGCTTTGGTGAATCTGACAATTATGTGTCTTGGAGTTGTTCTTCTCAAGGAATATCTTTGTGGCATTCTCTGTATTTCCTGAATTTGAGTGTTGGCCTGCCTTACTAGGTTGGGGAAGTTCTCCTGGAGAGTGTTTCCAACTTGGTTCCATTCTCCCCGTCACTTTCAGGTACACCAATCAGATGTAGATTTGGTCTTTTCACATAGTCCCATAATTCTTGGAGGCTTTGTTTGTTTCTTTTTACTCTTTTTTCTCTAAACTTCTCTTCTCGCTTCATTTCATTCATTTGATCTTCAGTCACTGAAACCCTTTCTTCCAGTTGATTGAATCAGCTACTGAGGCTTGTGCATTCGTCACGTAGTTCTCGTGCCATGGTTTTCAGCTTCATCAGGTCATTTAAGGACTTCTCTACACTGGTTATTCTAGTTAGCCATTCGTCTAATCTTTTTTCAAGGTTTTTAGCTTGTTTGTGATGGGTTCGAACTTCCTCTAGTTCAGAGAAGTTTGATCATCTGAAGCCTTCTCGCAACTTGTCAAAGTCTTTCTCTGTCCAGCTTTCTTCCATTGCTGGCGAGGAGCTGCGTTCCTTTGGACGGGGAGAGGTGCTCTGATTTTTAGAATTTTCAGCCTTTCTGCTCTGCTTTTCCCCCGTCTTTATGGTTTTATCTGCCTTTGATCTTTGATGATGGTGATGTACACATGGGGTTTTGGGATGGATGTCCTTTCTGTTTGTTAGTTTTCCTTCTAACAGTCAGGACCCTCAGCTGCAGGTCTGTTGGAGTTTGCTGGAGGTCCACTCCAGATGCTTTTTGCCTGGGTATCACCAGCAGAGGCTGCAGAACAGCGATTATTGCTGAAGAGCAAATGTTGTTGCCTGATCGTTCGTCTGGAAGCTTTATCTCAGAGGGGTACCTGGCCGTGTCAGGTGTCAGTCTGCCCCTACTGGGGGGTGCCTCCCAGTTAGGCTACTCAGGGGTCAGGGACCCACTTGAGGAGGCAGTCTGTCCGTTCTCAGATCTCAGACTCCGTGCTGGGAGAACCACTGCTCTCTTCAAAGCTGTCAGACAGGGACATTTAAGTCTGCAGAGGTTTCTGGTGCCTTTTGTTGGGCTATGCCCTGCCTCTAGAGGTGGAGTCTACAAAGGCAGGCAGGCCTCCTTGAGCTGTGGTGGCCTCCACCCAGTTCCAGCTTCCCGGCTGCTTTGTTTACTTACTGAAGCCTCAGCAATGGTGGGTACCCCTCCCCCAGCCTCGCTGCTGCCTTGCAGTTTGATCTCAGACTGCTGTGCTAGCAATGAGCGAGGCTCCATGCATGTGGGACCTTCCGAGCCCGGCGCTGGATATAATCTCCTGGTGTGCCACTTGCTAAGACCACTGGAAAAATGCAGTATTAGGGTGGGAGTGACCTGATTTTCCAGGTGCCGTCTGTCACAGCTTTCCCTGGCTAGGAAAGGGAATTCCCTGACCCCTTGTGCTTCCTGGGTGAGGCAATGCCTTGCCCTGCTTTGGCTCATGCTCGGTGTGCTGCACCCACTGTCCTGCACCCACTGTCCAACAAGCCCCAGTGAGATGAACTCGGTACCTCAGTTGGAAATGCAGAAATCACCCGTCTTCTGCATGGCTCACGCTGGGAGCTATAGACTGGAGCTGTTCCTATTTGGCCATCTTGGAACTGCCCCATTTTTTTGTTTTTATATTGACTCTGCCAGAAGGTCTTCTGTTATTTGTAGCTAAAAGCATTCCTAATACTTATCTATTTTTTATTTTTACTTTGAGACAAGCATTACTTTATTTAATTTTTATAAAATTCCAGGCGAGTAGGTAGTTTTTTTTTTTCTCAGTTGAGATTTTTAAAGGTTGGTATAAAAAAGTTTAAAAGTAAGCTTTTTGATATTAAAAATAATAGTCACAATAATATAAATAATAAAATAAAATAGTAATATAATAACCTGACAGTTTTTGATTGCCTAATTTTATGCCACTTGAATTATATGTGTTTAATCCTTACAGTAACTCCACAGAAAAAGCACTGTTATAATCTCTACTTTACAGATGAAAAGTATGAGACATAGAAAGGTTACGTAACTTGCTCAAAGTCACAGAATTGAGATCCAGATCCACATCTTTCTGACCACCAAGATTATGTGCCTAATTTTGTAACTAATTCTATCTGTCTTCCTGCGGTTGCAAAATGCTTTCTGTCTTTTCCAGGTCTTTGTATATGCTGTTCCTTGTGCCTGGAACAGTTTTTTTCCCCACTCGTTTCTTGGCTAAGTCTTGTTCATGTTTTTATACTTCAATTTAAATATATCTTCTTCTTGGAAGCCTTCCCTCCCATCCCTTCTTCTCTGTATGATTCATTGCCTCTATCAGCACATGATCCATTCTTTTGCATGTTTTATTTACCTGTCACTGAGCCATTGGAATATTGTATTCTTGATCACTGAATCACCTGAATTCCTTCCTTGTTTACTACCAATGTTCTAGGCTTTGGCATATAGTATACTTTCAATCAAAAGGTGTCAAGAGTTGACTACCCCTTTTGTTTTAGTTTGGGTGCTGGAGGGGAGTCATGGTTCCTGGGGAGGCAAGAGCAAAAGGAGGTTAGAAGGAGAGGAGAATGATAGGCTTCATTCTAGGGCGCCTAACAGAACCTGCATGCAGGTCATTTTATGTCCTTCCAGTGAAATTGTTTGCTGTTTTAGCATTTACTGCAATCAGCTGTAGGAGGGCTCCTTAGTCCATGATCAAAAAAAAGAAAAAAGTGCTCTGAAAAGGTAGCAATGTGTGTCTCTGGAAGGCAAGCCTAGACATGTGGTAGGAGTTAAAGAGATGTAGAATTACAAAAAAGAATCCCTCCTACGAATGTCTAAAAATGATGTTCCTAGCAGCTTTAGGTATCACAGTTGTGCAGGCAGAAAAGTAGTTGATTAACTCACTGGCATTGTCTCTGAGGAGTGGGTGTCTTGGAAAACTGCATGCACAATATTCCTTTTGGATAAGCTACTAGACCATTGTTCTACATATGCTGCACTGTGGCTCTTCAGCTCACTCTGTACATGGCTGAAGGCATATGTTTAAAAAAATTGTACCTCTCAAGGTTAAGATAGCTGTGCTGTGGCCATTTTGTGCCTGGCATTTAAGAACGAGATACTGAAATCTAAAGTTGACTTGAAATAGAATTTCTGAATGTACCAGAATAGGCAACACAGCCCACTCCACCCCCTTCACTCTCTATACTCTACTTTCTCCTGAAGGTTTTCAGATAGCTCTTTTTCATCCACATTTTTCCTCCTGTATTCAAGTATGTGGTGAATCAGATTTCGTTCATTTGGGTGGCAGTTAGTCATACTGTGATATGGAAGCCTGCTAAGGCCACATGGGATAGGATCTTCAGAAACAATGGGATAACAATGTGGTTTGCCCAGTATTCTTCCCATTCTGCCCCCTTTCTGCCCCTGAGTCAGAAACACTTTAATTGAGTGATTCCCACTGTCTTTTCACCCCAAGGTTTAAAAGGAGAAATCCAGGCAAAAGGAAATCTGAATTTCCAAATACGGCTAGGTATTCCTGTTACCTTACTTGAGTCCATTGATTTATCAATGATTCCAGTCATTTCTCTATTTGATTCAGTAGTAATAATAATAAACAGTTTTAGATCACAGGAATATTCAATAGGTTTATTTCCTTGTCAAATTTCAGTCAACCGGTAGTGGGTACCAGGGGGAAAATGGCTCCAGATTTGTTGATAACAAATCCGAAGCTGTGTCTTAGTTACCAAATCATTATGCTCTAATCCAGAGGTTGGCAAACTTTTTCTGTATAGGGCCAGATAGTAAATATTTTAGGCTCTGCAAGCCATATGATCTCTGTTGCAACTGCTCGATTTTGCTGTTTTTGGTCCAAAAGCAGCCAAGACAATACATAAATGAAATGATGTGGCCGTGTCCCAAAAAACCTTCCTTTACAAAAACAGTTTACAGGCTTTGGCCCACTGCTGGGCCAGAGTTTGTTGACCCCTGCAACTAGCAGTGCTGTCAGTGGACAGAGAGGGATTGGTGACACAGATGCCATACATGTCTCATCCCTAATATAGACACTTACTGCATCCAAACATTTTCACTTTTACAGTCTCACTGGTTCTGCTCAACAAATGTGAGGAAGTGCAGCAGCAGGTTATTTTAGGATAGTGATGTATTCTGGTTAAGAACAGAAGCTTTGGAAAGAGATTGGAAGAGGAATTTAATTCTGTCACTTATGAGCTGTGTGTGCTTGGGCAGACAATTACCCTCTTAGTTCCTCAGCCACCTAATCTGTTAGATGAAGGTAGTGTATCTGCCTCAAGCATAAAGAGCCCTTCAATAGATGCTTGAGATAAATGCAATTATTATTATTATTATCTTCTCTTCGTATAAACTGGGGTTAAGCTCCTATGATATTTATGAATATTAAGTAAGGTAGCATATGTCAATCTCACAGTACAATAGTTAATACATAATAATTTTTAATGAACAATTATTATTCATATTCCCATTTTATAAATAAGGAAAGTTTTAAATGATCAATAAGTTCTGCCAAAGCTTTACAGTGAATAATAGTAACAATGAAGTGAAACCTAGTCCTCTGGATTCCAGAGGTCATTCTGTGCCCACTAAAACTAACAAATGTGTGTTAAAACTCCCTGAACAGGTACAAAGTGAAACTCAAATAGATTTTTTTGTTTTTGAGATAAGACTCTCACTCTGTTGCCCCGGCTGCAGTGCAGTGGTGCAATCTGGGCTCACTGCAACCTCTGCCTCCTGGTTCAAGCAATTCTCGTGTCTCAGCCTCCCAAGTAGCTGGGATGACAGGCGCCCACCACCACACCTGGCTAATTATTGCATTTTTAGCAGAGATGGGATTTTGCCATGTTGGCCAGGTTGGTCTCGAACTCCCAGCCTCAAGTGATCCACCTGCTTTGGCCTCCCAAAGTGCTGGGATTATGAGCCACCATGCCTGGCAGAAACATTTTTCGTTAGAAGTGATTGTACATAGACAAATTCTGACTTATCATTCATTTCATTTGTTAATTAATTAATTAATTTTTAGTCATATATTTCTCTGTAAAATACCTTGAATTGAAACTTTTATTTTTTTTCATGGCCTACCAAGAGACAGCTTGGCTCTGGGAATAGAGCACAGGCTTAAGAACTGTTAGAGGGAAGATATTCTGTATTGCTTTTTCTACTAGACATGTTTCATCCTTTATGAAACACAATCAATTGCCCTAAATACCTATGTTTTATTTAACATTGATCCCATCGTCTTGGCCCCAGCTGAGTTAAGAAAATGGTAGACACATAAGCCAAAGTGAAAGAGAGGCCGTAGATATATGACTTGTGTGCTTGTGTGGCTCAAAACGGTGATCTGGGACAATCAGATCCATTCCTACCATTCTCTCTTTATCTCTCTCTCTCTCTGTCTTGGGAGTTTTTACTTAGGGACTCAGAAAAAGTTGCCAGTTTACAATGGCGCACAAAGTTTAAGTAGAATTAGGGCACAGAGGATGGCAATATGAGCTCTATGAGCTATCGGTAAATAGGAAGATAATCAGTCAAGAGAAATGGAATGATTTAGATGGGCAGAGAGGAGGAGTACAATTCCCGGTTCAGTCCCCATCAGGTCAGCTGTACTCAATGCCTATTCCTGGATCTGTATGAGAACCTACTGAGCAGCCTTATAATACCACAGGTTCCAGGTTAATTGATCTAACTTTGTGGGCCTTTGTTCTATGCAAACTAAAGAACTCTGGCTGAAATAGTGATTTCACAGAGGCATTGTCAGTGGGACAGACATTTGAACTATTTCATACCCTTGCTACTTCACATGCAGGGATAGGAAGAAAAAAAAGAGAAACATTCACTTTTAAGATTTGTTCTAAATATTTGCTTCAAGGCATAAATCCAAAGCCTTAGTAAACACAACTACATACCGAGGACTAACTGATTGCCAGCAAGAGTTCCTGAAGAAAGCCATATATAGACCCTACCATAGTTATTCTATGATTGTTGCTCATTAGGAAAAAAAAAATTCTTTCCTCCCAATGCAAGTTGATGCATTGTTTAGTGATATGGTGTGCATTTTATAATTTGGAAAATAAAATGGTTAGACACAATGCATTTGTTGGTGTTTTGCTCAAAGGAGTGATGGATTGGAAGGATGATCAGGTAGGAAATTCCAGGAAATGTCTTAATGGTGGTGGGATGGATGGCGACAGCAGAGATTCAACTGATGGTATGAGAAGGCAGGTTGCAGAGCACTGAATTTCTTGTTGCAGCCTCTTTTATTTCAGATACAATGTGGCCACATGGTAAGTAATAAAGCAAAGCCTCTAAAGGCAGTTCAAACTTAATATGTATTTAGCACTTGTGTGCCAGAGATTATACAGGTTTTAAGTGATGTATCAAGAGAATAAGTAAATAAATACCCTTGAAAATCCCAATAATGATTCCAGGGAGATTGACAGGCAAATAAACCATTGATTATGGTATAGTATGATAAGTTTTTGTGATGGACCTATGTGCGCAAAACTGTGAGAATTCATAGGAAGAAACAACTCATTCTGCTGTGGAATGTGGCAGGGTAGGGAAAGGTTTCAGAGAGGAGATGGTACTAAGAAGGGCATAAAGATGGAGACCATCCTGGCTAACACGGTGAAACCTCATCTCTACTAAAAAAAAAAATACAAAAAATTATCTGGGCATGGTGGCAGGCGCCTGTAGTCTCAGGTACTCGGGAGGCTGAGGCAGGAGAATTGCGTGAACCCAGGAGGCAGGGCTTGCAGCGAGCCGAGATCGCGCCACTGCGCTCCAGCCTGGGTGACAGAGCGAGATTCTGTCTCAAAGAAAAAAAGGCATGAAGAATGAATAGGAATTCAGAAAGAACAGAAAGGGAAAGTTATTGCAGGGAGAAAGCACAGACTGAGCAAAGAATTGTTGGCGGGAAAGGAGAGCGAGAGCCTAAGGAGAACTGCCAGGAAGCTTTTGAGATAGTTTCTTGGTAAACGCCTAGCATAGTTTGGTGGCTGTAGCAGAATCATTCAAATACTCTTGGCTGCCCAATCCCTTTCTCTACTCCCATTAGGTTGAACATTTTGAGTGAAATCTAATTTAAAATCAACAGCTGATACAGACATTAGTGATGGGGAGTAAGTTGTCTCAAGGAAATCTCTTCATAAGTCATTTGATATGTCCTTGTTTCCTATCCAGAGGCACCCACAGACTCTTTGACCCGTGTTCAGACTGGCCCTGGGCTAAGCAGGGTATGGTTAACTCGAATGAAACTCACCTTTGCAAATACTGTTCCATGAGTAATACCAAGCTCTAGAAGAATACATTTACTTAAAATAGAAGGGAAGTGAGAAGGAAAATGCCCAGGAGAAGGTACAGATGAGCACCTTTAAATATTTAAAAATAGGAAAGAAAGAAAAGCAAACACTTTAAAAAGATGCCTCTTTCAGCACTAACATGCAGCCGAGAAAGATATTTGTCAAGATCCCATGTGTTTTCTTGATGATACATCTCCTCCCTCTGTGAACAAATTGATAAAATATCAAGAGCTGTTCTGGAGGTAGCAAGCACAAAAGAACTTACAGTAGGTGTTGTACTTTGCAGCAGTAACTGTGTCTATTTGATTCTAGCCAAAACAGTCTCCTACTTGCCTGCAGAGAAGGGTGGAGATTCTGGCCATGACTCATAGAGGGATGGCCAGAAGAAGTGGATAGACAAGCATGGGCATCTCAGGATTTAGTGTGCCTGGTGTACCCTTGTGTGCCTGAAGAATTGTGGGGGCGACCTTCCCTCATCTGCCTCCATTTACTTTTCACTCTCTCCACCTCTTTCTCTCTCTACCCCACAAGTACATGCACACACTGAAGAGAAGAGGCTATTTTGGGAATGCTTGCAGAGAAAGAAATCACATTCAGACATAAAAATGCTAGGAGAAGACACTGCTGAGAAAGCAGATCACATCTGTGAACAACTGAGTTGAGAGGAGGACCCTTAATAAGGAAAGAGACCGGCAGGTGACATTTGGTTTTTCCCTTTTGATTGGCTTGTTTTGCTTCAGTATTTAAAATTTTTCTGAATTTTGGCCATTAGCAGCTTCCATAACAGTTTCTGAAAGAATGAGAGAGTGGCTCCTTCAAGCAGAATTTCTTCCCTACAATTCACTTGAAAATGGAACACGTATTTCCTTAAATTTTGGAAGAATGGCATAGCCCAACCAGTTCTTGGGGGGTCTGGTCATGTTCTGTTCTCTTTCGGTTCATATATTGGGGAGGAAATGAGTCATACTTGATTAAGGGGTTGATAACACCTACTCATACAAATTATGTGTGTGGCCAAGGAAAGATGAAGCAGAATGCCATGGGGTAACAATGCTCCTTCCTCTGCTTGAATGTTGACTTTGCAGGCTGCAACTCCCAGCATCTTGATCCACAAGCTGTGAGGTCTGCAGCCAACTCTGCAGAGAAGTAGAATGTGTGTGTGTGTGTGTGTGTATGTGTGTATGTGTGTGCATTTGTATGTGTGTACCAGAACTCTGGTTCATCATGATTGTCAAACTATTATTTATGTGATCTTTATTGACTTTGTGGAAGAGACTATTTGAATGCCAAATCAAAATGCCAGGGACAAATCGTGGTAATAACAATAATGGTTATTTATTATTTGTTTTGAGCTTGGCAGTATGCTGGATGTATCTCCTTTTTTAATCCTACCCCATATTCCATAGAAGCAGATATTTATAATGTCTATTATAATAATCTCAGGGAGTTTAAATGAGTCAGCTTAACCTTGGATCTGTTTATCTCTAAAATTTGTGCTATTTTATAGCCTTTCTAATCTGATTTTGGAATTGCACTGTGAAACCCATCAACGTTTAAAAACATTCCTATGAAATGTAAGACAGTGAAATTGAATATTTTATTCATAATGTATGACAGAGCCAGAAATTGAAGATGTTTCAATATCTGCATCACTTAATTTAGCACATAGTTTTATATTCTCACAAATTGTTCTGTTTCTTTTATGAAGATGAATCCTTGAGGGCAGTTTGGCTTATTTTTTTATTTTTTTTAAAGTATTCTTTGTATCCTCCTCTGGGCCTCACATGAGATAAGAAATCCAGCTACAGCAAAGACAAGGGAGCAGACAAGATATTATCGTGTGTGTGCTCAACACAGGTTCCTATGGAATCACATTTTATCTGAGGATTAGATTCTAAAATCAGCACATATGGTGATTACTTTCCCCAGCATCAAGTTGCCTGGAAAGGCATATGCTCACTTCCTAGCCACGTGGAATTTGAATGAGACTGGTCCATCACAGCTTTAGGATGGGCCCTAATTGACTCATATCAGTCAATGAATTCCATGTCGTTCATACTTGGCTACAGTTATTGATTCAAGGATGTCACATGGCTCCAGCAAAACCAATTGAGACATAATTTCTGGGTTTTGGCTTGAGGTATAAGAAAAGTTCATTTCCTTTTTCCACAGCTTCAAGTCAAGTCCTTTGTGAGGACCAAGAAGAAAATCCTGAGCTATAAAATGGTGAACAAGACCTGGGTCTCAAGAATATTGTTTGAGTCTCAAGTCACTCCTGACCCAAGACTAGGAACTAATAGATTTTTTTATTATTTAGGACAATTTGAGTTGTTTTTCTATTCCTCACAACTACAAATCCTACCTGATTATCCAGGGAAAGTAAAAAGTCTCATGTCATTATGTTAGAGATAGTCACAAAATCTCATAGTAAGACCAACACAACAAGTGCTTTTTCTTTATTATTGAAACAGATTATTGCTTTTTGAAGTGAGCAGGATCTTGTTTTTTGTTTGTTTGTTTCGTTTTGTTTTTTGAAATGGAGTCTCTCTCTGTCGCCAGGCTAGAGTGCAGTGGTGCAATCTCGGCTCACTACAATCTCCGCCTCCTGGGTTCAGGTGATTCCCTTGCTTCAGCCTCCCAAGTAGCTGGGACTACAGGCATGCACCACCACACCGGGCTAATTTTTTGTATTTCACTAGAGACAGGGTTTCACCATGTTGGTCAGGATGGTCTCGATCTCCTGACCTCATGATCTGCCTGCCTCAGCCTCCCAAAGTGCTGGGATTACAGGCATGAGCCACCACGCCGGCCATGCTTGGTTTTTATTAAGGGCCGTGTTAGGAAAAATATACTTTCAAATCTCTCTAATAATACCCTGTGTAGTGAGATGCACAAAATGTGTAAGGCAAATGAGAACTGAGTTTATTTCAATAAATATTACAGATTCTTGTTCTTGCTCTAGGACATTTGCTCATTGAGAGATTGTCAAGTAATACCACAGACATTATTTAAAATTCTCTCTCTGTCTCTCTGCCAAGTATATATACTTTTGAAATCACATAAGAAAAATAAATATGCCTAGGATATGGCTCCACCATATTATCTAATGTTGTCCTCACAATATCATTTTAAGGAAGGGGTCAGTACTTCAGTTTTTTATATCTGAGGGACACTGAGACTCAGGATAATTTAGTGCTTTTTTTCAACATTTTAAAGAGCATAACTAAAGCCAGGATATATAGCCAGGCCTGTCAGACACAAGCTACATGACACAGGAGATCAATACATTCATTTTGATTGATTGGAAAGCTTATTGGATTTTAATTTAATGAAAGTTATAAATATGATGGCAAAACTGCTATCACCCAGAAATCAATGAGACTGTTTAATAATGTGGTGTTTAGAAGTCTTGACCTATATCTTTGACTGTTTGAGTTTGAGCCACCATACTTTAGTTTTAGAATCTTAAATATCTCCAAATTACAACATGCATGGGATCTATGTAATATCATGTCCCTCAAGTAGTTCTATATGGCTAAAAACTGGTAATTTCTTATGAAGCTAGGAAGTCATATAATGAAATATCACAGAAAATAGTTACTGGAATTAATACAAATATTATAATTACTCACTGAAAGAAAAGAACTAGAAATAGAAATAACTTCATGATTATGATTTAAAAAAATCAAACTAGTTTTTAACTTTTTTTCTTTTTAGAAGAGGAGGAAAGCCAGAGGGGGGCCAAAGTCTGCCAAACTCCAATGCAAAAGACGGTGCCATTTGCTCAACCAGAAAATACAGCACAAAACCCAGGACAGAAAATGGCTGCCTGGCATTAGCTGCTGAATTATTACTCCCTGAGGGAGAAAGGTCACTATAAGGGATTGGTCCCTGAAAGGCTTGAGTGGACCCTTTCAGTTTACCTGAGGGATGCAATGATGCAAGGAGTAGAATTAGGAGAAGCAGTGACTGATAAACTTTGAATATTTTTTCCTATTTCGGAAATGCTGTAGATTATATGAGCAGAGAGATACGTCTGAGGCTTGTGAGACCAAATATTTACATTCCCAGGATTGTGTATTCTCTTTTGATTAGGAAAAAACAATAGTGGGAGAGGAGCCAGGCTCTGCTCCTAGCTCTTAGAGCTCACCCTGGGTAGAGTCTCTTTTCACATTTTTCTTATTAGCAGAGTGGAGAGAAGGAACTCACATTTATCAAGGGCATATATTAAACTAATCTCTTTCTTAGAGACATTATTCATCTTCATCACTTGAACATCTCTTTGAGATAGATTTCTGTTTCACAGAGATAAACAAATCTTTGGAAATTTAAGAGATTTGCCAAAATTAATTCAACGTCGGAAATCTAAGTCTTTAGATTTGCAAATCCAGATCAGAGTCAACTAGACCACGTGTGTTTGCAAGCCTCTCGGCTATCAGAAGTGATCGCCACACAGATGTTTTCTAAAACTCTCCAAATCTACACCTTGATGACTGGGGAGATTTTCAGCTTACTTGTTTTTAAGTTAAAGAAATTAGTTCTCAATACTTTTCTTTGAATTTTTCTGCTAGACTGGGACTTCATCCTTTTTCCTGGCATTGCGTATACTTTCTAGCCTAACTATTGAGTGGTAATACATATTGAGAGAGAGTAGAAAGTGGGCGAATATGTATGATCTTGGAAGGTTATCTAACCACTATGGACCTCCATTTTTTTCTCATTCTTAAGATGGGGATAATGACTTTTCATAAGATTGTTCTAATACTTTAAAAGTGTAAGTAAAGTACCTTACACAGCTGTATTTCAATCCACCATGTCCATCTTCCTTCTGTGGTTAACTTTGGCAAAGGAATAGAAATCAAGTAATCATTAGAAAAAGACTAATCATTTAATACGTTCCAGCCAATGTACTTCATCTTGGATCACCATCCTAGAGGAGCGTTATTCAATATTCTGTTGTTATTTAATGCTTAAAACAGCTTGTTGTCTTCATTTCTTTCCAGTGATTCTCAGCCATTGCTGTGCATAGGAACAGTTGATGAACTTTCTAAAAACTTGCATGCCTCAAGCTGACTCAGACCTGACCTGACTCATAGGCCTTCTGGGCTAGGGATCAGAGGAGGAGCCCAGTAATATGTGCTTTTTACAAGCCACACAGGGGATTCTGCTGCACATGCCAGGTTGAGAATTACCATACTTTGGCCACATGTTCTAGAATGACTCACTCTTGAAAATGTGAAAAGGTTGAGTTCCCAGAAGTCAACTATACTATACCATTTCCTAAATATCTGTAGCTGTGTTTCTTAAAGCACTATCTCTAAACTACCTGTATCAGTAATACCTGGTGTTCTTGTTGCAAGTGCAGCTTTCTAGGCCTAACCCCAGATTACAATCCTTGTTTACGCAGTCTCAGTAATTTATGGGGTTTCTGTATTTAACATGTTTCCTAGATGATACTTATGCATATTGAATTTTAAAAATTATTGACAGAGAGATTTCCAACCAGAGATTCTTTGAGGACAGACTGGAGAGTAAAACAAAAAACTGCCTTAATTAGTAAAGTCTTTGTTTAGGGTAGAGGCAAAATAATAAGCATCCTTTGGGTTTCTCGATTTTGTATCATTTTGATGAAAGCCTGTAGATATGAGTTGATGTTACATTTGAATGAATCCAGTAAAGAAGGATAAAATATCACTTGTTTTTATAAATCAGAAGGGAAACTACTTGGCAAAGCATACAGCTCAATGCCCTAGTTTTTGACAGCCTATCTGGGAAAATGTCATGCTGCAATACCAGGGAAATTGCCAATCTCCTACAAAGAAAAGCACTTTTTTTTGGTAACTAAGGAGGTTTAAGGTGCACTGGGATGCGAAGACTTGAAAGCACTTGAATCTTCTATGGAAATGCCTGAACCATGCTTACCACCACCACGTCCACATCAATCAAATGCAGTTTTTGTCAAAATTGCTTTGATTTAGCCTCTTTCTAATCATGACTTCTGCTGAAATTTGATCACGTGGACAGGGCTTAGAAATAAAAGAACAACTGTGGTTTTAAAGACTTTTGTTTTGTTTTAAATATATCTTGATTAAAATGAATTAAGCTTCAGTCAGTTTAACATCTCTTGCAATAAATTCATCAGACCTCTGAAAACATGAGGGAATATAAAATTGCTGCCATGTGCATGTATTCAGCTTCTGGTCTTTAGTATTCTATGCTTTATCAGTTTAGATTTTTGGCCACCATTTCCTGAAGTATCCTTTTTTCGGTGTTGGGGAGAAGAAACCAGGAGGAAAAACAATTACTTTATAATTTCCTCAATTATTCTGATGCAATTTATTTTTGTACAGTGTTGGGTCACAACTTTAGATTTTGTATTTATTGAAAGAGTAAGATGTAGTAACACATTTAGTGTACAGTGTCTGGCTCCACATATATCTGAATTTTGGTCTATAATTTCTCTAAAGTAGCAAGAGTCAAGAAGCATTTTGAGGGCTGATGGTTATCTGGATGTTGGTGTGATCTCCAGTGGCTTTTGTTCTAACTTAATGGATTTGTTTGTTTTTGTCATCACCATCCCAAAATAGGATAGAGTATACAATTCACATCTAATACTCAGTCTGATGGTCATCACATTTCACTTTAGTGTTATCCTCTTGCATATTTCTTTGCCTGTTTTGGGCTTAGATTCCATAGATATGAATCATGCCTTCTGTGATATCTTTAAATCCCAAGGGAGAGAAAAATTTTGTTGCCCAAAAAGGAAGTGCTTCTAAAATAAATGGAGAAACTTTCTTGTAATTTAGAAATAAGGATTCAGATTGTGTTGAATAATTTAACACTATCATAGGTTATCTTAAAAAGGAAACATAAAAGATCGTATTTGAATTCAATAAATTTTACTTAACAGGATAAATTCCATGCTCCTCAACATATGTCTGAGGTCCTCTTTCATTTACATACTTCCTACCTTTTGTCCCCTTCCTGTCACTCATCAGCTGACACTGAATATTTCAACAACACAGAAGTGTTAAAATTTTTTATATATACCATGCTGTAGGGAAACAAGGAGCAGGTGGTTTATCTAAGTCTGGAAGCTGGGAGTGTCCTGAAAGAGCTAGAACCATGGTATGAGCTGTCTGGTGGGACCTGAGACTACAAAGAAATGGGTTTTCCCTTGGGAGGTAAATCAAAAAAACATAGCAACTGCTAGAAATTCCACCATACAGAGTGAGAGACATGTAAATATTCTATCTTCTCCTCCTGCCCTTCATTCTTCCACCAGTGACTTCCGTTGCCTAAACTAGTTACAGGTCAGTTGGCAGGGGAGCTCAGGGAATGTCATTTCCTAAGATACAAAGCAGAGCAGCAAGGAGAGGGAAGTGAATCTTACAGCAAATGTGCACATGAATTCCACAACCTGTCTTAGATTTGGCCTACTCAAAAGCGCTCTGAAACCAGGACTTGAGTTCAAGTAGCTTCATGGGAGGTGAATCCAAGGTACCTAGGAACAGAAGTAGAAAAATGATACACGGAAAATAAGGAAGTCAATGCATTAATAAGCAGATTGCCACTCTGGGCAACTGGGTAGAGCTCAGTCATGCTGGGGGCACTAGAGAGATTACATAGAAAATGCCTCAGATATTCTACCTGAGGGGTGAGGAAGTCAACATATATATGCACCAACTCTCCTCCATCTTTGGTTGAAAACTGCCCTTGGGAGGAGATGGGCCAGTACCTGGATGGCACTTCCAGCCTGCCTTGGGCTTGGGGTTAACATGTTCCTACAGTCACAGAAAGTCCACAGGCAGAGAATCACAAGTGCTTGCAGTAAGATCCTGTCAGCATGTGCAGGAACGGTGAGTGACAAGGGGCTATGGCAGTACCTGCTGTATTCACAAGACTGAATTAGGTGCTTCTCTTCCGTGTGTCTTTAGCACCTTCTTTATATGTCTATCACTACGTTTATTACCTATCTGTTTCTAATGCAAACTTTTACTCCTTAAGGCAGAAACTATTTCCTATTCTTTATCTAACCCCCATTAATAGGCCACAGAAATCCTTAATAAATGTAAGATATTAAATAGATATTTATTAACTCTATCAGACCCAAGTTCTTCCCTTTTTATTAACAATAATTTGATATATTCTATTTACCACCCTGAAATTAAGATATAATATAACCTACTGCGATGGGCTAAATTGTTCTCCCAATATTCGTATGGTGCAACCCTAACTGCCAATGTGACTGTATCGGGAGACAGGGCCTTCAGGAAGTAATTAAGGTTAAATGAGCTTATAAGGTGTGGCCCTAATGTGATAGAACTTTGGCCTTATAAGAAGAAGAGATCTCCTTCTCCTCTTTCGTTTTTCTCCTCTCTCTCTCTCTGCCGTGTAAGAACACAACGAGAAGCTGGCAGTCAGGAAGAGAGCCCTCACCAGAACTGGACTATACTGGCACTTTGATCTCAGATGGCCTCCGGAACTGCTAGAAAACAAGCTTCTGTTGTTATACCACACAGACTGTGGTATTTTGTTATGGCAGCCTACTTACGCACATGATTAATGTGGGTATGTCTTAATTCTAATAAAAAGAAGGAATAATAAGCAGCTAATATATAATAAAATGAATTTCATCACATAAAAGATCAGGCATGAGTACACTAGAAGGCATAATAAGATAAAGTCCTTGCACCTACTTATAAAAATGTATTTAGTTTTAAGAGACAACAGAAAACATTCATCTGAATATTGTTGCCATTTAAAAAATCTTTGTTAGTGAAATATGGGCTAATACATAGACTCATGTATATATAAATAGACTCAGTGTGAATACAATAATAGGCAGAATAACAGGAAGTGTTATACTTACAAGTTAAATTTCATGAGATTGTGACTTATGGCATGCTTTTATCAACCTGAGGACTTTTACAAAATACAAGGATGATAAAGATCTAACTTGAAAAATGGAGGACAGAATTGGGGATGTTGAGTGGAGAAGAAAATATTTAGGGAAGACATAGTATATATGTGAGTGAATTGAGACTCAGAGAGGTTGAATAACTTGTCCAAGGTATCAAAACTAATACTGATTGTCATGTAATTTATGGAATAGTCATTGCCAGAGTGAGACTATACATCATTTGCAATGTTCACAATCAGCACACGCATTGGTTGTAGTAATATAAACTGCTATAAATTAACCCCCAAATTTTAGTAGCTTAACACAATAAAAGTTTCTTCCATATATTTAACTACCCTGTCTTTGATCCTGTTAAATGATATGCTTTATTTCATGCGATGATTCTAGAACCTAGGCTTCCTGCATCTTGTGGGTCTTTTATCACCTGAAGTGTGTATAGTAGCACAACTGCTTCTCAACAGCTGCCTAGAAAATGAGTTCTTCTTCCATTAGCCAGAATAACTCACAAGACCAAACTTCAAAGCAAGGGGGATGATGGGGAGATACTAGAGAACGAGTCAGAAAGGCCCTGGGAGATATAGGCCCCAAATGGGTGGCTGTTTCCCAGAGAGTCCTGGCTAGGAAAGAGAGAATAAATTTGGGAGTGGATGACTAACTGTATTAGTCCATTTTCACACTGCTATAAAGACATACCCAAGACTGGTTAATATATTTAAAAAAGAGGTTTAATGAATTCACAGGTTGGCAGGGCTGGGGAGGCCTCAGGAAACTTATAGTCATGGTGGAAGTGGAGGAGGCACGTCGTACATGGTGGCAGGTGAGAGAGAGAGAGAGAGAATGTGAAAGAAGCAGAAGGGGGAAGAGCCCCTTTTAAAACCATCAGATCTCATGAGAACTCATTCACTATCACAAGAATGGCATGGGGGAAATGGCTCCCATTATCCAATGACCTCCTACCAGGTCCTGCCCTCAACACATGGGAATTATGGGGATTACAATTCAAGATGAGATTTGGGTGGGGACACAGAGCCAAACCATATCACTAAACTTCTCAGCCACAAAAAGCAAGATGCATTTCTCTTTCATTATTTTACAATTAGGAATACCAAAGTTCATGAAGATTCAAAGAACTTTAGGATTCATGACCTTTAAGTGGCTGCTCAATTTTTATCTAATTTTAAAGCGTAGGTATGCTACACTACACTAAACCATCTTCAGTGAGCAACAGTCCTTTCTGTTCTTTCTTTGTGCTCTTTTCCCCAAATGAGGTCAATCTTCCTATTTTTACTGGCTTTTTTAGATCAGCCAGTGGTAGCTTAGCTAGTTCTAACTTTCTTGAATCAAGAATTACATGTTTTTTTAAATAAATTCTTTGGTTAGTCCCCTGAGGCATGCCACTAATCATTTTCCTGGTTGAAACATGTACATACACGTAGACATACACACTCACACATAGACTTGCAAGCTCCTTCACTGACCTTTTCTAACACATGCATTTTTCTCCTTTGGGGGATTAAACTACCCTTGGCTCCACCTCTCTGGTATTTAAATTAGTCTGCATAAAATACTTAAGTCACTTATCTTCCAGGCTTTGCTCAGTCTCCTTAGCAACCTCCTTAGCAACAGATTTCTTTAGAAAAGAATCTCAAAAAAGTTGCACAGGACCATATTCCTTGCAATCGTACTAAAAATTGGGGAAGAAAAACCTCTCATAACAACTTATACTGACTTCCCTCTCATTTGGTTATTCAACAGCCCTTTGATAATGTTGACCTGCCTGGTATTGTTCACTCTTCACATTGCTGTCAGAGTGAGCTCCAAACACAAATCAGTTTGTATCATTTTCCTACTAAAATCTCTCTCTGCGGTGGTTTCTGCTCCCACCCTGATGATACAACCCAAATTTTGATGAGCACCTACAAAGCCAACTCCAGTTGTCCCTCAGACTTCATTGTCTCTGCCCTCCTTTTCTCCAACTATTCTGTCTTGCCATTACTCATTTCTCTCTTCAAGGCCTTCACATTTGCTATTTTCTGTCTGCCTGGGCTGCTCTACCCCCAGATTTTTACATGATTCATACTTTCTCATACTCAGTAAGGCACCTTCTCATACTCACGGACTACCTTAATTAATCTGTATTATTTTTTAATAGAATTTGACCCTATTTAAAAATACTAACTTTACTTGTTTATGCATTTATTTTGCATGTAATTTCCATGATGGGAGGGATTTTGCCTTCACCGCTTTACTCCCAACTTGGTACAGGTTTGGGTTGAATAAATAACAACCATCAATATTTGTTTAGTGCCTTTCATGTATCAGAGTTCCTTGAGCAGTTTGTTTGTTGTTTAGAGTATCGATAAAATGTCTGGTATATATAGAAGCCAGGGCCTAGTGTCATGCCCATCCTGGAAGCAAGGGTTTGTGTACCAGAGACACCCCACCACAGATTTTGTTGAAGAGCTGAACTGGTATTCTGGGAGACAAGCAAAGCTGACAGTAATTAGTCTGCAGAAGTAGGAAAGGTGCTGTCTGTGTAGTTTTGCTCCCTGTATTCATTTGCCTTCAGGATCATGCATAAAACATGTTTGCTTTAACTTTGGGCAAAGTTCAGCACACTGGAGTTGAAGGGAAATTCATCTTTCAGACAGGTGGTATGTGAGGGTCTAAAACTGAGCACAGGTGACAAAAGAGGTTTGCTTAAGAGGAGCGGAAGGATTCCTTCATGTTTTTTATGCCTGTCCCTCCCCCTCCTTTCTCAGAAACAGTGCTTGATAAAAAAAAAAAAATTTGGCCAACTGGGTGCTTTTAAATGATGCATATTATTCCAGAGGTAATAAATGCAGCATATAAGTTAATCAAAAGAATTTCCCCCGCATTGACTTTCCTTCTTAGCTCTTTAATTAGCTATTCAAGAGCAGCACTCCTGCAAATGTCTAAAAATAGACAGAAGCCTGGTCAGGAAAAAAGTAAAGCAACCTGTTTTCTCTTTATTTCGATAGTGGTTCAGAGTTGCATATTAGTGCCATGAAGCTGATAGGTTTATAACATTTTTTAAATTGTGCATCTATAATAGAAAAGGCATGCCTAGAGGTTTTACTCATTTTGAAAGCATAGTATTACATTAATTTTGCATAGAACTTTGTAGCTTGCAAAGCACTTTAATATAAATAATACAACTTTTCTTTTCTGGATACAAATAGGTAATATTAACATTAAAACCAAACATGTTGGCATCTTGCCCCATTTGTGCATACACTGGCAGTGCCTCTCATCTTTGTGTTTTATAAAGCTTGGAGGTGATGTTTGATCTTGTCTCAAAACATTGTGTGGCAGGTACTGTTATCTCAAGATGTCCATTGTTTTCTTTCTCTTCTGTTCTGGTTTGTTTTCTTCATGTGCTCTGTCCTCCAAACTACTTTGAAAATGCCTTGCAGGGCCTGTAACAATGCGAAAATGACAGTGCTAATGTCCGTGCTGACCCTCGTACCAGAGAGGTGCTGTGTTCCCCAGGGAAGTGGAGAGAATGCTTCGCTCTGCCCCATTTTATGCTACATTTTCCTCCCTTCTTCTTCCACATAATTGAATACTTATCACCAAGTACGGATTTTTTGAGCAGGTCCCCCATCAACTCACAAGGCACACTCAGAAAAACCCTAGGGCTGGGCCCAGTTGAGGCTCACGCGAGAGGTTTTTCTGACAACCTTTTGAGACAGTTGGGGAAAGTCATTGTTTGTCCCATTTAACATATTAGGAACTAAAATAGAAGGTAGTTGTTTTAAAACATTTTTTAAAACAATTATTAATAATTATCTAGTTAAATTAGGGATCAGATACATTTCTACTTATCTTAACCTGGATCTTTTCTATTATTTCTTTGTCTAAGCAGTAGCAGCTCTGTGGTGTAAGGAATGTCTAATTGCCCCTAAATAAGAAAAGCTGCCCACGCAGAGGTGCATTTCATGTGAGTGGTTTGGAGGCAGACAGAGAGACTGGCCGCTGGTACATCAGAGTGATCAGATACCAGATGGGGAATAGGAACTAGATAATCTCTATGATGACTTCCCAATCCTCTTTTGGTCTGTAATCCCACAGCTAAATCGAAAACCAAACAAACAACGATGTGGTTCTGCTGAAGGGAAGGGAAGGGTCTGGGCTTTTATTAAAAGAGGGGTGAGGGGCACTGGGAGGAATACACAAAGCAAAGTGATTGATGATGTCTCAGAGAAAGGCAGAGGGAATGGCTTCTCAGCTTACATAAGGGCAGGGTGGAGAGGAGCAGATTGTGGATTACCAACTCGATCCTAATGCAAGGGCAGAGAAGCTTGACCCGACTGTAAGTCTTCCCTGGCTGCAGAAATTTGAAGATAAAATAACGAAACAGGGTAAGGAGGGGACTGCCAGGTGCAGGTGCAAGAGTGGAGTGGGAGCAAAGTGTTTAGTTCAGAGGGAGCTCCACCAGACAGAGGAGTCTCAGAACACTCTCCAATTTAATTTTGGCTCCCTGTCCACGTCTAGGGGCAGCACCACCTAACAGACACCAGAGCAGTATCATTGGTAATGGTGGAACAAAACTCTCTGATACGTAATAGCCAATCAGGGGAATTCAGCCTCACAGGAAAGAAAGACAAATGACAGTTTGACACTTCCAGAAATCCCCTCTTCTAAGGCCCTCATTTTGAATAAACATGAATCAAAAAGTTCCAGGGCAAAGAATCGTGACTTGACCAGTGACACAGGTTGGGAGTCTAGAAGAAGTACCAGTTACTCTATTAAGCTTTCTATAGCTACTTGGCATTTTCCCACAGTTTTCTGTTCATTCATTTTTCGTTTTTGTTTTTTTTTTTTTGAGACGGAGTCTCGCTCTGTCGCCCAGGCTGGAGTGCAGTGGTGCGATCTCAGCTCACTGCAAGCTCCGCCTCCCGGGTTCACGCCATTCTCCTGCCTCGGCCTCCCGAGTAGCTGGGACTACAGGCACCCGCCACCACGCCCGGCTAATTTTTTGTATTTTTAGTAGAGATGGGGTTGCACCGTGGTCTCGATCTCCTGACCTCGTGATCCGCCCGCCTCGGCCTCCCAAAGTGCTGGGATTACAGGCTTGAGCCACCGTGCCCAGCCTGTTCATTCATTTTTCTACAGGCTTCCCAGCATCTAGGCTTTCAGTACACTTGATTCCTCTCACACTCTAGGAGTTGTCCGTGTGTGTGTGTGTGTGTGTGTGTGTGTTGATCGTGTTAAAGAAAAAAATTATTCAGTGTTCCTGTCATAAGGAACCCTTTATTTTAATAAGGAACACTTTATTTAGGACTATTTCAGTAGGTGCCAAACTATCTAAATACAGAGAGAGAAAAGGCTCAATTCTGAATACTTCAAAGATAGCTGGAGAACTGGGGATTTATAGCCAAGAAGCAAGGGGCAGGGGACAGTGGATAAAGAATTACTAAGAGAAGATATCAGTGCTATGGAGAATTTTTGCTGAACTAACTTAATGAAACCAAGGCTTGAGGATGAGGAATTTGATCAAATGTTGAGGATGATCAGATATAAAAGGTAGGGGAATTGCTCTAAAGTGACTTAGCAGGATTCTTGCTACAACTGGACTAAGTAAGCCAAAGACAAGGCCCAAGAATGAGGCTTAGTTGAAAACAGGATTCAGAAGACCCTGTCTAAAATCTCACAGAGGACGGTGTCTCGGTCAGTGGAAGGCAGTAGGCTTGTCACGGCACCATCTTTTCTTCTGAAATGACCTGTGTTTCTTACCTTTGACCTATGAACTGTGAACATTCGTACTCCTAAGTCTTTAACCATTAGGACATGATACTCCACCTGACAACTCATACAGGTGCCTTTATTTCTTTTATCTCAGCTGTGGAAACTGAGTGTTGTAATAAACAACACTCTACTGAATGATGTAATATTTATTTTGAAATCGTGTATTTTTTTTACATTTAAAAAATGCGTTCAGATAGCTTTAATAATCTAAAATCTGAGTGAAGACCACATCAGAAAATAAAAGCAGTTTTTCTTTGCAGTTGGATAAACTGAGACAGGTAAAATGTGTTTCTCCTGGTAACAGCAAAAGTAACAGAATTGGGAATATAATTCACACTCTGATTCCTAGGTCCCTGTTCTCATCACTAAAATGCAGTCAACACCCTGCTCTCTTGCTCTGATTGCTGTATTTACATGCCCCAATTCTCCCATTAAATCTAAATTGTGTTTGTATTTAAATGTAAATTGTATTTAGCTTCTCCAGCAGAAGCTTTAATTTTTATAGCATGTTTAAGAGCACTGAGGGGAGGTTATTAGAATTCTGTCTTGAGAGCTCAGGTGAAAAGGTAGTGCAAAGGTTAAATGACTAATCACAGGACATATACAGACCACTATTGCCAGTGTAGATGATGTTTTTCCTTCTACTTTTGTGAATGTTTGAAAATTTTTAAACCAAAGCATTTAAAATAACAATGAAATCAAAATATGACAAATAAAAGGAAAAATGAGTATCTATTTGCCCACTAAGCTTGCCTCCTAATATAATACCTTTAATAGCTAATTATCTTTGATTCTTATGTTTTCCAAACCCCATTCACCTCTAGCACAGGTTTGCATGCATATAATGACTATGATGTGTTGAATAGCCTCAGGAAAAATACTAAGGTTTGAACTTACATATTGTCTTGGTATATATGTGCTAACTATTGACATTAATATACTCTTGGTTCCTGACTACACGTAAGATCCCTAAAGTGAAAGACACTGGATATAACATTGAAAGGAAATGGACATGATAAAATTTCCCAGTAATTCAGAATATTCCTATGTGACGAGGAAACTGAAAGTTCTACTAATATTTTCAGGAATTTCTGTTCAATCCAGAATGTGGGTAAAGAATAATGTAAAGCTCTGGTTTTAACACAAAGAAAAAAATAAGACTTTATAGATTTTTACCAAGAGTTGGTAAGTGGAACTCTTAATTAGAATAGAGCTAGGAAAGAGTAGAATTTGTGCAAAATATGGAAGGGAAAATTGGGAAAATCTTTTATATGACTACATATGCTATACAAGATACAGTATTTTAAGAAATTTAAGAAGGGGAATGACATAATTAATTTGCATATTCTTAAAACGGCATGACAGTGATTAGAGGGGAAAAAACAAGAGTCAAAAAGCCAATTTGGTGGTTTTACAGAAATGTAGGTAAGAAATAATGGATGTCCAAACTAATACACTTGCATGGTCGAAAGAAGGGGCCATATTTGAGGGATAATGAAGAGGTGAAATTAACAGTAAATATGAGACTTAAAGCATCTGCCTTAGAAATTTGGGTAGATGGTGGCTCAATTTACCAGGATAGAGGATGTACAAATCTGTTGAGAAAATGTTGAGATTTGGAAATTTTGCTGTGAAGTGGTTATGGGATATTTAATTTAAGATGACCAGCAGTCAATGGAAAAATCACACATGGAGCTCAATCAGGATGTCTAGGGAGAGATACTTACAGTATCCAGGTTATGGAGATATGAGATAACTGGAAAGACTACTACAAGTAAAAAGAGACCTACAGATTAAACCTTGGAAATGCCACATGTAATTAATTAATAACAACTCTGCTATTGGCATTTTAAAGCACTAAATATAGTACTAAAATATATATGTATCTTAATGTATTTAATTATGTTTAAATATATTTAATGTATTTTAAAATGTACATATATACACATATATTCATATATAAAACAGTTTGGAGCACATAAAAAGAAATATTCTGTTCTGAACTCTTTTCTAGTAAAGTAGAAAACTTTTCCTTAATCTTGAAGAATGTCTTCTGAAAGAGGAAGTAGACTTAGCCTATATAGTTTCAAAGGCATAATCAAGAGCAATTAAATAAGAAAGGACTTTCTAATAAATTGAACTGTGCCAAATAAGATAATTTGGTCAGGCAGAAGCAAATTTCCAGACACTAAAGCTATGTCTGACATACACGAGGCACACAATAAACATTTGTTAAATGAATAAGACTGATCACTTTTCTGAGAGTTGTAAATGATAAAATATTTAATGAGAAGCTCTTTAAAATGCCCCCTAAAATTGATTTCTGTCCAGTCTTATGACTCTAAGATTTTATACTGAGTAATTCTCTGGTCCATTTTTTGAGAACATTAAACATAAGAGCTCATCTGAAGATAAGATTTCCCTGAGATAGCTGCATAAAATTAACTTATCACCTTTCTCAGAGAAAAGGGTGCACCTGAATGTGTTTGAGCCTACTCAGTCAAACATAACCTAAAAATCCAATAAGACATTTGCACAGAACTAACACTTGACTGATATCTTTACTTTGAACGTCGTTAGTTTCCTTAAAAATTTAAGATTTTGTTCTATTTCCATTTCAGTTTCTCCTTTACCATTGTGCTATCCATGTATAATTACAGAGCTGAAAGTGGCCAGAAAGATCATTGATTAATCCATCTCCCTGGGTTCAGGCAGAATAACAATTAGATCATTTTGGACTAATGAAGTCATAAAAATTGTCACATAACAATTTCATGGCGTATTATTTTCATAATTCATAAGTTTTATATTTAGAAGTGTGAAGTACACAGGAACATGTATTTGATTTATTCTAAGACCTTTCTCCTAACTTATCTAGCTTTATTATTTTTTAAAAGGTTCTAGCTTGTTTTTAGATAAAACTTGAAACATATGTGCACAATATCTCCTAATATTAACCTGTAGGTATCTTTTAAAAATTGTTTTCATTTTTCTTACTTTTTTCTTACTGGTTATCCTATGTGTTTTTTTTTTCATGATCTTATTCTACATGAACAGTGCATTCACATTTTAAGTTTTATACTTTTTTCGTTATTAAGTCTTCAATGGCTTTGCAATGCTTCTGAATTAGAATGATGTTTATTATTCTCAAAGATATATTTTCATATATTCAACCTCTTCGGGTTTCCTAAATCTTGGTATTAATATATAAGCATGTTATTTTTATTTTTTATTTTTTTTTGACACGGAGTCTTGCTCTGTCACCCAGGCTGGAGTGCAGTGGTGCAATCTTAGCTCACTGCAACCTCCGTCTCCTAGGTTCAAGCGATTCTCCTGTCTCAGCCTCCCAAGTAACTGGGACTACAGGTGTCTGCCACCATGCCCAGCTAATTTTTTGTATTTTTAGTAGAGATGGGGTTTCACCATGTTGACCAGGCTGGTCTTGATCTCCTGACCTTAGGTAATCCACTCGCCTTGGCCTCCCAAAGTGCTGGGATTACAGGCATGAGCCTCCATGCTGGGGCAAACATGTTATTTTTATTGCTGTACAGAACCCTCTTTACTTTTAAAACATGGTGCAACTTTATGCTTCTGGATGCAATTAGGACCAAATATACATATTTTTAAAATCAACTAGAATAAAATTGAATTTTAACACCAAACACATGCAATTGTCATTTTAGGGCACATTCTAAAGTAGAAATTGTAGTGAGAAAAAAGTTAGCTTTCCTAAGCAGATGAGTCAACAGAGAAGCACTAGCTTCTTCCATAATATTGATATTATAGCCGATATACATAAATCATTTTTTTCTTTGAGTTCTATGTGAAACCTTGTAGTTCAATATCTTACTGAATATACTGGTGGAAAAATATAAATAGTATGTAACTCATTTGACTCTTTACAGCAAAAAGTATATAGGAACTTCATCCCTATCATTTAGATTGATGGTAGAGATGTGTGGCTTGTTCTGTCCATATGGGTCTAAATATTGACTGAGAAGTTATTACCAAGTATTGATTTTGTGCTTGGGACAACGCACAAAGTCTAATGTCATCAATTAAGATTATAAAGGTAATCTGGCCAAATAAAGGAACTAAAGAAATAATCAGTCCAAGTTCGACTCAGCAGATATTTAACATGTATGCATCAAGCATTTGCTAGATATTGTGTATGCGCAGGAAGAAAATTACTAAGTTAGTGCATTGCACTAACTGTGGTTTAGATAATGGTTTTAGGTAGTAGATTGAGATGGTATTAAATGGCAGAGCATCATACAATGGGCAAGCTGTTTTCACTTCTCTTCGAAACCTCCTAAGTATTATCAAGGAGAATACTTCAGCTTGGTGCTCCTATACCTTAAGCTCCTCTCTAATACAAGTATGTTTACAAAAGGGAGAGGCATCATTCTAAATATTTGAGGTACACAACAATATCGTTACAATTTTATAATATGATTTTTATTTTTGTCATTTTATTTTAAGATTTCTCTTTAATTAGAGCTAAGATATCATTTTTCTTTAGAATAAATATATTTAAACCAATAAGCAATAGTTTAAGTTAAAAGAATATTAACAATACAAGTGATACTCCAATATGGCAAACGTGTGGATTGTTACACAATGCATGAAGTTGGTAAGGCACTGGACAGTTGTATTCTTTGCTCTTGAGAACCACCATCTGGGTTATTTTGCATGGGGCAAACTTCTGTTCCTGAGTGTTTTTTTTCATTAGACTTCAAATTTAAGTGCTCTGTTTTATACTACCGGTAATATGAGGACATAGATTGTCAGCATCCTAGAAGCCTGTGCTATTTTAAAAATGAGATATAAGTGGTAGGGATAAGATTTATATAAAAAGACAAAACCTTTTCCAAAAGAAATGATTGAGAGCCATGTCTGCCTCAAATGCATTTTTCATCAAACATCATTTGGGTGGGGTGCTGGGAGAAAATATAGACGAAAAAAGGAAGAAAGAATGAAAGAGAGGAAGGGAGGAGAAAGGGAAGGAGGGAGGCAGGGAGAGCAGGAGGGAAGAATGAAAAAAGAATGAGCAAATTCTATTATCTAGAAAGGATGGCTTTGCTTTTATTATCCCTGAATGTAGAGCTGTGAATTTAACCTAGATTTTAGCCCAAAAATATTTAACATGAATATATTCTTTTCTTAGATGGTAAGATAACTGCAATAACTGTTGGTCAAAAGTTGTGTCTTCCTTAGTATCCATTTTAACTACAGATTTTTCTTTTGGTTGAAAAAGAAGAATTATCTCTGAAGTAAGTACTGTCTATGTGATATGGCAAGCATATATACATGGCAATCTCAAAATGCTTTAGTCAGGTTTTTTTTACTTGTCTGTGGGATTATTTTTGTTTTCAGCTCCCAAATGCCAAGAGAAAAGAAACATAATGCATTTTTTAAAAATCTAGATGATTTTGCTTTTGATATGAGATCTGGGCACTCATCTTATTCTTGTACTGCAATTAGAATCAAGCAAATCATTAAGCATTTCTAAGAGGAAATCCTATGTGAATTTAAACCACTTATATTTTTGCTTCACTTTTTCTGTTGTTAATTCACTACATCACACATAAAAAAGCAGATCTAGATCTAAGGTTTACCTAACAAATTACTTGATACACCTTTTTTATTGAGATAAAAATGTAACATTGATTTTTTTCTCCCCAGGTAGCTGCTTTCTAAATCCTCTATGATTATAAAAGTGAAAAGGAAGGAAGTAGATGTAGAGAAAGGAAGAGAGAGAGAAAGGAAAGGAAGGAAAGGACCTTTTAGTTAGATTCTTAAAGCCGCAAATAGGTAATGTTTTCAAGGCAAGGCTTCAAAGCTGGGAGAAAAATAATCAAAGAGTGGAGAAAATCTTGTACAAACATAGAAAAACTGAGGAGGATATTTGCTTTTCTGCCATGTTCTGGGAAACTTTAAGAAATGAGTCTATGTTTTTTTATTATACAACATTGAACATCATTTCTCTCTATTGCATTTGATGTTTAAAAGTTTCTTATTTTCCTCTTAATATTTTAGTACAGCTTTATAAAAACTATTCTTTTTTTATTTTTATTTTTATTATTATACTTTAGGTTTTAGGGTACATGTGTACAATGTGCAGGTTTGTTACATATGTATCCATGTGCCATGTTGTTTTGCTGCACCCATTAACTCGTCATTTAGCATTAGGTATATCTCCTAATGCTGTCCCTCCCCCCTCCCCCCACCACACAACAGTCCCCGGAGTGTGATGTTCCCCTTTCTGTGTCCATGAGTTCTCATTGTACAATTCCCACCTATGAGTGAGAACATGCAGTGTTTGGTTTTTTGTCCTTGCGATAGTTTACTAAGAATGATGTTTTCCAGTTTCATCCATGTCCCTACAAAGGATATGAACTCATCATTTTTTATGGCTGCATAGTATTCCATGATGTATATGTGCCACATTTTCTTAATCCAGTCTATCGTTGTTGGACATTTGGGTTGGTTCCAAGTCTTTGCTATTGTGAATAGTGCCACAATAAACATACGTGTGCATGTGTCTTTATAGCAGCATGATTTATAGTCCTTTGGGTATATACCCAGTAATGGGATGGCTGGGTCAAATGGTATTTCTAGTTCTAGATCCCTGAGGAATCGCCACACTGACTTCCACAATGGTTGAACTAGTTTACAGTCCCACCAACAGTGTAAAAGTGTTCCTGTTTCTCCACATCCTCTCCAGCACCTGTTGTTTCCTGACTTTTTAATGATGGCCATTCTAACTGGTGTGAGATGGTATCTCACTGTGGTTTTGATTTGCATTTCTCTGATGGCCAGTGATGATAAGCATTTTTGCATGTGTTTTTTGGCTGCATAAATGTCTTCTTTTGAGAAGTGTCTGTTCACGTCCTTTGCCCACTTCTTGATGGGGTTGTTTGTTTTTTTCTTGTAAATTTGTTTGAGTTCATTGTAGATTATGGATATTAGCCCTTTGTCAGATGAGTAGGTTGCAAAGATTTTCTCCCATTCTGTAGGTTGCCTGTTCACTCTGATGGTAGTTTCTTTTGCTGTGCAGAAGCTCTTGAGTTTAATTAGATCCCATTTGTCAATTTTGGCTTTTGTTGCCATTGCTTTTGGTGTTTTAGACATGAAGTCCTTGCCCATGCCTATGTCCTGAATGGTATTGCCTAGGTTTTCTTGTAGGATTTTAATGGTTTTAGGTCTAACATGTAAGTCTTTAATCCATCTTGAATTAATTTTTGTATAAGGTGTAAGGAAGGGATCCAGTTTCAGCTTTCTACGTATGGCTAGCCAGTTATAAAAACTATTCTTACCAACACTGAATCATGCTGTTCATAAGAGAGCTAGCATTGCATAAACACTGATATTTCATTGAGATCAGGTACCAGTATTTTTTATCTTTATATGTTAATGCTTAGTAAAGTGGCTGAAATGTAGTAGACACATCATAAAGTATTTGATTAAAAAAAGATGATTAAATGTTGTGTAAATGAGAAAGGTCAAATTTAAGACAAAACAAAATGAAACAATACACCAGCCTGAGTACCTAATTTAGTTGAAAATCACAAATGTTTACTGTGTGACTGCTATAGTTAACACACTGAATTCAATGCTGTAAATTACAGGAAATTAGTAAGTGTCTGATCCTTAAAGAACAGTTTTAATATCAGCCACATATTCTGTCATGGTGTTTTTAAGTAATCAGCCTCAAATTTTGTTTAATTGACATGACTGTGGCATTATGTATTGAATATTAAGAATGCCATGATTAATCTTACTAATTAGTTTTCTGGTCTTTCGTCCGTTTTGCAGAAACTCAGAGGAAAGAGTCTTCATGTGTTAAACTTTGTGCCAGGAAGATATAGCAGTCATTCACTGAAACTAGAGAAGCCTTTATAATTTTAAGTTTTATATGAAACTTGAAGTGATTTCATTTTAGTTTGAAAATGATCATTTTTTTAGTCCCTGGCCATTGAAGAACCAGGTGTTGAGATGGTCAATTGGGACAATGAGCCAAACTTAAAACAATCAAGCCTTTATTCACTGGCTGTGGCACAGCAATCAAGAGGCAAACATTGGCACTGGCTCACTGGCATTTCTTTTTTTCCCTGTGCAACAGCAGTAGGTAAGGGTCAGGTGGATCAGTGCAGACAAGGAGGTGGTAAGGGGATGGGGGTCAGGGGAGAATTGTCTTACTGCCCAAGAGACCTGAATAAAAGGCTCCTGCCCTTTTTATGGACCAGTGGTTCAGGGATGGAGGGGAGGAGTGGAAAAGTACTGAGTTAAAGTGGAGAAAAATACCTCAGGCAAGGCCACCAGAACAGAGATTTTGAATGAAGGCGCTCAGGCTAGAATGCAGATACGTACATGAGCATGGCTGCCCTGGGGAAGTGGGAGTGGCTTGAGTACTTGACTGAAACTCCTTTCAGGAAACTATAGTGCACCAAGACTTGTGTAGAATGGGCAATTTCCTTCCATGCATCCTGCCAGGCAAGACTTTATGGTTGCCTATAATTGAGCTGGAAATATCACATGTAGCGATATCAGCCTGGAGCCATAATGAACTGATTGACTGTCATCCCTCAGTTCTGCAGCACTGGAGATTATATGAATGCATCTACATCAACCCTCTTCTGTTAGTGTCATCCTGAATGGAGTTCTCCAGCATTGGACTCAACAATATCACTGCTTTGTAAGCACTCACTATCTTTCAGATGCTTGGTCTAATGGTCAATTACCCTCTTTTTCTGTTAATCTTAATTTCCACTTCATATTGGCCATCTGCCACAAATAACAGAATAAAATACAGTCCCTGAGTTCCTTCAGTACTGTCCAAAACCAAAATAACTTAACTTGTCATCTCTTGCCTTCCTTCTTCTTAGGGAAAAAATTCTTTTCCATCATATTTACATTTTTAAATATTATTCTCTTAAATTATTAAATGAGTCTTCTCATGGTTAAATGTGATTTTTTTTTTCCAATCCAGACACCTGAATTCTGTTACCTCATTTGCTGATATACTCCCTTGCTTTGACACACCCATCTCTTGGCATTTCAGTAGCAAGCCCTGCATTATCCTCACATTTTGCTTTCTCAACTCTGTTCCTACTTCTGGGCTACAGTGTTAGCTGTAGCCATCAAGCTTGGCTTACTAGATGCTTGTGCTCTCCAACCACAACTTGGCTGAGGACACTTGCTTGGCAATGCTCTTGTTCATCCCTCATTGGATTTCTGGCTCCCTCCCTTCAGTGGCAGATCTAGGCTTTGGCCTTCCATTCCTTTTCTTTCACCCACCTCTCCTTACAGATGACAACTTTTTCTGTTCCTTCAGTGAGGTGTGAATTCTCCATCCTCCTGCTTAGTACCTCCGTGTTTATATTTACTATTCCCTGTAGAAGAAAAGATGATACTCTCCTTTTCTCTCAAAGTAACACAGTAGCATCTGCAATATTGTGGCATAGCATAATATTTAAGAGCACAGGCTATTTTGGGGAAAATATGAATTCACATACTATATTTATAGCTAAAATAAAATATGATGCAGTCTCAGAATTTGGATTTTCACTCAATGCCAAAATAATGCAGAAAAACACAAAAAAAGAAGACAAATATATGAAACACTTGTTTTCAAGACACTAGAATTAGCTACAAAAGATGATAAACCATAAAAGACAGGAAACAAATGAGGTAAGCTTAGCAGCTTGAGAGAGTTTCTAGGCTGTAGCTCACCGAGAGAAGACTCAGGCAGAAACCAACCAACTTCCTTAGTTGAGAAGACGAGAAGCAAGATCAGGAAAACCAAAGTGACATGACAGAATAACAGAGAGCTGCATGAAGAACAAAAAAAGAAAAGAAAGAAAGAAACCTTGAGATTTGCAGAGGATACCTCAACTATTCAGTTGTGGAGTAATCAGTGTGTGCATGTGAAGAAACAACTTGAGGCTAGAGAAAAAAGGGATTACTACCTTTATACTCATACAGCGTTGGGAGCAGTGCCTCTTCCCACCATCTTAAATGGAGACTCTAATTGACAGGGTATTAGGTAGAGTAATCAAGAAGATCTTTTCTCAGGAGTGAAAAATAGCCCTAGTTGGAGCACTGCTGAAAACCCACCTTGCAAAGCATAATATCCATACCCAAAAGAATCAAACTGTTTTCAAGTATTAAACAACTTAAAAATAAATTACTAAATTAAACACAACAAAGCTTAAATTGGGAGTACAAAAATATCCACCATTCAACAAGGTAAAATTCAAAACGTGTGGCATCCAATCAAATATTTTCAGGTATACCAAAAAAAGCAGAAAAACATGATTCACAATGAGAATAATTAGTAAATTGAGGTGGATCCAGAATAGAAATAGATCTTAGAATTAGTAGGCAGATGTTTAATTAGTTACTATAACTATATTCTATATGTTCAAAAAGTTAAGAGAAGACACATAAGATATAAAAAAGGTCAGAATCTGAATTATGAGGATTAAAACTACAATGACTGTGATTAAAAATGTACTAGATGATAACCAAGAGAAGATTAAAGGCATATTAGATATAGTAGAAGAAAACATTGTGAATTTGAAGACATAACTAGAAAGTATCCAAACTGAAGCAAAAAGATAAGACAAAAATCAATAAAACAACATCAATGAGCTATGAAATAACTTTAAGAAACATAATATATGGATAATCAGAGTCCCTGAGGTAGAGGGAGGGGAAGTAAATCTGTGAATCCACGAAACTCTATGAAACCCAAACATAAAAACTGTGAGGAAAATTAAACCAAGGCACGTCGGGATTAAAATACTCAAAGCTTGTGACGAAGTAAAAAATTTGAACTTCAACCAGAGGGAAAACAAGATGAATTTCATGCAGAAGAACAAATTTAAGGGTAACAGTAGATTTCTTTTTGACAGCAATACAAATGAGAAGAAAACATAGCTAAGTCTTTAAAGTATTGAAAGAAAAAAAACTGTCAACCTAGAATTCTATACCCAGCACAAATATATTTCAAAAGTGAAGGCTATATAACATAAACTCACTGTCAGACATACATACAAAAGCTGAAATAATTTATTACCAGTTAATTCACACTACAAAAAATATTAAAAAGTCCTCCAGGCAGAACAAAATAAAATGGAGATGGAAATATGGCTCTACACAAATGAATGTTCATGTCCTTTGCAGGGACATGGATAAGGTTGGAAACCATCATTCTCAGCAAACTAACACAGGAACAGAAAACCAAACACCACACGTTCTTACTCATAAGAGCACTAGAAATGATAACCATGTGGGTAAATATAATATTATTTATTATTAGTTCTCTTTAAAAGATATTAAGAGCTGCTTTTGCACAGCAAAAGAAACTATCATCAGAGTGAACAGGCAACCTACAAAATGGGAGAAAATTTTTGCAATCTATACATCTGACAAAAGGCTGATAGCCAGAATCTACAAAGAACTTAAACAAATTTACAAGAATAAAACAAACAACCCCATCAAAAATTGGGAGAAGGTTATGAACAGACACTTCTCAAAAGAAGACATTTATGCAGCCAACAAACATGTGAAAAAAGCTCATCATCACTGGTCATTAGAGAAATGCAAATCAAAACCACAGTGAGATACCATCTCAGGCCGGTTAGAATGGCGATCATTAAAAAGTCAGGAAACAACAGATGCTGGAGAGGATGTGGAGAAATAGAAATGCTTTTACACTGTTGATGGGAGTGTAGATTAGTTCAACCATTGTGGAAGACAGTGTGGTGATTCCCCAAAGATCTGGAACCAGAAATACCATTTGACCCAGCAATCCCATTACTGGGTATACACCCAAAGGATTACAAGTCTTTCTACTATAAAGACACATGCACACGTATGTTTATTGTGGCGCTGTTCACAACAGCAAAGACTTGGAACCAACCCAAATGCCCATCAGTGATAGACTGGATAAAGAAAATGTGGCACATATATACCATGGAATACTATGCAGCCATAAAAAACAATGATATCATGTCTTTTGCAGGGACATGGATGAAGCTGGAAACCATCATTCTCAGCAAACTAACACAGGAACAGAAAACCAAACACCACATGTTCTCACTCATAAGTGGGAGCTGAACAATAAGAACACATGGACACAGGGAGGGGAACATCACACACCAGGGCCTGTCCAGGGTGGAGGGCTAGGGGAGGGATAGCATTAGGAGAAATACTTAAGGTAGATGATGGGTTGATGGATGCAGCAAACCACCATGGCACATATATACCTATGTAACGAACCTGCACATTCTGCACATGTATCCCAGAACTTAAAGTATAATAATAAAAAGATATTAGCTATAAAAAAACAAATAACAGTACCTTATAGATTTTATTACAGATATAATGGTAAAATGTATGGCATTAAGGCCAAGCGGGGAAAAACAAAAGTATACCAAATGCTGACAAGGACGTGGAGCAACAGGAACTCTCATTCATTGCTGGTAGGAATGCAAAATGGTATAGCCACTATGAAAGACAGTTTGGCTGGCAGTTTTTAACAAAACTAAACATACTCTTACTATATAATCCACCAATCATCCTCCTTGGTATTTACCCAAAGAAGCTGAAAACTTATATCCACACAAAAAGTTACATATAATTGTTTACAGCAACTTTATTCATAATTGCCCAAACTTGGAAGCAACAAAGATATCCTTCAATAGGTGAATAGAGAAATAAATTGCGGTACATACAATAAAATGTTATTCATCACTCAAAAGAAATGGCTATCAAGCCATGAAAAAAGAGAGAAAACTTATATGCATATTATTAAGTGAAAGAAGACAATTTGAAAAGGCAACATACTCTGTGAGTCTAAGTATATGACATGTGAGGAGAGGGAAATGATGGAGACATTAAAACAATTCATGGTTGTCTAGAGGTTGAGGAAAACAAGGATGAACAAGTGGAGTACAGATAATTTATTTATTTTTTATTTTTTTGAGACAGAGTCTCACTCTGTTGCCCAGGCTGGAGTGCAGTAGCATGATCTTGGCTCACTGCAACCTCTGTCTCCTGGGTTCAAATGATTCTCCTGCCTCAGCCTCCCAAGCAGCTGGGATTACAGGCATGTAACACGATGCCCAGCTAATTTTTGTATTCTTAGTAGAGACGAGGTTCTGTCATGTTGGCCAGGCTGGTCTCAAACTCCTGACCTCAGGTGCTCCACCTGCCTCAGCCTCCCAAAGTGCTGGGATTACAGGCGTGAGCCACCATCCCCAGCCAAGAACTTTTAGTGTAGGAAAGCTATTCTGCATGATACTATAATAGTGGATACATGTCATTATACATTTGTCCAGACCCACAGAATTTACAACACCAAGAGTAAAACCTAATGTTACCTATGGGCTTTGGGTGACAGTGAGGTGTCAATATAGCTTCATTAATTCTAACAAACGAACCACTCTACTGGGGGATGTTGATAATGGGGAAGGCTATGCATGCATGGGGACAGGAGGTATATGGGGAACCTTCGTAACCTCTGCTCAACTATGCTATGAACATAAAACTTCACTAAAAAATAAAGTCTATTTTTAAAAGTATACTATTCTAAGACTCATACTATACATGAAGTAAAATAACATCACTTAGAGGTTTACTAAATGAGTTAAAGATGAATGCTATAAATTCTAATGCAACCACTAAAATGATTTATAGCTAATAAGACAATAACAGAAATAAAATAGAATCATAAAAAATATTCAGTGAACTCAACCGAAGACAAAAAAGGAAACAAGAAAACAGAAAATAAATAGAAAATAAATAGCCAGATGATAGCTTTAAATTTAACTATGTCAATAGTTAAGATCAATGTAAATGATCTAAATGCATCAATTTAAAGATAGAGTTTGTTATATTCGATTTAAAAAGCCTTAACCATATGCTGCCTCACTTCAAATTAAAATGTTCCACAGATAAAGCTCAGATGGTTGCACTGTTAAATTCTAGCAAACATTTTAGGAAAATAATGCTGATCCAATACAAATGTTTTTCCAGAAAAATTGAAGAAGAAATACTTTAAAACTTATTGCATGAACAAGGCCAGTGATAGATGTTATCATTGCAGCACATATGAGGTATTTGTAGATCTACCTGAGATGATTAGGAAAGCTTTGAATTTTCTTTCAAACCTTGTTGATTGTACATGTCTGTAAGCTGTCAATACAATGCTGTGCCTTGAAATAATGGACAATATCTTTCCTGTTAGTACTGGAGGCAGTAACCAAAGAAATAGCCAGGAAAAAAAAACATTTAAAAATGCATCATGAACAGAATGTCAGCTATGAAGCCATTAAATATCTATAATTTTAGAATTTTGATGTATTATTCACTGATAAACATTTTAAAGGTTATTGTAGAAATAAAGTAATTTTGCTTGATAGAAATTTTGTATATCATTTCTTTAATGCAAGTTATTCCAATTACCATTTAGCTAATGAACCCTTCAAATTTCATTTGCATAATGGGTGCCAATTTTGACAAGAGGAATTTATCCTGCTGTGATAAAAGCATCATCGGACTCACGAATGGAGTGATGATTATTTAGTTTTAAATCAGCATGGACACACCATTGAACAGTCACAATCACTGGCTTGTCATTCTGGGTCTCCAGAGCTCTCCTTTTCTTTCTGGTTATAGGACCTGCACTCAAAACATGATTAACTACACTCATCATTAAGGTTGTAACTAGCAACGAGGCTTTCATTTGAATGGCTTCTTCAGACAGCTGAACTCTCTGATCTTCACACTACCCCTTTCTCAAATATGATGTCATTTTTATATGCCATTATCTGTGCAGTGGGGACTCTCAAACCTCTTCCCGTAGCTCCAGCTTTGCCCTGAGCTCCAGATCCATGTATTAAATTGCATACTAGACCTCGTTAGCTGGGTATCCTGCACTGTGCTATGCTCTCTGCTGAGCACTTCCTGTGCATTGTGTCAACCTTATTACAGCCTCTTAAAGAGATAATATCGTCTGTATTTACACATGAGAAAAAAAGAGATTACAAGTAAATTCCCAATTTCACACAGCTGGTAGAAGGAGGATGTAGAATTCAAATCAAGTTACTCTGAGTCCTAGGCCATTTTATACTGTCTTGTACCTTATATTACATCTTGGAATTAATTTGACTTAAAATTGAGCTCCTAGACAAATTCATGTTGTTTAAAATCATACCTTTAAAAATAAAAATAACGTCACCGTCCTGTACTCTTTATATTGATAGATAGCACAGCGTCCTTTTGGTCAAACAAAAATGTCAGGTTTATTCTCTGCTTTCCTCCAAGCCAATAGTGGGAAACCACACCAACCTGTTTGTTTGCAAAAGCCAATAGTGGGAAACCGCACCAACCTGTTTGTTTGCAAAAGCCAATAGTGGGAAACCACACCAACCTGTTTGTTTGCAAAAGCCAATAGTGGGAAACCGCACCAACCTGTTTGTTTGCAAAAGCCAATAGTGGGAAACCGCACCAACCTGTTTGTTTGCAAAAGCCAATAGTGGGAAACCGCACCAACCTGTTTGTTTGCAAAAGCCAATAGTGGGAAACCGCACCAACCTGTTTGTTTGCAAAAGCCAATAGTGGGAAACCGCACCAACCTGTTTGCAAAAGCTGTGTCTGGAGATTTTCCTGAAGCAGAATGTAACCTGATTTCTTGGGGAATAAAGCAGTGGTTCGACGAAGCAGAATACTGGACAAAATTATTCTAAAACTGATCACTCTCTCAGGCCAGGGCATACTTAACAATTAGTTCAGATGCCCACAATACAACTATGGCAATTCAGAATAATTATACAGACACAAAAAATTGACCCAGACCAATCAACTACTTTTCATTATGTTTATGTATCTTGTATATACACAACCAGATTCAGGTATTTTATAAAACTCATAGGTCTGTGAAATATCACTGGGTTTGATTATTATGATAAGGAGTGAGAGTGCAAAACCAAGCTCATATTTCTTGTCTCATTAAACTCTATGAAACCTAGTGTCCTCTTGGAATTGCTGGGTGGATTAAATGTGATATAATGAAATCAGTGATAACAGTGTTTCCCATATAACACAATAAAGCAGAGGTTCATATTATTTTCATTGATTTAGATAAGTTAATTCAAGAGTACTAACCACTACTGGGTGGAAAATTGACTTTATTAGAGAACAGAGAGATAGGTAACATAAGGAAAAAACTACATTTGAAAAAGAGTTAGGAACTTACCTAGAAATCAGAGCTCTAGCAGTCAGGCGCGTTTCCGGAATTTAACATTTGTTAAGTACTGACGGTGTGCTAGGAGGAGTGTGCAAATGCTTAATATGTTTTACTACAGTACTTAGAGTCTGTGCATTGTGTTCCAAGCATAATGCTAGTAAAGAAACCTGTGCTATCAGTGCTATTTTGTCCTTTTATCCCTTTGTAAATAAATTTAACATTAGGACTTTAAGTCACTTGCCCAGGATTTCACCCGTGTTAGTTAAAAAATTGAACCTGCATTTATTTGACTCCAAAGTACGTGTTCTCAAACCCTACATAATGCTGTCTTCTATATTCCTAGAAGTTTTTCTTCCCAGATAGTAAAATTAGTATATAAAGCATGGTTTATAAAGGAAAAAAGAGATTGGAGTTTAAAATCTGGTTCCATGAATCATTAATTTTATGATCATTGGCAAGTCTGACGTCCTGAGCCTCAGTTTCTTCACCAGTATAATGACTAATAAACTTTCAATTTATCCAGCTTGCAATGAAGATTACATGAAGCAGTGTATGCAAAGCGTGCGATATGTTGTCTTATAGTTAAAAAGTATTTATTATATTATTTTAGAAGATTGGTCTTCTTTTCACCCTGCATCTCAGCATTTCGTGTACTGTCTACTGTGTTAAAGACACTTAAGAAATACCTGTAGAATGAATAATGAATAAATGAGTAAACGATGTATACAGTGCCTCCAAAGGTTGCAGCCCTCTCCCAATATGAGTTCCTCACTGAAATAGTCAAGACATACTCCTACATTATCAGTGTTCCTGCTTATCTGTTTGCTTGCTTCTGAGTGATCTTTGCTGTGAGGTAATATCAATAATGCTTCACCTTGTATTTTAAAAGCATGCAATGCCAGAGGATATATCTGGAGCTGAGTAAGCACAAATCATATCCAAACTAGGGCAAGAGAAACTAATCTGTTTATCCAGAATGCAACAACACTGTTACCGGGTCAGAATTACCAGAGATGGTTGAGTGCCATCTGATTTTATAAAATAGTCCATAGAATAAATACGCCATTAAGAAACTTCCAACGTGTAAAGGTGTTTGGAGCTGTACTTAGAGTGAATCTTCTAACTCAGAGATGAAACACTGTAGCTAGGAATAATAAAAAGAAACATTCAGATAACATACAATTGTTTTAATGCAAATTGGCACAAAATTATACATGGAGAAATTAAAAAGCACTATTTAGGAAATGGGTATTTAAATTTAACTGACATATTATTTGGAAATATTTGTAGGTTACTTTTTCTGTAAAAGGTATGAACAAAGCCACTGAGACTAACTTTGCATTATGGCCTATGAACCTTATTATAATATCATTTTATATTGCTCACAAAAGCAGATTTTTCAAAATTAAGTAAGATAAAGCCACCATTTTTTTCAGAAAAAAGCATTTAAAACATCTAACTTATGTTATATTGATCCTTTTTACAGGTTTGACAAGTTGTGGTAGATTAGATTGTTATTCAAAATACTTATTCCCTCCTTTTCTTGACTTGAATGTACCTGACGCTTTGGGCTCTTCCATGTAGCTTTTTTTGGCCAATGAAATTTGTGTAGAAGCAATGATATTCCAGTTCTAAGCCTGACTTAACAGTAGGGTGGTCAGTAGCAAATAAAAAAAGAGTGCCTGGTTATATTTAAAATTCAGATATGCCACAAATATTTTTAACATAAGTATATCCCATGGAATGTTAGACACATACTTATGCTAAGATGTATTCTTTCTTATCTGAATTTAAAAATTAACCAAGTACACTCTTTAAAAAGTACATTAAGTCCACTCTTCTTTGAAGACTAGTTTCACAGCTATCCTTACACACTATCTGTAGGCAGCCATGGTAACACCTTTTCTGGTCTTACCTTTATCATCACACTCACCACATAATATTGTAATCATATGCTTTTGCATTTTTTCCTCTTGCTAAATGTTAAAAGCTGCAGCTGATGTATAGGTAGTCCTCAATAGATGTTTATTAAAATTTTTATGAAATATTATCTTAAGGAAGGGTGATGAAGCCTTTGCTCACATTGAAAATTTCTGGAAATAAGAACATTTGTATTCTCTTTTGCCTGTATCAGAAGTTCACATAGTGGTCTCCGCAGTAAGTTTAATTTATTTATGGTATTTCCATTATCTAATATATGACAGAGTATTGTCACTATGTCAGAATATTAATTAAAAATAATATTGTTTGTAAAGTACATGAAGTATTTCAGTATATGATTAAAGTTATAATTTTTACCGTTGTTCAGTGATATAATTCTCCTCAAGAAACATTTTTGTCTTTGAAGAAAATATCAAACTACTTGGATATTTATCTTCATGATCTATGTTTCATTGCCCTTTATAAATAAGTTTATAGATTGGTAGCTAAATGGATGGAGAGGGAACCTGTGGGGGAAGCGCTGGACATGCCTAATGTTTGGTTCTCTTCAGAGATTTGTTTGAAAGGTCATAGCCAAGGTTACTAAATCTGTGACTTTCTTAAAAAATACCCTCTTACTCAAGAAAAAGATTCCATTGTGATTTACTCCTAGTGGAGAGTGATGAATCAATATTTGTTGAATTGAATTGAAGTGCACTAAAAATCTGTTTCCTGTAACTCTTTTATCTAGAGCTCTTGAGTTATATCTCAGGGAAAGAAAAAAAGGTCTAAGTTTGAAAATCCCAGTGAGTAATAACAATTTTATTTGCAAATGCTTTCTCTACCTTTATTTTCTATGCTCCCCTTTCCACTGTCCTTATAAATACTCTTCTAACTAATGGAGCCAACTCACAGATGGAAAGTTAGAATTTGGGCCAGACAGCTAACGTATTCATCCACTGTCTTCCAGAGTTAGTCAAGTGTGTCCAGCTGGTTTAGCCTAATAGGAGACTTAATACAACACAGCATCATAATCAGTGAATTTAGACTAAATTTTCTTTCAATAGAAATGAAACTATACAGTCCCAGTGAGTCTTCCGTAGACTATGGGGAAAATCACAAGCCAGTTTAAACTTAGGATTCCTCAGGACCTAACAAAAGGATTTTCATCATGGCAAGCCGCATATATATTTGCCTGGTACTGAATCTTATATCCCATTTACTAAGAAGACAGTTCCATCAATAGCTAATAATAGCTACATAGGATAGATTTTTAGGGCACTTAGGAATAGATAAACTACAGTGTTCAAATCAAAATATTCTGATAGTGGCTTGAATTCCAGGTTGCCACAAGGTAGAAAGCCTGGAACATAAAATTCACAAGTGACATTTTAATAATTTTGCTTTCAACAAGGGCTCATCAATTTGTCACAGATTTTACAGTGAATATCTTAAGCACTATCATCTAATTATGAGACAAATTCTCCTTCACATCATTCCTGCCCGGCAGATATTCTCAGAGAAGTGGAGAACTCAGACAATTCTAAAGCTAAGTGACATAAGTAAACAAAATACTTAGGCTTAAAATATCTAAAGGAGTCCAGAACTTATGTATATAAATTTTTCAACTTTCAAATTTATCTTGTTTGGCTTTTGCCTTTAACATTAGGATATTTATTAATCTTAACTATTTGGAAACATGATGTGTAAGTATAAAAACCTAGAAATGGTCTTAAGATGATGAAGTCAGCAATGATACTATTATTGTGGTGAATATTAGAAGGATGTCATATTCTAAAGAGGCAGCATGGGTACTGAAGAGCATGGACACCAGGATTTAAATACTGGCTTCACTAATTACCGGCTTTCATTTGTAACGTCAACTGTATTTTAAACTGTACTTATTACACTCTGTATAGGAAAATTATAATAGCATCTACTTCACAGAATTCTTATAAGGATTTTTTTTTTTTTTTTTTGAGGCAGGGTTTCACCCTGTCACCCAGGCTTGAGTACAGTGGCACCATCTTGGCTTACTGCAGCCTCAACCTCCAGGGCTCAAGCGATCCTCCCACCTCAGCGTCCCGAGTAGCTAGGACTATAGGCACTCACCACTATGCCTGGCTAATTTTTAAATATTTATTGTAGAGACAGGGTTTCACCATGTTGCCCAGGCTGTTCTTGAACTCCTGGACTCAAGCGATCCACCTACCTCGGTCATCCTAAAGTACTAGGATTACAGGCACGAGCCACCATGCCCAGCCTTATAAGGATTATGATATAAGATAAAGCACTTAGAATACCAGCATATAATAAAAACTCAATCAATCATAGACATTATTATTACTATAATTATTTATCTGAAATATTATTACTCAGATCCAGAAAGAAATGTATTTAGATCACAATTTTGTCACATACTAGCTTTGTAAACTTGAAAAACTTGTTTAGCTCCTTTGACTCAATTTATTTCTGTCATAAAAGGATAATATTATCTGCCTTATAGATATGCTGTGAGGTTTAAACAAAGCCTTCCTGAGAATTTTAAACTATACTGCAAAGCACCCATATAATTTCTGGCATAGCATTCAATAGGCAATAGTAATTGTTATTATCACCTATTTTTGTCGACGTTAACATTTTAAAGGCAAATATTGGGAAGTTAAAAAATACATGTTCCAAATCTCTTTCTAAATGTAATTAGGAAGTAAAGACATACAGAGTATGTGAATCATCCAAACATTTAAAATTTTTTATAGCTCACAGTAAATCAATTGGACTTTGCCAATATGTGAATGTTTATTTATATCTAAAACAAACTACCACGTGTTATTGTACTAATGTATTATATATACAAACAGACTAAAAGAATGACATAACACGTTATTAAAAATGTAAAATCTGACCAGGCGCGGTGGCTCACGCCTGTAATCCCAGCGCCTTGGGAGGCTGAGGTGGACGGATCATGAGGTCAGGAGTTCAACACCAGCCTGGCCAACATGGTGAAACCCCTCTCTACCAGAAATACAAAAGTTAGCCGGTCGTGGTGGCGCACGCCTGTAATCCCAGCTAGGGAGGCAGGCGAATTGCTTGAATCCGGGAGGCGGAGGTTGAAGTGAGCCGCGATTGCGCCCCTGCACTCCAGCCTGAGTTACAGAGCGAGACTCCCTCTCAAAACGAACAAACAAACGTACAATCTTTTTTACTCTTGCTAAAACAGTGTTAACAATATATACGTATATTATTCTTTTGGAAAAGCAATGTGATTAAATATGCCTCCATTTTTAATCTTGCTTTAGCATTTTGTGACATAGCAATAAAAAGGTCTAATTGTGGCTTCTTTTTTAAATTCCTGATTTTTGACTGTCATAACTGAAAAAAAAATTAATCCAAATTGTAAAAAGGTATTATTGACTGTACTTAAAAAAATTACACAAAAATTTAAGTTTATTTACCAATTATGCAAAGTTTATGTTAAATTTCATCTCATAAAATGTATTCTTCTGTGATTCAATTGATTATCAACCTAACTGCAAAATATTCCATTTTTATATTTTAAAAATAGGATTCGGACCACTTCAAAGGTTTTAGGAAGATAAAAAAACGTATGTTTCTGAGATGATATAGACTCCAGATACGAATGTTTTTAGGGGTGATATGCCACATTTTTGGCAGTGATACCCCTAGGAATGGAACAATTCTAAGCATCTATTTTTTTTCTCTCCACAGAGTTTCTTTCGAAATGCAATTATTTTCTAACTTTTTTAAAAATTTGTTCAAATTTATAGGTACGTGTGCAATTTTGTTAGATGCATAGACTTTGTACTTGTCAAGTCAGGGCTCTTAGGGTATACATTACCCAAATGATAATAATAATGTGTAAACATTGTACGCATTAACTAATTTTTCATCATCTACCCCCTTCCCATGTGCTCTGCCTTCTGAGTCTACCTTGTCTATGCTTCCATTCTCTACATTCATGAGTGTACATTTTTTACCACCCAATTATAAGTGAGAAGATGTGATGTTTGACTTTCTGTGACTGATCTGTTTCACTTAAGACAATAACTTCCAGTTCCACTTATGTTGCTGCAAAGACATAATTTCATTCTTTTTTATGGCTGAATAGTGTTCTATTGTGTGTATAGTCTACATTTTATTTACCCGTTCAACCAGTGATGGATACTTAGGATGATTTTATGTCTTTGTTATTATGAATAGTGCTGTGATAAACATATGAATGAAGATATCTTTTTGATATATTTATTTCTTTTCTTCTGAATAAATATCCAGTAGTGGGATTGCTGGAAGAAATAAATGGTAGTTCTAGTTTTATTTCTTTGGGAAATATCCATACTGTTTTCCGTGACACTGTAGTAATTTATATTCCAACAATGTGTAAGGGTTTCCTTTTCTCCACCTCCTCAATGACATCTGTTATTTTTTGTCCTTTTTATAATAGCCATTCTGACTCACCTAAGATAATGTCTCACTGTGGTTTTGATTTGCATTTCCCTAGTGATTAGTGATGTTGAGCATATTTTTACATACCTTTTGGCCATTTGTATGTCTTCTTTTGAGAAATGTCTGTTCATATCCTTTGCCCATTTTTTAATGAAATCATTTGGTTTCTTAATGTGGAATTGTTTGAGTTCCTTATATATTCTGGATATTAGTAGTCCACTGTCAGATACATAGTTTGCAAATATTTTCTCCCATTCTGTTGGTTGTCTCTTTACTCTGTTGATTGTTTCTTTTGCTGTGCAGGAGTTTTGTAATTTAATTAAGTCTCATTTGTCTATTTTTGTTTTTCATGCCTGTGCTTTTGAGGTCTTACTCATAAATTCTTTGTCTGGATCAATGTCCAGAAGAGTTTTCCCTAGGTTTTCTTCTAGTATTTCTATAATTTTGAGACTTACATTCAAGTTTTTAATCCATCTTGATTTGAATTTTGTATGTGGTAAGATGGGCTACAGTTTTATTATTCTGCATATGACAATTCAATTTTCCCAGCACCATTTATTGAAAACAGTATCTTTTCCCCAATGTCTTTTCTTGTTGACTTTGTCAAGGACCAGTTGGCTTTAATATAGCTTTGTTTCTAAGCTCTCTGTTATGTTCTATTGATCTACATGTGAAAAATGACATTGGTATTTTGATAAGGATTGCACTGAATCTGTACACTGGGAAGTATGTCCTTTTAACAATGTTTATTTTTGTGTTTCATGAGTATGAAACCTTTTTCCATTTGTTTATGTCATCTACAATTTCTTTCATCAGTGTTGTAATTTTTATTGTAGAGATCTTTCTTCTCCTTGGTTAAATTTATTCTCAGTTATTTTTGTTGTTGTTGCTTTGTAAGTAGAATTGCTTTCTTGATTTCTTGCTCAGTTACATCATTATTAGTATATAGAAATGCTACTGATTTTTGTGCTTTACCTTTGTATCCGGCAACTTTACTGAATTAATTTATCACATCTAAAAGGTTTTTGGAGGAGACTAAGTTTTTATAGATATAAGAAAACATCATCAGCAAAGAAGAACAGTTTGTCATCTTCTTTTCCAATTTGTATGTCTTTTATTTCTTTTTCTTGCCTGATTGTTCTGGTTAGGACTTCCAGTAATATGTTGAATAGTCATGGTGAAAGTGGGCATCCTTGTCTTGTTCCAGTTCTTAGGAGAAATGCTTTCAACTCTTCCTCAGCTTATATAGCCTTTGTAATTTAGAGATATGTTCCTTCTCTGCCTGCTGTGTTGAGGGTTTTTATCATGAAGGAATGATGAATTTTATCAAATGCTTTTTGTGTGTCTGTTAAGATGATCACATGGTATTTTGCCTTTGATTCTGTTTATGTGATGTAGCACACTTACTGATTTGCATATGTAAACCATTCTTACATCCCTGAGATAAATATCATTTGATATTATCTTTTTGATGTGCTGTTGGATTCAGTTTGCTGGTATTTTGTTATGAAGTTTTGCATCAATGTTCATCAGGCATATTGGTCGGTAGTTTCGATTTTTGTTGTGTCTTTGTCTGGTTTTGGTATCAGGATAATGTTGGCCTTGTAGAAAGAGTTAAGAAAAATTTCCTTCTTGATTTTTTGGAGCAGTTTCTGGAGAATTGAAATTAGTTCTTCTTTGTATATTTGGTAATACTCATCTGTGATTTTATTGCTCCTGGGATTTTTTTCCTTGGGAGTTTTTAAAAATTATTATTACAGGTTCAATCTTGCCACACCTCATTATTGGGCTGTTCAGGTTTTTTATCTCTTCATGGCTCAGTGTTGGTAGATTTTGTGCTCATGAATTTATTCATTTTCTCTAGATTTTCCAGTTTGTAAGCATGCAAATATAATAATTTATGATAATCTTTTATATTTCTGTGTTATCAGTTGTAATGTCTCCTTTTTCATTCTGAACTTGTTTGGATGTTCTCTTTTCTTATCTTTGTTAGTTTAGTTAGCAGTTTATCAATTTTGTTTTTCTTTCATAGGACCAACTTTTTGTTTCCTCAATTCTTTGTATTGTTGTCTTAGTCTATATTTCATTTAGTTCTGCTCTGAGCTTTGTTTCTCTTGTTCTGATGAATTGGGATTTTATTTGTTCTTGCTTTTCTCATTTCTTGAGATGCATCATTAGATTAATTTGTAGTCTCTTTTTTTTGAGGTAGGCATTTAATGATATAAACTTCCTTCTTAACACTGTTTTTGTTGTGTCCTACAAATTTTGATATGTTGTCGTTTTATTTTCACTTGTTTCAAAAAAATTTGATTCCTGTCTTAATTTCTTCACTGACCCAGTGATCATTCAAGATAATGATGCTTAATTCACATGTTTTACAGGATCCAAAGTTTTTCTTGGTATTGATTTCTAGTTTTGTTCCACTATGGCCTGAGAAGACACTTGATATAATTTTGATTTTTAGAAAATGTCCTGAGACCTGTTTTGTGGCCTAACCTATAGTCTATTTTGGAGAATGTTCCATATGCTGTTGAAAAGAATGTATATTCTGCAGTTATTGGGTAGAATATTCTGTAAATGTCTATAATGTCCATCTTGTCTAAAGTCCAACTTAAATTCAATATTTTTGGTTGATTTTTTTTGTCTAGATGATATGTCTAATGCTGTGAGTGGAGTGTTGAAGGCTCCCATTATTACAGTATTTCTATCTCTCTTTTTAGGTCTAGTAATATTTGTTTTATGAATCTGGGTGCTCCACAATTGGGTACATATATATTTAGAACTGTGATTTCCTTTTGCCAAACTTATTCTTTTATCCATCTATAATTTCCTTCTTTTTCTTTTTTACTGTTTTTAAGTCTGTTTTTTTCTGGTTAAAGTATAGCTCCTGCTTGCTTTTGGTTTCAGTTTGCATGGAGTATCCTTTGTCATTCCCTTACTTTCAGCTGATACGTGTCTTTACAGGTAAGGTGAATTTCTTGTAAGGAAAATATAGTTGGGTGGTTTTTTAATCCATTCAGTCAGTCTGTCTTTTTAACTGGAACATCTAATCCATTTGTGTTCAAGGTAAATGTATATATGTAAGGTTTTGTTTCTGTCATATTGTTAATTGTTTTCTAGTTGTGTCATATTTTTTTTTCTTTCTTCTGTTTTGTTCATTGTGGTTGGTGGGATTCTGTGGTGATGCCATTTGATTCCTTTCTTTTTCTCTATTGTTTAATTGATTCACCAGTGAGTTTGATACTTTTGTGTGTTTTCATGATGGTAAAAATTGTGCTTTTGTTTCCACGTTTAGGAATCCCTTAAACTATTTTTGTAGGACTGGTTTATTGGTGACAAATTTCCTTAGCATTTGCTTGTCTGGAAAAGGCTTTATTTCTCCTTCATTCATGTAGGTTAATTTTGCTGGATATCGAATTCTTGCCTGCCAGTTTTTTTCTTTCAGCACTTTGAATATGGTATCCCATTTTCTCCTGGCCTGTAAGGCTTCTTCTGAAAAATCTACTGATAGTCTGATGAGATTTCCTGTACTTGTAACTAGATGGTTTTCCTGTGATGTTTTCAGAATTTTCTCTTACACTTTGCCTTTAGACAGTCTGATTATAATGTGGCATGGCGAAATCTTTTATGCATCGTATTTTCCTGGAGATTGTTGAGCCTTCTATATCTAGATGCCTAGATCTTTTGCTAGATTTGGGAAGTTTTCATCTGTTATTTCATTAAATAGGTTTTCTAAACTTTTCAATGTTTTTTCAATTTCAGAGATACAAATAATCCATAAATTTTGTCACTCTATAGTCTCCCAAACATCTCAAATGCTTTATTTATTCTTTTAATTCTTTCTTCTTTGTTTTTATCTAATTGAATTATTTCAAAAGACCCATATTCAAGTTCTGAAATTCTTCCTTCTGTTTGTTTGTTCTAGCCTATTGTTGAAGCTTTTGAATATGTTTTGTATTTCCTTCAATAAAATCTTTAGTTATAGAATTTCAGACTTTTTTGTTGTCTTGTTTTATTTTTATTTTATTTTTTAAGATATCTATATCCTTCATGAATTTCTCATTCATATTCTGAATTATTTTTCTGAGCTTTTTATATCGGTTTTCAGATTTATCTTGCATCTCATTTAGCTTCTTTCAAAATCAATTTTTCAATACTTTAGGATTTAGATATTTTCTTTTGGGTTAATATTTATTGCTTGAGAATTATTGTGGTTCTCTGAGGGTGCCATATTACCTCACTTTTTTATGTTTCCATGTCTTTAACTTGATTTCTGCACATCTGGTGTAAATATTGCTGCTGCTTCTTTTAAAATATCCTTTCACTGTGGTGAAAGCTTTTTCCTGAAGATGCTACTATAATGTTGGTTAGGTAGGCTTTGCTTCTGTGTGCATGTAGTAGTGAAGTGTCTGTATGATTTCTTTGGCTATAAACAGCATTATTGGTATCTGTATTTTCTTCAGTGTGTTAGAGTGCAGTTATTTGTGGAGGCTGTAGTGAAGTTGTGCTGGGGATTGGTATGCCAGACAAGCTAATTCTTGTGCCTCTGGGTGGCTTTCTCAAATGTGAGTTGTAGTAGCAGTGTACCAGTTGGATGAGCAGGATCTCAAGCCCCTGGGTGGCTGGCATAGTATGGCAATAATGCTAGTGGTGTTGAGAGGCTTTTCTTGGTTTCAAATGCTGTGAGCTTGGCAGTTGTTGCAATGGGTTTTGCAGGCTGGCCTCCAGACCAGCAGGTAGTGCTTGCAGGTAGGAGGCAGCAGAAGTCATAGTGGTAGGATGTTTATGCCCAACCCTAGTACCCTGGAAGGAGTGTTCAGGAGTTTCATCTGGTGAATTCGGTTGTGCATCCTCCAGGACTCTGGATCTCACACTCTGTTTTCTGTTCCATATGGGGGTGAAGCTGGGAAGAATCTGACTGAGCAAGCTTGCACTCAGGCCGCCAGTGGCAAGTGCATGCACCATCCATGACAGGTAGGGGTTTGGTGGTCTAAGGCTTCTGATAGAATGCTTGGGTGAGAGGCAGATACCACTGCACTTACGTTCTCCCATAGTGGGTGAGGTCAGGCCCAGAAGCCACAGTCTTTACTGGCAGGTAGGGGACTTACATCCTTCTCATGCCTCAGTCCCAGCAGGGCTTGCTTCCCACTCCTGACTGTCACAGCTGACCTAGCTGTTCCTTCAGACCCAGCAATTCACTCCTGGCCCACAACTCATAGGATTGCCATAGGATCCCTCACCCAACCCAAGGCTAAGCCTCCACAGTGTCTTGTCCTGCTCAATTTTGGGGGTGGTTCCAACTTCCAGTGACAGTAGCTAAATCCCACACCATGCTTGCTTCTCAGTCTTGGTTGCATGACTCCACCCCCTACTTTTGCCCTGGTTCAGCAAGCAGCAGCCCAAGTTTCCCTAACTCCTAGGACTGCTGTCACTGGTTCCCAGGTCTGTGCATAGTCTATTCAAAACTAGGATCAAGAGTGACATCTTGCTGTAGCTGCTTAGGCTTCAGAAAGTGTGTGGGAACCAGGATGTGTCCTCTTCCTGGAGCAGTTTCTTCTGAGTCTCTCAGCCACAACCTAAGTTATATTTAGAGCTTCGGAGGTCAAGGTGCTCTCCCAAGACCTGAATTGTAAAATTCCCCAGGGGGAAAGTGGAGATCCACAATACTGTCACTACTGCTCCCTGGTTCTGGGAAGTCACTCAAAGTTCCTGGTCTATCCTGGTAAAACAGCTGCCTTTCTTCTCCTTCCGAGGTTTTGCTGTTTCCCATCACTTGTCCGTTGAGCTCCCACGTTGCCTTTTGGATACTGTATTCAGCATGCAATTGTCTAGTCAGCCATCTTGAAAAAAATCTCTAATTTATTCTTAAACGTCACTTTTATGTGAAAGAGATGTTTTTAAATTCTTTATTTTTAATGTGATTAACAATATGATAACATCTCATAAATTCAAACTATGATCTGCTACAATATTGAAGCCATCCAGTGAGACCACAACTATCTACTTCTCCAACTTGTGGAGTTCTTCTGCTTTGCGGGGAAGATTTTCTGAGATAAAGAAAGAGTAAGGATGTCACGGTTAGCGCATTTATTGAATATTATAAACCTTAATTTTCTCCTCATATTTATATTAAAAATAAATATCAGGTACTATATATTTTCTTCCTGCCCTCAGTGGATCATCTTGCCCATTCCTGGTTATGCACCTCCCACTTTGTAGACCACTGTAAAAACTGCAACCTTTGAATGTAATGTATGTGGGAAAATTATCAAAAACTGGAGTGATGAGTAAAGGTGAGTTCTTTAAGTTTGAGTGAGGGGAAACAGCCTTGACTGGACACCCGTTTTGTGACAAGTCTTTTAGTAAGTACTTTCACATTGATTCTCCTTTTCTGCGTGGAAGAAAAATAGTAAATTCATATTCTCAGAGACCTGTATCTGTGGTATCCAATAAAGCAGCTACCATCCACATGTGGCTATTTAAATTTAAATGAATTAAAATTAAATTATATTAAAATTGTTGGTTCCTTGGTTATGCTAGCTACATGTTAAACCGCATGGCTAGTGATTACCATATCGGACAGTATATATTTTAGAATATTCCTATCATTTTATTTCTGTTACTGTTGGATAGAACTACTTTGGAATTAGACCTCTTAGAAGGCAGAGGTTTTCAAACAGAGATTTTCAAACAGATATTTTTCCCGATGCCACTGTTACTATTTACAATTCTAAACAAACACTTTATTAATATATAATATTATAAAATGAAGAATTTTACTTCCTCAATTAATCAAATACAATTAGAACTCTAGATATAAATACTAACTTATACTTGTTAAGAGCTTACTTGGTGCTGAACGTCATACTGTTTCACAAGGTTTATTTCATTTAATTCTTATAATAGATTTATACAATGTTATTAAATAAATAAAATAATTCAAGGCCATGAGGTTGATAAGCAGTAAAGCTGTGGCATAAATTCTGGAGCCAAGCAGTTAGTTAGGTGGCTCCTGTTTGATGTCACATGCTCTATGAGACAGGGTGGAATGAAGAACCTCAGGCTCTTGCCTCAAGCACAAAATTTAAGGGAACAAAATTTGCCATACATCTCAGTAATCAAGATTGGTAATATTCTAATGCACTAATTTATTAAATTTAAAACTAATGCAAAAAATCTATGCTGAGTACAATATCAACATTTTGAACAAAAATAGGATCATTATTAGTGATTTTTTTCTTTTCCTTCAGGTTCCAATATGGCTGTGCCTGACACTTTATTTAAAATTGTGGTATTTGGTTGATCATAATTTTTTTTGCATTAATTTGGTTTTAAGAATACTCTCTTCATTATCTTTTTCAATTACTTCTTTTGACTCATGCTGAAATCATGGCTGATACAACTAATTAATCAGAATCTCTGAAGTTTTAAACTAGAAAGATTTTTTTTTTGACAGATCCTTAGGCTAGATTTGGTAAATACTGGTCTCTGGCTCTTTCCATGCTTTGTTTACTGGTGGTATATTCAGATATATTAACTACCCAGGTACAATGACTTTATTATATTAGCCTTTTGCAATCACACAACCTTAGTTACTTTCCTGATTTTTAGGGAAAATTTCTCTTCCGATGAGACTGTGAGTAACAAAAATAAGTGATACGTTAGATATAGAAATTATTAAATAGAAATTTCTAGGTTTATAATTATTGGTGGCACATAGTATGCACTCAATTAAAGATAGCAATTATATTAGATGCCTTTTTTCATTCTCCTTTATGAGTTTTTCTTTGAGAGTTGAATACATTGACACAGAATAATTAAGAATTTAAAAAGTATAATGGAACTTCATAGTACATAAAATGAAGGCAGCAATAGTAAGTGATTGATAAGCAACAATGTTCTATTCTGTAAGAGACTAGTACCTTCTAGAGTTGTAGTCTACCATGGTCACTAAAAAAACACAGGACACATTCCTTCCAAAGGTGTTTGTTCAATGTTCTATTCCCAGGTTTCACACTTTACAGGGTACCTCAGTTTCTAGAAGGCACTGTGACAAAGAAGTAAAGAAAAAGAGACAAGCATGAACTTTTAGCACAGACAGACTTGGGCTCAAAATTCCATCTCTGAAAGCTCTGCAATCCTGGGCAAGATACTTGATCTCCCTGAAATTCAGTTTCTTCCTAGTAAAAGCAATGATTATCTGAGTATGTTTATATTTACTTTGGCTTGCGGTTTTTATTTTCCTAAGCTAAAGTATGTAGAGCTTGATTCGTTCTATGATTTTTAGGTCTAAAACATAACCTTTGCTAGGTTATTACTAAGTACCAGCCACTGTATTTTCAGCTAATGAGACTAGAATCCTAATGTGAAAAAGAAAACTAAATATCGAGAAAGGCAATTTAATTTAAATTTCTCCTAAGCAAATTAATCCAGCCTCCATATGTGAGTAAACTATATGAATAAAAGGGTAACTAGTAGGCACACTACTAGTATTCCATATTAGTTACCATGCCCTTTGGTATGCATTTGTGAGAAACCCAGAACTACCTTATAACAAACATAATATCAGATAATCAATTCCTATGTATTTGTGAAGGACAAACTTATTTCTTAAGCCTTTTGTATTTCTGACTCATCGTAATCAAGTATATTTGAAGAAATCACTAAATAATTAGAGAACTAGTCTCAATGTCATATTATTCAGATACATTTTGGTAGATACAAGCAACTGTCTTTGTGTCAGATTAGTGTCAAATAAGTGGGAGTTGTGTATGAGGGAACCACAGTTTTAACTGAGATGTAACATAATTGTGTTGCATGTGATTTTATAATCAAGATTTCTATTTCAGGTTTCTGCTGCTGCCTTAAAAAATACTATAAAACTTAGTGATACAAAACATTATTTATTGTTTCTCATAGTTCTATGCATCGACCGGGCTAATTTGGGTAGTTTTTCCAGGTGACTGTGAGAACACATTTGACTGGAAAGTCAGCTGGGGCTGAAATGACCAAAATGTCATCTTATCCTCTAGGGTGCCTGTACAAACAGCTTGTTGACATACATTAGTCTTGTGACTTGGTTCCAAAAGGTAGAAAGCAGAACATGCAGTCTTCCTAACACTTAGATCCAGAATGCCCGTCTAGCTGCATTTGAAGGAAGTCAGAAGACCAGGCCAATCTCGAGCAGGGAGGAAATCGACTCCATTTCTTGATGGAGAGAGTGGCAGACATGGACAAGGATGGAAAGAAGTGTTGACAGCCATATTTAGAGACCATCTATCTCTGTACTCTGCCACAACGATTCACATCTCCCTTCACCTGAAAATACATTCATATCTCCTCCAAAAGTGACGTCCCATTATGGAACCAGCTCCAAGTCCAGGATTCTGTCACTTCACTCAAGCCCAGATATGGATAAAGATACTCAGGGTCTAAAGGATAAACTTGGGTAGAGTTTGCAACATAAAATATAAGGCCTTGCTTGGCATGTGCTGGGTAGCAGACAGAGATCTGAATGGTAAGTGAGGTGATTGTTAATGGAGGAAAATGAACGCTGGGGAAATTGCTATGGAAAAGTGAAGAAAGGGTAGATCATGTCATGTATTGGCAGAAACATTTGTGAGACTGTTGCCTAAAGTTACTTGGAAGACAGATAAATGTATCTAAAGAACTCTGGATCTGGCTGGGTAAGTTTCTAGGCAAATTTTTGAAAATGGCTTTTTAAGCTACCTATGAGAAAGTAATGCAAAAGACATAAACTAAAGAAGAAAGTTTTCAATTTTCAAGCAGAATTGAGAAGAAATGTTTTTAATCCAGGTATTGCTGGGATGGAAAAGGACACTATTTCTCATTCTTAATTTTTCAAATCAACAAAAGGCTTCCAAAGTAAGAAGTAGCTTCAGAGGAAAGATGAAACTGAGGCTCTGACAATAATGTGTGGCCTCAGCATTAAGAACAAAGTGATGGTATAGAACGTTAAAAAATGAAAGATTGAAGGACAGTGCTTGGTAGAAAAATGCAACCAGACAGAAGCCTTCTAGGGCTTTTAAAGATATTATCTCGGGGCATCCTGAATCTCAACTGAAAGTGGAGAGAGGCCTGCCTTAAAGAGATTTGTGATTGTGGCATTTTTCTAATGTATTGGATTACAATTTGATATCTTGAAAACTCAGTGTTTTTTAAGGTAGTTGAATTATATTGGAACAAAGAAAAGGAACAAAGAAAGTTTAAAATGAAAAGAGGTATTTAAGTTCCCAGCTTTCTATGGGCAGGATGAAGGCTGAGAAAGTTACTCAGCTGTAACTATAGGACATTTCTTATCAAAAGGAAGGATCATTCCGAGGACAGAGCCAAAGGTCAATGATGGAGCTTAGAGTCATGGAGAATCATTTCCAGGAAACAGACTAGAATTGGAATATTTTCTGTCCCAGAGTAGCAAGCTCTGGGAACATATGCCTTGCCATTGTATACATATTTTTGTCTTCTTTGGATTATAAATCTCCAACTGACAAGATCCACATGGGAAGAGATTTATCTGATATGAATGTAGATCACATGATACTGGGCTTCAAACTCGATTCCATAATTAGATAAGACTTTTGTGTCTTGAGTGGGAGTGAGTGTCTTTTGTATGTGGGATAGATGTGAATTGTTAAAGCCAGACAGTGTATTGTGGTAAATTACCTGAAAACATTGCCATCAACAGTTAATTCCATTCAAATATGCCCATGATGCTCCAACACTAAGAGGCGGAGTCTATTTCCTCTGCTCTTGAACCTGAGATGCCATGTGCTCTGCTTAGACTAACTAAATAAGGGAGAAGGAAGGTCTGAGAGTGCTGAGTCTAAGCCTTAGGAGAATTGACAACTTCTACTTTTTCTCTCTTTTGGAGTTCTGAGCCACCATGTAAGAAGTTCAGTTTTCCTGCTATGGTGGGTGGCGTGGGCGGAATGTGAGACTATCTTAGACATTTCATCTGAGCACCCAGCTGAAGGTAACCATGTGATTATTTCAGCTGACCCCACGTGAGACCAAGTCAACCCAAAGAAGCATCAGAAATAATAAATCATTTTTGCTTCAGCCACTGTAGTACTTTTCTGATGATATATAGGAAATTACCACAAATTTACTAGCATAAAACAACACACATTTATTATCTTAGAGTTTCTCTAGGTCAAAAGTCAGGTCTTAACTGGGTCCTCTGTTCAGGATCTCACAAGATCGTGATTAAGATGTTACACAAAACTACCATCTCGTCTAAGTGTTGTCTAGAGAAGAATCCACTTCCAGGCTCATTCAGGTTGTTGGCAGAATCCATTTCCTTGCAGCTATATACTTCATGGCCCGTCTTCTTTTTGGCTGTCAGCAGAAGGCCTCTCTGAGGTCCTGGAGACCATTAGCAGACCCTGCCTCAAGGCCTCCTCCAGAGGCCATTCACAATGTGGTGTTTGCTCCTTGCTCCAATCAGCTGAGACAGGGTCTTGTGTAATACAGCATAATCAAAGATGACATCCCATCACCTTCACCACACAGCATAATCTAATCACTCAAGAGACATCTCATCACCTGTGTCATTTTCTAATGGTTAGAAGCAAGCCATAGATTCTACTTGAACTTAAGGGCATTTGCACAGATTCCACTTATGCAAGAGCATGACTCATGGGTGGTCACCTTAGAGCAAGTCTCCCACAGCCACCTAAGTTTTAGATGGTTTCTCAAGCAGCGATAGATAAATAGAAAACATCTTTCTTCCATCAGCAACTCTTTGGCGGAGTAAAATCTGTAATTTTTAGTCATTCAAATAAGAAATCTATTCAGAGAAGCCACTTCATTAATGTTTACAAAATTAAAGAAGCATCTTTTCAGTATTAATCTTGGACAGAGTACTTAGGTAGAGACTGCTTCCCATTTGAGTCAGTAGGTGAGAAGAAGTACCAATTCTAGAAAATCTTTAGCCTATTTCAAACATTCAGCTCAAACTGAGCAGTATTCTATCCATAGTTTGCTTTTATATTCAACATTCAAGCACATTCCTTTAGAGATAGGGTCACATTGGGTGAATATGCCATTTTAAAGCTCAAGAATAAAGTTCAGAAAAAGTTGCAATAATCCATATCGCCTGACATCATATCATCTCGAAAGTTGTAGGTCAAGAGTTGTGATGTGTATGTACAGTAACAAGGGCCTTCGAATGTTCTAACTTCTATACTAACAATTGAACCACCATACGTGAAAATGGGGAAAAGCATCAGATCATACTGACTCCCTAACTGGAAAGGCAGCTCCCAGGTTAGCTCTCCTTAAAGGACTATTTATCAAGATTGCCAAGATCAACATGCATCATTCAGGTTGGGATTATATAATAGTATAATGTTTTTATATACTCTGCTGCAGATGTTGCTTCACTGTAAACAGTAACGCACATATATAAACTATGATAATAATGTATAATGTATATAGCACTTAATGTCCACTACTCAATTAACACTCAACCTTGTTGTATTATTGTAAACCTGTTAAAAGACAAATGAGAAAAGTGAGTCTGAGAGGGTTTATTGAAATGCCAAAGTTTGCACAGCTAGGAATTAATGAAGCCATGGCTCCAACTTCACTCACTGCCATCAGCTTCCCAGAGCCCATGTTTTATCCATTATGCCAAATTGCTCTTTTATTTATCTTCACAAGTAGATGATGCCAAAACTTTCTGGGAAGGATTTGATTTGCACCACTGAAACCTAACCATTCCTCTCATTAGAAATAATAATAGACAGAGGCAAGGATTGTCCAGAGTTTTCTTCAAAGAATGAAGGTGGTATAGAATAAGACAGCATCATTTCAAATACAACAAATCACTGATGTCTAGAAATATAGTTTTTGTTTGTTTATTAAGTTGAAAAGTTTGAGTAAGCAAAATAAGATCTTCACCCAGTCAGCATAGCTGGCTGGTTTTACCAACTGTAATGGTAATAAAACCCAGTGGCATTCTAAACACAGAGAGCAGAAAGGAAGAATCAAATAAATAGAGTTTTTAAAAGTAATGTTTATGAAAAATAAAATCAATCAGTTGAAGAAGAAATTTTCAATGAAAGAATGAGTGTGTCCAGTCTCATAAATAAAGTGAAAAAGTTTCTTATTGCTGAGCAGAAGAGAGTTGCTATACTTCACACCACAGAACTTCACGGAACTGCTAAACTTCAAACAGCGGCTGCAGACAGCTATGAAAACTCAGGAATGCAGCCGCTTTTCTAGGGTCACCTCAGAAGCTGGGCTATAGAAGAAGGAATTTCAGACCCACCAGTTTCACTCAGATGGCTTCAAAATAGGCTTAAAATTTTCCTCACTCACTCATTTATTTTATCATGTATAAATACTGCAATTCCTACTACGTGCAGCAGGGATTGAGATAAGTAAGACACATCTGTTTTCTGCTCTCACAAAGCTTATAGCATAATGCAGTGGGAAAGAAGGACAAGAAAAGAGGTATTTGTAATGCAATGAAATAGGTTAACTGCTGTATTAAACGAGCCATAGGAGATACTCCCATGGTTAGTTGGAGTGTGCGTATGGGGATAACGTATGTCAGGTAAGACTTTTTGGAGGAAGTCAGTAACACATGTGGTGAAAACTGAATGATGATAGATGACCAGGTTAAGAAGACTTGGGGAGCCTGTTTTAGACAAGGAAATGGCTTGGGTGAAGACATAATCCTGAGAAAGAGCAAGATAAATTGAAATAATGGAACAGATTATTACCAGACAGAGTACAGGGTATAAGGGGGAAGTGGTGAGGGATGATGGTGGAGTATTAGGCCAGAATAGAGTTTTGTGAATCTTATGAGTCTCATTTGGGCAATGGGAAGGCGTTTGCTCAATAGGAAGCACTGAAGGGGATAGAAACATTCAGCTTATTCTGGCAGCTGTTTAGAAAATCAATTAGAGTTGGCGGGACATGATGCAGTGAGACTAGTAAGATAGCCATTGCATTATAGAAGCAACAGAGTTTGATGATTAATTGACTGAAGGAACTGAGAGTGGGAAGGAATAAAGAAGGCCTCCAAAGCTACTAGATTTGCTGTGAGTATGGGTGGTGGTGCTCTTTGGTAGACAGAAAGTTCAAGATGGGGTTAGGGAGAATCAGGGAAGGATGATGCAATGAGTTCAGTTTGAGGCAAGAAAAGATTTGCGTGTGTTTACTGAGAGCTACTAGAGTAAAAGATAGTATGCTTTGTTTCACCTGAATTACAGTTTAGCTTTTTTTCTTCTCAAGTTTTACTAGCAGTACTTGCATTTCTACTATTACTATTACCATGATCATCACCCAGCATTTATTAGACAATTTCAAAGTATTAGACTTGGTACAAATGAATCATATTGTTTAAATTATTATAGTTATTAGGTTGGGTAGACGCTGTGGGAAAACTGAGGCTTCCTGAGGTTATGTAAACTATCTAATGTCATACAGATAATATATGGCAGAGGAAGGAATTGAATATGGTCTGTTGCCAAACTCTGTATTATCAATTGATAGGGGATATTGAAACTAGTAGCTCACTTGTTAGAAGAAAATATTGTTCAGAAAAAAATACATCAATCTCTCTCTCTAAAGTTCCAAATACCATTTCTACAGACATAAACACATCAAGCCCACCCATGAAGGGCACACACTTCAGTGAAAGAGAAAAGCAAACAGATACTATTGCAATGCAATCTGTGAGAATTTCTTTAAGGGGGGCAGGCCAGTGGCATTGAGGAAACAATAAAGAGGCTTAACTCAATGTGGAGAAGTCAAGGACAACTTTTAAAAAGTCATGAAAGTCATAGATGCAACATAAAGGACAGGACATTAAATGATGAAAAAAATTCAGAATAACTGGGTCACAGTGTAACATGAGAATGGTAAACGATACAGCTGAAAACAATCAGAAGTCAGCTAATTAAAGTATTGGATGTCATGGTAAAGTGTTCTGATTTCAACCTAGAGTTAAATCTTTGGAAAATTTTTGAGTAGAGGAATTATGTCATTAGATTTACATGTTAAGACAGGTAATTTCAGCAGCCAAATAGAAAGAAAGAACAAGAATTAAGTCACAGAGACCGTGTACACAGAATTCACAAACCAGTGGGGAATTTGGACACTGTGTTGGTAAATTTTAATCTTTTCAGTAGGAAAAACTCCAAGTAGTGCATCAGATTTCACTTTACTTAGAAGGCGAAATGGCCAGATGTGTGATTATATACTGAATCATACGCTCCGTATATAATGAGGCCAATGGCTGGATGGTCAGGGACTTGGAAGATGATTGGCAAATTGGTGACAAGGAAATTTTGGGAAAAGGTATGTAGATAGAGCTCTCTAAATAGGCAAAAAAACCATGAAGATACTTGTGTGTCAAATGAATGCTTACTACAGTGTGACCTAAGAAGAGGACGATTTTAAAAATGAAGTTGTTAGGAAGGCACATTCAGTAGATACAAGTCCACTTCTTTCTCCACTCACTCCTGCCATTGCCTAATAGGCTTATGGACAAAGTGGCCATGGTGGCAAGAATAGAGGTTATATATGGACTCAGCAACATGGTCTTCTACTCACCAAGGGAAGCCTGGCTATGGCTGCTGCTGAGTGCCCTATCTACCAGCAGCAGAGACCAAGGGATATATTTGTTATGAGTAATTTTATGTGTCAACTTACTGTGGAGAGAAAGATGTTGACATTCCCAAATATACCAGATTGGTATTCTGATTATTTGGAAAACATTGTAGAAATTATAGTTTCACAAAGGGCTAGCTCATCTGTCTCTTCCTGCATGCAGCAAACCATAAAAATTTATCTAAAAGGGGTAGCCTCCCTGTATCAGGGTGAAAAAATAGCCCTATCACCAGAGACTGGGAATTGGGGGCTGCAGTGGGCCTGAATAAATATGCTTACCGAAGTAACCCTTATCTTCCATTAGTTTTACACCCCACCTACTATATCTTCTAGTGACTTCCCTAAAAATTTACTGCCCTTAGCCAGATTTTTTTTGGTCCTGTCATTTCTTCTAAATTTATTATTTTTTGTCTAAAAAATGTAGAAGCATTTTGCTTTGGCTACTTTTTTAGACTTCACTGTCTTGTGAAGATCCTCATGTACATGTAAAACTAATAAAATTTGTATTTTTTTTCTCCTGTTAATCTGCCTGGTGTCCTTTTGATTTCTAGATGCAGCTGAAGAGCCCCCTCAAAGCCAAAGAGGAGTTGAAGGTTGATATGGTTTGGCTCTGTGTCCCCACCCAAATCTCATCTTGAATTGTACTCCCACAGTTCCCTTGTGTTATGGAAGGGACACAGTGAGAGATAATTTGAATCATGGGGGCAGTTTCCCCTCTACTGTTCTCATGGTAGTAAATAAGTCTCACAACAGCTGATGGTTTTATCAGGGGTTTCCGCTTTTAAATCTTTTCTCTTGCCACTGCCATGTATGAAGTGCCTTTTGCCTCCCACCATGATTCTGAGGCTTCTGCAGCCATATACAACTTTAAATCCAATTAAACCTCTCTTTCTTCCCAGTTTTTGGTATGACGTTATCAGCAATGTGAAAACAAACTAATACAGTAAATTGGTACCAATAGAGTGGGGCATTGCTGATACCTGAAAATGTGGAAGCGACTTTGAAACTGGGTAACAGGCAGTGGTTGGAACAGTTTGGAGGACTGAGAAGACAGCAAAATGTGTGAAAGTTTGGAACCTCCTAGATACTTGTTGAATGGCTTTGACCAAAATGCTGATAATGATATAGGCAATGAAATCCAGGCTGAAGTGGTCTCAGATGGAGATGAGGAACTTGTTGGGAACTGGAGTAAAGGTGACTCTTGTTATGTTTTAGCAAACAGACTAGTGGCATGTTGCTCTTGCTTTAGAAATTTGTGGAACTTTGAACTTGGGAGAGATGATTTAGGTTATCTGGTGGAAGAAATTTCTAAGCAGCAAAGCATTGAGGAGGTGACTTGGGTGCCTTTAAAGGCATTCAATTCTAAAAGGGAAACAGATCATTGGAAAATGTGTAGCCTGACAATGCAATAGAAAAGAAAATCCCATTTTCTGAGGAGAAATTCAAGCAATCTGGAGAAACTTGCATAAGTAAGGAGGAGCCAAATGTTAATCCCCAAGACACTGGGGAAAATATCTCCAGGGCATGTCACAGGTCTTCATGGCAGCCCCTCCATCACAGGCTTGGAGGCCCAGGAGGAAAAAGTGGTTTCATGGGACGAGCCGAGGGTCCCTGTGCTGTGTGCAGCCTAGGGACTTGGTGCCCTGCATTCCAGCCACTCCAACCATGGCTGAAAGGGACCAAGGTAGAGCTTGGGCCATGGCTTCACAGGATGCAAGCCCCAAGCCTTGGCAGCTTTCATCTGGTGTTGAGACTGGGAGTGCACAGAAGTCAGGAATTGAAGTTTGGGAACCTCCCCCTAGGTTTCAAATGATGTATGGAATTTCCTGGATGTCCAGGAAGAAGTTTACTACAGGGGTTAGGGTCTCATGGAGAGCCTCTGCTAGGGCAGCGTGGAAGGAAAATCTGGGGCCGAAGCTCCCACACAGAATCCCTACTGGGGCACTGCCTACTGGAGCTGTGAGAAGAGGACCACCATCTTCCAGACCCCAGAATAGTGGATCCACCGAGAGCTTGCACCATGTGCCTGGAAAAGGCACAGACACTCAATGCCATCCCATGAAAGCAGCCAGAAAAAGGGCTATATCCTGCAAAGCCACAGAGGCGGAGCTTCCCAAGGTGGTGGGAGCCCACTTCTTGCATTAGTGTGACCTGGATGTGAGACATGGAGTCAGAGGAGATCATTTTGGAGCTTAAGATTTGACTGTCCCCCTGGATTTTGGACTTGAATGGGGACTGTAGCACCTTTGTTTTGGCCAATTTCTCCCATTTGGAATGGCTGTATTTACCCAATGCCTGTACCCCCATTGTATCTAGAAATTAACTAACATGCTTTTGATTTTACAGGCTCATAGGCAGAAGGGACTTGCCTTGTCTCAGATGAGACTTTGGACTGTGAACTTTTGAGTTAATGATGAAATGAGTTAAGGGTTTGAGGGACTGTTGGGGAGGCAAGATTGGTTTTGAAATGTAAGGACATGAGATTTGGAGTGGGCAGGGGCAGAATGGTATGGTTTGGCTCTGTGTCCCCACCTAAATCTCATCTTGAATTGTACTCCCATAATTCCCATGTGTTGCGGAAGGGACCCAGTGGGAGATAATTTGAATCATGGGTGGTTTCCCCCATGATTCTCATGGTTCTCATGGTAGTGAATAAGTCTCATGAGATCTGATGGTTTTATCAGGGCTTTCTGTGCTTGCATCCCTCTCATTTTCTCTTACCACCACCACCACCACGTAAGAAGTGTCTTTCACCTCCTGCCATGATTCTGAGGCCTCCCCCCAGCCGTGTGAAACTGTAAGTCCAATTAAACCCCTTTTTCTTCCCAGTCTTAGGTATGTCTTTATCAGCAGTGTAAAAACAGACGAATAGAGAGGTGATCTGGGGCTCGCCTGCAACAGGCCCACAGAATGATGAGATATCTGGCTAAACATTATTTCTGGGTATGTCTATGAGGATGTTTCTAGGAGAGATTAGCATTTGAACTAGTAGACTAAGTAAAGTAGATGAGTCAAACATGGGTGGGTACTATCCAATCCATTAAGAGCCTGAATAGAACAAGAAGATGAAGGAAGGGCTGAATTTGCTTTTTAACTGGCTGCTTAAACTAAGACTTTGACCTTCACTTGCCCTCAGTTCTCCTTGTTCTTGGACATTCAGACTTAGACTGGGATCTACACTGCCAGTGTCCTGGGCCTCCAGCTTGCAGATGGCAGACTGTAGGGCTTCTCAGCCTCCATAATTATGTGATCCAATACCTAATTATAAATCATATATATATTCTATTGATTCTGTTTTTCTGGAGAATTTTGACTAACACAGCTACAGAAGTATTTAGCCACCATGATGCAAAACGAAAGACATATAAATAACAAACAAAACTTTGCTTGTGAATGCTTTTAAAAGGGTCAAGAATTATTGTTTCTCGTAGTTCTCACTACTCCTGATTTTCTTACAGCTGTCTGTTTCACTTATTTATGTTACTATCCTAGTCCTTCAATTAATGATTAAGACATTAAGAAATAAAATAACCTAAACCAAGAATGACTGTGGAAATAATTCAGAGCAAAGAGACAAGACAGAGATTAAAAAGATAGAATACAAAAGTTGAAATTGGGGAGCTGGTGCCAAAGAATATAATTTGAGTCACCATGAATTACAAAAGATGATCTCAAGGTAGATGAGCTCACCCTCCCTGGCTTTGCAGCCTGATAAGAAGCAGAGCAAGGGTGAAAGTTTGAGAAACATTGACTTCAAAGAATGTGTTTAGGAAGAGTAGTTCATAAAGAAGACCTTGAGTGTGGGCTAGTGTGCAACCTCTGCCTATCTCTGCCCTTCTTAAGCCTGTGACATTTGACTGTGGATCATGATTAAGAGAAAGAAATGGGGGGAAAATGTCTCACATACACTAAAAATGTCCTTAGAGTCAGAGAGTTGCACTCAGCTCATTTTAACTTCCACTTCCTCAAAAGTAAATAGGAGAGCCCATCATGGCCAAATTAATGCATAGTACTATGCAGAGCCCAGGCCTTTGACCCCCTGGAAGTTCAAAAATTACTGACATGAGGCAAATTAATAGAAAAAGCATATAAATTTATGTGTTTATGAGGGAGCCTTCAGAACGAAGACCCAATCACCCACTGAGATTCGGAAGCTTATTTCCCATCTTGACAAAACAGGTCCTGGGAAGTGGGAGAAGAGGGATTCTGTTGAGAGACAGTAAAGATTGCTGGGGAGAATGAATGGACAGGGAACAGAGATTAACTGGTAAGTAGATCTCTTTGGAATTTGCATGAGTCTGAAAGATAGCCATGATCTCATGCGTGCTCAGATGTGGTTACATTCTTGGTCTTCTTTTCTGCAATAGATAATTAGACAACAGGGAGGGGAGGAAAACAGTTGTTCCCATTGGTCATAGAGAAAATTCAGAAAACAACTTTGTCCTTTCTTTCTCCTTTTTATACTGTTTTATCCTTTTTATCCTATGCTTTGGGACAGATATGTGTGTTGGAGAGGCAGAGGGGAGTGTCAGAGGGACTTCGAGGCTTCTTTAGTCCAGTATGTCAAAATATCATATTTTTAGGTACTGGTTTCTGAGCTCCAAGAGTACTTCCAGCAATGTAATAATTTGTCTCCCTTTAAACCTAACATTGTTTAGATAATTGTTCACATTTTTTAGTGGAAGTGGGGAGAAACCGATTTCAGTAAATTGTTATTTAAATCATGCTATAGTTTGAACATATGTGCCTCCCGAAAATTTATATGTTGAAATCTAACCCCTCAAATCACGGTAATGAGATGGAGTTTTTGGAAAATGACTAAGGAATGACAGTGGAGCCCTCAGGAAAGCAATTAGTGCCCTTTAAAAAAGGCTCAACAGAGCCCCCTGATGCCTTTCTGTCATATGAGGACACAGCAAGAAAGCATCTGTGATGCAGAGAACAAGCCTTCACAAGACATCAACTCTGCTGGAGCTTGACCTTGAACTTCCCAGCCTCTAGAACTGTCAACAGTGAATTTCTGTTGTTTATATACTACCCAGTCTAGGGTATCTTGTTATAGCAGCCCAAATGGACGAAGACAAATTGCATAAGATAAATATTAACTAATATTTTTTCCAATTTTTTATTGCAATAAAATAGACATTAAATAGAACTTACCATTTTAAGCAGCTTTAAGTTTGCATTTCAGTGGCATTAAGTATGTCATATTGTGCACCTATCACCATCTTCCATTTCCAGATCTTGCAATAATGAAACTCTACACCCATTAAAGACTAACTCCCCATTCCTCCCTCCCCTAGGCCCTGGCAACCAGCATTATACTTTCCGTCTCTACGATTTTGACTACTCTAAGGACCTCATATAAGTGAAATCATATAGCATTTACCCCTTTTTTTTGACTGGCTTATTTTACTCAGCATAATAACCTCAGGGTTCATCCATGTAGCATATGTCAGAAGTTCCTTCCTTTTTAAGGCTGACTGATAAGGAGGAATCTACTTCTGTCATTTTGCTATTTGTTTTCTATATGCCTTATGGCTGTTTTGCCCTTTATTTCTTGTATTACTGTCTTCTTTTGTGCTTAGTTGATTTTTTTTGTAGTGAAATATTTAAACTCCTTTCTCATTTCCATTTGTGTATATTCTATAGCTATTTTCTTTGTGGTTACCATGGGGATTACATTTAACATCCTAAAGTTATAACATTCTAATTTGGATTTATACCAGCTTAACTACAATACCATATAAAAATTGCTCCTCTACATCTTTCTCCCCACTCCTTTCAGTTTTTGATGTCACAAAATTACATCCTTATACATTGTGTGTTCAAAAACATAAACTTATAATTTTTCAAAATGCATTAGTCTTTTAAATTATGTAGAAAGCAAAATGTGCATTTGCAAACTGTTGTTACAATAATACTAGCTTTTATACTAATAATTGCCATATTTAAAATATATTAGGCTCTTAATATATTCAAGAGGGGGATGTATAGCTACTACTATGTTAAGAGCTAAAAATGACCATGACCACAATTAACCCCAATTTACTATCCAGTCCTTCCCCTGGAAGTTGCAAACCTTCAGTGCTCTCCAGAGTTCCCAAATTGTTACAGCTGAAAGATTTTACCAGTGCAATTGTTGTCTAGGTGGGGAGAGAGAACCCTGGTGCTTCCCATTCTGCCATTTTCTCTGATTCTTACTGTTAAAAAATATCCAAATACTTTAAAAATACAAAGAGCAGAAAATGAGTGTCTCCTTGCATTCCTTGCCCCTGATATTCCTCTGCATCTTCATAGCTTTGATTATATTACAGTTTACTGTTTGGTGTATGTTTTCCCAGAAATTTTGTCTATGCTTTTATATGAACATTAGTACATCATTCTTTATTTGGATAAACTGTTACACACTACATTTTTATATTGTGTAGTGAAAAATTATCCTTACCAAGGAGGAGTCTGAACTTCACGCTTGGCTTCTGGTAAGAGATCTCTAGGCCCTAGAACGTCATGCCTAATAGGAGTGTCTTTATTTGCCTTTGGGGGCTTTGGCCACTGGACAGTCTAACAATGTGATTTACGATGGGGACTTTCGGCTGTGACATATAAATTCCAAACTCCAGAGGAACTGATGACCAAAGGTATTAGCCAAATTTCCAGGAAGGGCTTGAGATTTAAGGTGAGTCATGCAGGTAGTATGTGACTGAGCTCCAATAAAAACTCTTGACACCCAGACTTGGGTGAGGTTCCTTGGTTGACAATACTCTGTGCATATTGTCATATAAGGTGACCAGGAGGAGGCAATGCCATCCATGACACCACAGAAAGAAGACAATTGAAAGCTCCCTTTTTGGATCCTTCTTGGATTCTAGCCTATGTGTCTCTTCCCCTTAGCTGACTGTAATCTCTATCCTTTTTCTCTAATAAATTGTATTGTGTGTACAATTACTTTCAATAAATTCTATGAGTCCATTAAGCTAATTATTGAACTTAAGGGTGGTTGTGGAAACATTTGTAAACTTCTAATTGACATCACAAGTGAGGATGGTTTTGTGTGGGAACTGTGCTCTCAAACATTATAGCTTAGATAACTCCAGGTACACATAAATATGGATCTGCTTGTTACATGAAAGGTTAGGTACAGAATTTAAAAAGTTTCATTTTTGGCCCAGTGAGGTGGCTCACGCCTGTAATCCCAGCACTTTGGGAGGCCAAGGCATGGATCACGAGGTCAGGAGATCGAGACCATACTGGCTAACACAGGTGAAACCCCGTCTCTACTAAAAATGTAAAAAATTAGCCGGGCGTGGTGGCGGGCACCTGTACTCCCAGCTACTTGGGAGGCTGAGGCAGGAGAATGGCGTGAACCCGGGAGGCGGAGCTTGCAGTGAGCCGAGATCGGGCCACTTCACTCCAGCCTGGGCAAGAGAGCAAGACTCCATCTCAAAAAACAAAAACAAAAACAAAAAGTCTCATTTTTTCTCTTTTCCAAAAAATGTATTTACTATCTCTATTTATGTTTCTTTTCTTTCTTTTTCCCTTTCCTTTCTTTCTTTTTTAATAAATTGTAGAATTAGCTTGTCATAGGTGACTAAGAATTTGGTTAGCATCATATTTGGGACAACAGTGAATTTGTTTTTTAACACAGGAACATTTATAGATGTGGCATAATATTTACTTTTTCCATTCGTGAATTTTGTATGTCTATTTACTTTAGTCTTCTTTTATGTCCTTTGGTGTACTAAGTATGCTAGGTACATTACTAGACATTTTAAATTTTTGTTGCTAATTCAAGTGATATTTTCCCTTTACTTTTTCTTATTGTTTATTTCTGTTGTATAAAGTAGTGGGGGTTTCTTGTATTGATCTGTTGTATTGATTTTTTTGTATGGATCTTTTATATCCAGCAATGATAATAAAAGCCAGTTATTAATTTTAAGAAATTTTCAAGTCAATTCTCCCAGATTCTTTTTTTTAGAGACACATCTCATTTGTAAATCCTTAAAGTTTATTTAGCTTTCTCAAATATATGTGCTTTTTATTTATTTTTTCTGACTTACTTCATTGTCTAGGATATCCAGAAAGATAATGATAAATGACAGTGACAATTGGTGCTAGAAAACTAAATGTTTGTGTTCCCCCAAAAATTCCTAAGTTGAAGCCTGATTCCTCATGAAATGACATTTGGAAGTGGGGCCTTTGTGGGGTAATTAGGTCATGAGATTGAAGCTCTCATGAATGAGATTAGTGTCCTTACAAGAAGAGACACAGGAGAGCTTGTTTCTTTTTCACCATTTGGAGAAACCAGGAAGTGGGCCGTCACAAAAATCTGATCATGCTAGCACTCTGATCTTGCATATCCAAGCCTCCAGAATTGTGAGAAAAGAAATATTTCTTGTTTAAACCACCCAGTCTTTTGTATTCTTGTTATAGTAGCCTGAACTAAGACAGTTAACATCTATAATTTGTTCCTGAGTTCAATGTAATTTTAAAAACTATTTACCCTTAAGTTTTGCTGGGAGATTCTGATATACAGATATTATCAAATAAATAGTTTTCTTCTTTTGCTATTTGCTAATATATTTTTTAAACAAATATTACATCAAATGTTTTTTTCATCTGTTAGTTTTTTTAATTCATGAATGCAGTGATACATATTATAATTTTCTTAATTTAGAACTCTCTTTGTATTCCTTGGAAAGAAGTCCTTCTTGATCAGAATACATTATTTCTTGTCCATTTTTGTTGTTAATACTCATGCTTGTTTTGCGATATTACTTGAGAAACTTTCCAACCTTTTATGTACTCTGAAAAGTTGATGTTGGGACATATTGGCATTTTGTCTCTCTTTTGATTATAACAGTTGTGGAGTATTGAAATATATTTATTTGTAGCATATATCTGTCTGCAAAAATGTATGTATGCAAAAGTAAATACTTTTCTAAGAACAGACATGACCAGTTAGGCTGTGTACATACAAAATATTCAAGTATTAAATGACTCTGACAGTGAGTTGTAAAATCTAAGGTTAGTCAGTAACACATCAGTGTGTCTCTGTTGAACCATAGCTCCTTCTGTGCTAGGCACAGGAGTGAAAATAAATATGAAAGTTGTTGCTGGCACATTAACTGACTTCTTACTCAGGAGGGCTGTGCGTTACAGATGGAGTAACTTAGCAATAGCCTTGGTAATATGAGATTTGGTGTTAATGATCAGAGCCTTCAAGTGTCATATTCCTTGATTCTAGTATTTATCATATTTAACTAGAATTTAACATCTCCCCTTTATCTACCCAAAACACTCCTTTCCTGTGTTTTCTAAGTAAATGGCATCCAACAATTATCATTAGAACTGGGAATCATTTGTAACTTCTACCTTTCCCTTATGTGCATATTGCACTGATCTCAATTTCGAGAGTTCTACCATTTAATCTCTTGGAAATCCCTTTATTTTGCATTAATTTACTCTTAGGTCTTTATAGTTTCATTTCTTACTGTCATAGAAGTTGTTAAATAAATACCACAAAGAAATTGGGGGCAGGGACTTAAAAATTATAATACAAACATTATCTGATCCTAAAAGTTTGCTACAAATTGCTCATAAAATTTCTGAGCCTAACATTTGTGTAGGCAGATCCTAGGATATCTTTTCATATTTTTATGGTTATTATTTAATTCAGGTTTTTGAAGTGTTGTTGAGCCAACTTTTTAAAATTATACATTATATTTCTAGGTTTCTAATAATTACTTTTGATTTTGAAGCTTAATCTTTTATTCAACAGTGTTTAGGGTTTATTAATATTTGTATTCTCTATCTGATCAAAATCCAATCTGAGTCTTTGCAGTTATACTTAATGGGAAATTTCTCTTCCATCTGCCTCTGCACAATTTTCTATGTAATAATCGTCTTGGACTTCAGATTCATGTGTTATCATTGATACTGCACATCAACATTTATTAAAACTTCACTGTTTTTATTGGAGTTTTCACTTTGCATCCTCTCTTAAATTTCACATATTATTTTTCTTGATTATATTTCACTTTGCCACAGAAATTCTTCAATTATGTCTTAATAGGTAATAATTTGCTCATCTATTGACCAAAATGTTGGCTAAGTATAGAATGCTTGTTTCAAAAGTATTTTCTATGTTTTTTTTTTTTTCAAAAGATTGAAGATATTACTCCATCCATTCTAGAATATAGGCACCCCTGAGAAATCTAACACAAATCTCTTTAAAAGTTTTTGTAATTTGATTATTTTAAGGGTAGATTTTAGAATTTTTTTTCTTTATTCCTTGAGTTCTTAGGTAAATCAGAATATGTCTATTTTTTTTTAAGATTCATGTTATTTGGCACCCAGTGACAATTTAAACATAAGATTTGATGTTGTTTTTAGCTCAGTGGAAGGGTTTTCTATTATTTCCTTTCTTTGATTATCTGACTTCTTTCATTTGGAACTCCCTTTAGATGGAAAATGGGTATCTTGGATTGCTCTCTGTGAAGCTTCATGTATTTACACTTTAAATTTTGTTGTCATGTTGCTCTTTATTAATTGCGACTTAATAGGATTTATTTTTCAGATCATTAATTTGTTATTTAGCCATTTCCTTTTTCTATTTAATCTTTCTTCTAATTTTTATTTCTAATTTTAGTTGCTGTTTTTATTTTAGCCATTTATTCTATAGCACAGACACTTTATACTTATCATTGCAATTGCAATGAAAATTGTTAATCATATTTAGTTTTCCTCTGAAGCTGTTAATTAAATTATTATGAAAATTTCTGTTTTTTCTTGAATTTTATTTTTTTCCAAAATCAACTCTTCTTATTTATCTTGGTCACTCTATTTTAGTTTATTTCTTTTCTTTTTATTCTTTTTGTTTGTTTGTTTGAGATGGAGTCTCACTCTGTCACCCAGGCTGGAGTGCAGAGGCGTGATCTCGGCTCACTGCAACCTCCGCCTCCTGGATTCAAGCGATTCTCCTGCCTCAGCCTCCCAAGTAGCTGAGACTACCGGCATGCACCACCATGCTCAGCTAATTTTTGTATTTTTAGTAGAGATAGAGTTTTGCCATGTTGGCCAGGTTGATCTCGAACTCTTGACCTCAGGTGATCCGCCCGCCTCAGCCTCCCAAAGTTCTGGGATTACAGGTACCAGCCACTGCACCTAGCCTATTGCTTTTCTTTAAAAGTCTAGTGGCACTTGTCTGCCAATCTGATTTAGGAATGAAGGACTAGGGAGATTAGTAAAGGCAATGAAAGGCATTTTATTTCCAGAGATGTAAGTCTGTCTATCACCAACATTCCTCTCTTCTAACTGCTTGGGCTGGCTGCGACATTTCTATTTTCATGGGAAGTGCAACAGGCAAGCTTCACTTGAAGGTGTGTTGGGGAAAATGGTCATGGAAAGACTGAGAACCTTACCCCACACTTCTACCAATTGCAAGAATAAGGAGGTTTGCCTTGGCTCTGAAGCACTTTAGATTATTTTCTTTCTGTCAGGGCCACCTTTCTTTGCTTTCCAACCCTATGCCCGCCCTGCACCTTCACCGTAACTCGTCGCAATCTGAAGTTGACTGAAGCTTTGCTCTGCTCTTCTTTATGAGCCCCATGCCCACACTAGGAAGAAAGAAGACATGTTAAGTTTTAAAAAGCATGTAGTTGTTTTCAGGTGATTTCTCTAGGATCCTCTCTGGCTTTTTGAGCAACCTGACTCTGAGTCTTGAGAATCATTTATAATTATTTGAACTTAGATTCCAATTTTCCTCATATTTGTGACATTATTTGGTTTCTAGTCACAGTCTATTATATTTTTATTCACTTTTCGGGTGGTCCTCAGATTTTCTGTTAAAAGAACAGAAGATTTTTCATTTTATTCCATTGATATTCTGTATTTAATCTATTTAAAAATATTCTTCTATAATTCAAAGAATTTTATGAAGAATTTATGATTATGCTGTATCTGCATTTTTCATCTAATTTTTATGATTGTCAATTAATTAAAAGTGGATAATTTACTTCTTTATGTTTAAAATGAAAAATCTTTTATAAGCATTAACCATTCTATAACTTTATTACATTTGTAGTTAACTTCTATTTCATAATTTTTCTGTCATTCATAAATAATGTTGGCCATTGGGTTATTAAGGGTTCTCCAGAGGAATAGAACCAATAAGATATGTGAATATACAAAGAGAAAGCCTTACTTTAGGAATTCCTCATTTTAAGGAATTGGTTCATGTGATTGTGGGGGCCTGGTAAGTATAAAATCTGCAGGGCAGGCTCGCAGGCTGAGACCCAGGAAAGATACAATGTTGCAGCTAGAGTTCAAAGACACTTTGGAGGCAGAATTCCCTCTTCCTCTGAGGATCTCAGTCTTTTTCTCTTGAGGCCTGCAACAGATTGGATAAGGTCCATCTACATTATGGAAAGTAATCTGCTTTACTCAAAGGCTATTGACTTAAGTGATAATCTTACCTAAAAAGTACCTCCATAAGAACGTCCAGACTGGCATTTGATTGGATATCTGTGTTCCATGGCTTAGCAAAGTTGACACATAGAATTAACCATTAAGTCATACATATTCACTAATATATAAATTATAGTTATAATACATATGTATGATTTCAAAGTCTTGTTCAAAATGTATTTTAAAAGTTCCCAAATATTTCTTGAGTTTTGAATTAAGTATTTTAAGAAGATTATTTATTCCCAACAGAAACTCCTATGTCAGTATTAGTCAATTTCAAAATTTCAACCTATTACAACTATTGAATTTAGGCAACTCTTAGTGGACTAGTCTCAAGGTTTCTGGCTTAGCTTGTCATGATACCAGTCAATTGGATGGATTATAGAATTCTCAACAGAGATAACTAATACTGTAGAGGAGATTTCTGCTGTTTGTTGTTGCTTTTAAATTTCCATGAAAAAAATATGTCATTTGGGATAAATATGTTAGATAGTATTTTTGTCCTAACTCTTTATACTTTCCTTGTAACAGAACTTTAGGTCCATACACTTTGCCATGTGCCTTGCAGTAGAGTAGATAGAGAATATGTCTCCTTATTGACTTTGAGCTGGGCGATGTGCCTTGCTTTGGGTGATGGAATGTGCACTGGTTTGCAGCCAGAAGCTACAGTTGTATGATTTGGTTTACCCTCTTATGCTTCCCTTGTTTGATATTAGGAGAGAATGCTCTGAATAGTCTCTGTTTCAGAATGAGAAGTATGCAGAGAAGACCAAAACTGGACCTATAGTTTGAAGTAGAGCCCTGTTAGACTCTGATCCACAGACATATGCATAAGAAAATTCATTATTATTTTTTAAATCATTAAACTTTGGGAGTTGTTTCTTACACAATAACTTTACAAGAGCTGCCTAATATTGTAGGGAAAAAAAAACAGTTTTCATGTCACCGTTACTTGAATTCATTGGTATCACATTTTATCCACTTACTTCACAAATATATAGAGTGACTACTGCATGCCTGGGATTTTCCAGGGAAGTATTAGTACTTTCCTACTGCCAGGGATATTTCTTCTCCATTTTCACATAGGGTACAAGAAATCTACCAAATTAAATTGGATCCAGGTAGACCTGCTGTTGAAGAAAATAAATCTTCATATTATTTTTCCAGTGTAATGTTTTAGTCACTCTGTGGCCTAAAGGAAGAAAGCCAGATACAGAATATAATACTTTCTGATTAACAAAGTGACAATGGAATTTTAAACCTTTTATATACAAATGAAATTATAGATTGTGGGTAAGGACAGGTCAGGATAGGCCACAGTGACAAATGACTCTAAAATCTCAGTGGTCTACAAAAGCAGGGATTTTTCTCACTGACGCTGTGGGAACATCATAGGGTACTTATGGCTCTTCTCTGTATTGTCTTTTCTCTGGGCCTCAGGCTGGTGAAACATTCATATATAAAACATTGACAAATTCATAACAAAGGGAAACTGCATACTTGCTCAAAAAGCTTCTGTTTGAACTGGAATTTGTCATTTTAATTCTCATTTCATTGGTCTATTCTGTCATCAGAAGGTTATAAATTATAATCCTCCCCCAGGGAGGGCAGAAAACAATTGTTAATTATAATAGACTTTTTCCATGAAAAAACAATGTTTAATCTTATAATCAATAGTTAATTTCCATAGGAGGAGATTTTTCAGCTTTTGAAGTCTACATGCCTTCAAGGAAATTCTTCAAAAACAGCCAAGACATTTTATGATGAGCTACAGAACAGGTATAAATCTGATACAAATCTTAATCTAACAAGAAACAGAGTGTATTTTCATAATAACTCTAGGTCAAATGCCTTCTAAACATTCCTAAATTTTGTCTTTATCAGTGAGCAGTCCAGAATTTTGCTTCCTGCAATGTATCTGAGTCCACAGTATTCCACCAATTTTTCATTAACATTTGCTAATGAGATCTCTTATTAAGATCTCTGGTATAAGCATAATTTTTATTAGATAGGACTGAATTAAGGAATATGGAACTTAGAGGTTTTCTATTTTGACATGAAAGATTATAGGGATTATATATTTTTATCTTCTCAATGAAGCAACTAGCGAAATACCTGGCATAAAATAAGACTAAGAAAATCCCTCATCTCTGCCTACAATTGTACTTCCAGCTGCCTTTAAGGATCATTTAACCTTTATAAAACCTAAAGTAAGGCTTTACCATTTATAAAGCACTTTTCAAAAATTCAATTAATTCTCATTACAATCTTATGCCATATGTATTACTACTTTCGTTTCTTTATGGATGAATATATTGAGACTACAAAAGTTAAATAACTTTTGAAACATCAAATACCTTTAGCAACTATTTGCTAAGGGGACCTTTTTTCAAAATCCTATATGCTTCCCAGCACACCTGTTATAATGCCTAAAATTTGCTTTAAAACACTACAGTACTGTTATTGTGATAGTAGGTGTGTGATGGTTATTTAAATTCTAGCTCTAGATGTGATTAGGTGATACTGTCAGGACTTTAGGGTCTAAGGGTAGTCTGCTAGCAATGTGATAAAGGGCCTGGCTTCTGCCATTCCTGCTATTATTACATAATCAATAACTGATACTTTACTAAATGAACAGTAGGTGCAAAAAATAAGGTTTAATTAATAAAATTAATCTTATTAAATATCACAATTTATTTTTAAAAGGGATCTCACTTATAAAAGTGAAGATATTCAGGACATGCAATTTGACTACTAGCTTGCTTGTTCTGTGGACTCCTCTGGGATGGGATCTGTGATCTTGATACCCCAGCTGGTTCCATGTCTACTTATTAATTTGGGGAGGATTTCTGGATTGCATAATGCCAGATGGAGTCCTTGTCTCAGGAATTTTGCTGTATCTTCTTCAAAATGAGCTTAAGTGGTTGGAACACCCAAAGGACATAGATGTGGAATTTTTTCCAATGTAGACAACAGGTGGTACGAATCCATTCCGTGCCAGCATTGCTAATAAATAGGAATCTAATAAACGTCTGTGTGAGGAGCAGAATTGAGGAACAATATATGGTGTGTTTTATTTATAAACTGACAGCTAAGTTATGCAGCTTAGCAAACACTAGCCCCCATAGATTTTTCTGGTGGCTACTTTTATCTATGACCAGATTATCCTAGTACTCAATCACGCTGTGTATCTTCTCAACACTGTGCAGCATTTCTTCCTGAATGCTGTTCTCTGAAACCTGAGTTTACCTGTGTGCTAATATTGATGACACTGACTCAGTGAGTAGAGCATGGTTTTTGCAGGACCTTTAAGATGCTCTGGATAAGTATCTGAATTCTGAACATAATTGTGTAAGCTAGAAATTAATTCCTTAAGAGTGTTGCTTCGGAAACCTCTGCAGCACCCTTATTTTTTTCTATACAGCTATGGAGAATGAGAGATTCCTACTGCAGTTTTAAAAATTAATGTTACTTTTATGCAGCCAACACAAAGAAAATATTGAAACTTGGTAATAAAACAAGTGCTTAGCAATTATACAAAGCCCATCTTTAGACAGCTTTACAAATACCAGCTAATTAAATTTTACTAAAGACTATTTATTTATAATATAATAAACATATGGTGGAAATAAGAAAACAAAACATAGCCATAGAAAATAACACTCAAATCAAATGCTAATAGATTGAATTTTTCCTCCTCATAGGGTACATGCCCCACAGTCTTCAATACTTTTTATTATTGTTTCAAGAAAACTGGATAAATTCATTCTGAACCTCACAGACTTGAAAGTCATTGTTACCATGCCTTTGAGAATGCCTATAGTTATCATAGGCATCATCTCAAAGGAAAAGAATTCTTTAACTGTTATTGTATATGCAATTTTGAGTAAAAAAATCACGTTGCACTGTTATTGAAATTAAAGACACAAAGTAATTTTCCTGTGGTTTTTCACCTTAAATGGTTTGATGCTCCAATTACCACCATTTTTTATCTTTCTTGTTGTGCCTTCCAAACTGGCACTATTATTTTGATACTGAGTTTTTGTTAATAACAGGAAATAATTATCCAATTGTGCAGCCCGAATCTTTTTTTTTTATTTTTATGCTGCTTTGTGTGTTTGAAATCAGGTCTGTAATAGGAATTTAGAAACTTTGATTTGGCCTAATAACCTTGATTGCTAATTACTGTGTCAGTAAGTCCCAGGAGCTGTATGGATGGAGTAGGCGGTAAGTAGGTGGTACTATCATATTTTTGGCATTTTATAATAGAGTCTAATAAACTTTTCTTATTTTTCCTTTTTCAAGACTTTCTGACTTCCTAATATTATTATCCTCTCTTAAAACCTATTGGGGAAGACAGGCCAAGATAAATTAAAAGTGGTGAACTTGCCTTATCACCTGTAGGACAAAACTAGACCTCCTTAGCATGATATAGAAGACTTCTTAGGACTTTCATTTTCTGATTCTTATTGCTTATTCAGCCTAATCTCTCAATGCTGTAAAACTCGGATCTGGAACTCTAGTTACATAAGGAGTTCTTATGCTATTTTATGTCTTGATTCTTTAGCACAGCTTGCTTCTATGCATAAGGTAAACTTTTTTGCAACTGGTAAACTCCTAATCTTTCAAGATGACCTTGAATGTCTATTTTAACATTACCTGCTCAGGGAGATAATTATAAAGCCTATCCAGTAGATTTTATGATACTCTTTTCTGGGTCACATATCATTTTGGACAAACTTCCATTATGTTTCTATTTGTCTGGATTACCTTCCTGATTTATCTACTAGTCATTGAGCTCTCTGATGACAAATGTTATATTTTATTTCTCTTCATGTCTTTCATCACCTCTAGCACCTGGGATGGGTCTTTAGAGGGAAAGAAAGCTTACTCTATTCTCCCAGTCCCAGGGATGGCTTCATTGTCCTGCCTCCTTTCTCATTATTCTTGAGGGAAGAGTGTCATTTATCTGATTGGTCAGATACAGCATGATGACAAGCCACATTTGGTAGTGGGCATGGTCATGATGGGTTCTCTTTTCTGCTTTTTCCTGTCATGCAACTGGAGCAGTAAGTGGACCAGAGCCCTTCTTTGCACTGTAAGCCTGCTTCCTTCTCTCAATTTCCAGTCATCCTTTCCACAGTATCAATAATCTGGAGCACAGTGAGATTGGACTTTGGAGGTAGAGATAAGAGGCTTATTAAACTTACAGTTTAGGAGGATGTGCAAGAATTCCCTTTCTTGACTTATTCAGAGCTCCATCATCTAGGACCTCTGCTGTGTGCTGTGCACTCACAGGGGTAGAACATGTTTGGCCTCCCATTATTTGTGAGTCTATTACTAGTTGGGAAATTTCAAAGACCAGAAGTTGGCTTTAGAAAGGTGATAAAGAAAAGTCATAGCAATGGGGTGGTGGACCTCATGGCCCACATGGCCTCCAAGGAGTAAGACCCCCAGACCACCAGCCCCAGCAAGAGCACGGGAGGAAAAAGGCTCACTGCTGGGGAGTCCCTGTCACACTCAGTCCCCCACCACACCGAGAATCTCCCTTCCTCACAGCTTCCATTCAGACCTCCTGGAAAGGGAGGGGCTGAGGGAGCCCCACCTTCTCGTGTACCATCAGTAAAGTCCCCTGTGCTCAGTCAAAAAAAAAAAAAAGTCATAGCATATTAAAGGAGTTCTCACAGCTGCAGAGAGAAAAAAATAGCTGTTGGAGGAAAAAAATGTCAACTTGAATAGAAAAATATTATGAACACTTAATAAGATTCAAATGAAGACTCATAGGAATAACTTTTTTAAACTAAAAAAAATAAAAAAAACATGATTCCAAACTAAACAATTTGATAAGTAAACCAAAGAAAGTATGGCCTTGGTTGAGAACTGAATTCGCATCCTAGAAGATCAAAAGACAACTTAGAGCAAACATTGTTAAATGGAGATACTGATGAAAAAGATAAAAGGCTCTAAAGATAGATCCGGGATATAACATGCCAATAATAGAATTTCCAGAATAAGAAAGAGGAACAGATGTCGGGGTTACGCTGATTTAACATTCATTCAACAAAAATATCCCTGGGATAACAGAAGATTTAATTTTATAAATTTAAAAGAGGTACTGATTTCCTGGGATGAGTGATAAAAAAGACCATGGACTTAGGCATAAAAATTTCTAAATTTAAAGATAAAGGGAAGCAGCTCTTAAAGGCTCAAAAAGAAAAATCAAAGTACTTAAAAAAGTAAAATAAACTATAAAATGGTGGAATTAAATAAAATGAGTAATATGTAAGAGTTAAAACCGCAGAAACCTATACCTGGTCAATGTATTAACATGTAAGAGCAAGATAGACAGATATTAGATGGATAGATAGGTAGATGATAGATAGATAGATAGATAGATACATACATACATAGATACATACATACATACATACATACAGAGATAATTGAGAATTTAAAATGTGTGTCCCCTTACATAGGGCAATAATATATAATTTATCATTCCAACTGATAGTGAAAGATGGCACTCTTAATGATTGTACCACAGCAACAAGCATAAACTAGGACTTTCTAGGAAAATTGGACTGGCATATAATTTATCATTCTAACTGAATGTGAAAGATGCCATTATCAATAATCCACACCAAAGCAATAGTACTTCCTAGGAAAATGGGAATGAATGACCTCTACACTTATACCACATTTGAGAAAAATGTTGAAAAACTTGAATTATTAAACAAATACTAGGAGAAACAAGAACTCAAGACAGAAAATAAAAATGAATTGGGAAGGAAACAAATGATGAGCATAAAGCTTAGAGTTAAATGAAAATGAGTAGTGACGGATCATTTGGAAATAACAACGTAATATTAAATAAAGGTTCCTGAAATACAGGAAACACATTCCAGATAAATTCTAATAATAATTCAGAAATAAGAGTAATAAACGTTGTCAGAAAGAATTGAGGTAAGAGTAGGAAAAAGAGGGGGTGCAAACCATTTTAATCACTTCATTTGGAGGGAGAGATAGTATAAGAGAGAGAGTAGTGAAAGTGTTCTTATGGTCTTAGTTTATTAAGGAGAGTGGAGGAGAAGCAGTGAAATAGATTACAGAGAATTAGGCAAATTCACAGTTAAGGCACAGTCCTATACATCTTCTCAATCTGCCCAGACTTCTGACACCAGCCACAAATTCAGGTGTCCTGAGAGCCATCCTCACTTCAGACCAATTTGCTACAAATTTGAGGGTCTCCATGGACTTCTTCATGTTTGATGATTTGCTAGAAAAACTCATGAAACTCAGGAAAGCACTGTACTTGACTGCAGTTTTATTATAGCAAAAGGATACAAATCAGAACCAGCCATAGGAAAGGACACATAGGGCAGAAATGAAGACTGCAAGTGTTCTGAACACAAAGAGTCCATGTTCTCAGGGATGTGTTATCCTGCCAGAGTTGATGTATGGAAATACACACAGAGGGTACTGGCAACCCAAGCAGCTCACCGCACCTTTGGTGTCCAGAGTTTCAAGCCTGAGGCTTGATCAGCGAGGTAGGCTGAGTGTGTTGCTGTTCATGTGGTTGGACTGAGTCTCCACTACTACCACCCTTCCCTGGAGGGGAATGGGCTGATGTTATGTGGCTCCAAGTGCCAGACCTCTCATCACATGGTTGCTCTTTCTAGTGTGGCCAGCCCCTATCCTGAGCCATCTTATTTGCATACACTGTCTAAGGGGCCTGACAGAAGTCATCTCATTAGCATAAATGATTAAATGTAGTCAAAAGAGCACACTGAATAACAAAGTCATTTCTATTATTGAGAAATTACAAGGGTTTTCAGGTTACCCCAAAGAAACTGGGTGCAAAGGCCAGGTCTCTCTTTGGGCAGAAACATATTTTTTTATTACAAAAGAGCATCTTTGTGTAGGAATTAAGCAAATTTTTTAAGCTTATATTTTAGAGGTTATGTACCTTAAAAAGGAGTAGAAATATGTAGCATAACTTGTAAATTATCCAGGGAGAAAGTAATTTTTTAAAATTATACTTCAGGTTCTAGGGTACATGTGCACAATGTGCAGGTTTGTTACATATGTATCCATGTGCCATGTTGTTATGCTGCACCCATTAACTTGTCATTTAGCATTGGGTATATCTCCTAATGCTGTCCCTCCCCCCTCCCCCCACCCCACAACAGTCCCTGGAGTGTGATGTTCCCCTTCCTGTGTCCAAGTGTTCTCATTGTTCAATTCCCACCTATGAGTGAGAACATGCGGTGTTTGGTTTTCTGTCCTTGTGATAGTTTGCTCAGAATGATGGTTTGCGGCTTCATCCATGTCCCTACAAAAGACATGAACTCATCCATTTTTATGGCTGCATAGTATTCCATGGTGTAAAATAATTAAATTGCTTAGCTAAATCAACAAAAATAAGGAAATGTTAAAATATAAACTATTGGCTAATGGATAAAAAAGACAGTGGTGTTTTCACCTTGCAAGTCATTCCCCTGAAAGTGAGGGTCCTATCTACCCATTTGTTTTTTTTCCCATCCTGTGAGCTGAAATGTGGATGTGATAGAAGAAGATGAACTGTTTCTGAATGCAAGATGGACTCTGAATTGAGAAGACAGATGCCCCGGGCTTTAACACTGAGCTATCAACTAAACTGCAGGCCACTCACCTTCATATTTGTGAGATGAAAATAACTATTTTTAGGCTGGGCGCGGTGGCTCACGCTTGTAATCCCAGCACTTTGGGAAGCCGAGGCGGGCAGATCAAGAGGTCAGGAGATCGAGACCACGGTGAAACCCCGTCTCTACTAAAAATACAAAAAATTAGCCGGGCGTGGTGGCGGGCACCTGTAGTCCCAGCTACTCAGAGAGGCTGAGGCAGGAGAATGGCGTGAACCCGGGAGGCAGAGCTTGCAGTGAGCCGAGATTGCACCACTGCACTCCAGACTGGGCGACAGAGCGAGACTCCGTCTCAAAAAAAAAAAAAAAAAAAAAAAAAAAAGAAAATAACTCTCTATTTTTAGAGGAGCCCAAACTGTGTCCTAACTAGTATAGCTAGGCATAGAGATACTAAGGAATTGCTATAAATAGATAACCATAATGGAAATAATAATGCCAGAAATGGTGGCATTTAATGTTGCAAGGACAAAAATGGCTAAGATAGATTATTGTGTAATGATAAGAAGCAAAATTCAATATGATGGCTTAAAAGCCATAAACCATGTATTTCAAACAATATGGTACCTACTACCTAAGGAAACACTGTTAAAAATGTAAAATTTTTAAAAATTGTGAATTTATAACAGAAGACTTTTTTTTAATTTTTTATTATTATACTTTGGGTTTTAGGGTACATGTGCACAATGTGCAGGTTTGTTACATATGTATCCATGTGCCGTGTTGATTTCCTGCACCCATTAACTCGTCATTTAGCATTAGGTGTATCTCCTAATGCTGTCCCTCCCCCCTCCCCCCACCCCACAACAGTCCCTGAAGTGTGATGTTCCCCTTCCTGTGTCCATGAGTTCTCATTGTTCAATTCCCACCTATGAGTGAGAACATGCGGTGTTTGGTTTTTTGTCCTTGCGATAGTTTACTGAGAATGATGTTTTCCAGTTTCACCCATGTCCCTACAAAGGACATGAACTCATCATTTTTTATGGCTGCATAGTATTCCATGGTGTATATGTGCCACATTTTCTTAATCCAGTCTATCGTTGTTGGACATTTGGGTTGGTTCCAAGTCTTTGCTGTTGTGAACAGTGCCACAATAAACATACGTGTGCATGTGTCTTTATAGCAGCATGATTTATAGTCCTTTGGGTATATACCCAGTAATGGGATGGCTGGGTCAAATGGTATTTCTAGTTCTAGATCCCTGAGGAATTGCCACACTGACTTCCACAATGGTTGAACTAGTTTACAGTCCCACCAACAATGTAAAAGTGTTCCTGTTTCTCCACATCCTCTCCAGCACCTGTTGTTTCCTGACTTTTTAATGATGGCCATTCTAACTGGTGTGAGATGGTATCTCATTGTGGTTTGATTTGCATTTCTCTGATGGCCAGTGATGATGAGCATTTTTTCATGTGTTTTTTGGCTGCATAGATGTCTTCTTTGGAGAAGTGTCTGTTCGTGTCCTTCGCCCACTTTTTGATGGGGTTGTTTGTTTTTTTCTTGTAAATTTGTTTGAGTTCATTGTGGATTCTGGATATTAGCCCTTTGTCAGATGAGTAGGTTGCAAAAATGTTCTCCCATTCTGTAGGTTGCCTGTTCACTCTGATGGTAGTTTCTTTTGCTGTGCAGAAGCTCTTTAGTTTAATTAGATCCCATTTGTCAATTTTGGCTTTTGTTGCCATTGCTTTTGGTGTTTATAACAGAAGGCTTTCATGGTGAAATCAATAAGTTTGATTTAAGGAATATATAGTATAATATATTATATTATAGCCATCGAACAAAGAATATTCAGAATTTTATTTGATGTTTGTCTTCATTAAAAAACTATAGTTTTAAAAATATTTTGACTTTTTTTTTCAGGGCGTATTTCCTGATTTTGAACCAATCAAATTAGAAATAAATAATTTAAGGGTGTTAAAAAATCCTAGCAGTTTGAAAGATGCTAATAAATAACTTAGATTAAAAAGAAAAATCAAAACTGATATTAAGAATTATGAGCGAGAAAGAAAAGGAGAATATCTCATATCAAAACATATAAGAAATATACTTGAGAAAATGGATAGCCTTGAGTGCCTTTGATTTCCAAACAAGATGTAAAATAAAAGAACTTGGTATTTATCTTAAGGAATTAGACATACACAATAAACAAAAATAATTTGGAGGGATGTATACTTAAGAGGAAAAATGACAATATAATGGAAAAATAGTGGAAAATAATTTTTAAATCTAAAAAGTGATATGTGAAAAAAGATTTTTATTAATTTATACATATTATAGGATCTTAGAGGCTTTATAGTAGACAAATCTTAGTGTGGGTTAAATGTGGTTTCCATGACAGAATGGTTTAAATTTTATTTGAAATTTTCTAAGTTTTTATTATGATAACTTAAAAAAAAAAACAATGAAAATGAACCTTATGATATGCAAAAGCCACCTGCAAGTTGAATTCAGTCTGTCTGTCAATGGTTTGTGACTTGTAATACATAAGATTCCTTGGTATGACATTCCCGATTTTTAGCATGCTGTCTTCCAGATATGTCAGGTAAACGATGAAAAACACTTTTATGAAAAACAATCGGCCTCTTTCGAGTCCGTTATTTTTCTTCTTGGTATGCCTCTATTAGTAGTATTCAGAGCTCAGTTATTCTATTTTTATTTCAGGGAGAACAGCACTGCACTGACTTCAGAAGTGAGGGAAATAAAATTCTTAAGAAGTGGTCATTTCATAACTAACAAGAACAATTTTACTTGATGATTGTCAGATCTATACACGCTAATTATATTTTCCAATCATTTTTGTGGTGTTAGCAAGCCACGATCTACTCTGTACATGTCATAAGATGCTCGATAGTTTAATTCAACTATCCTTTCTCTTTTTAACCAGAGATAGTCATGGAAAAACAGAGATTAGTATGTATTCTGATTTATTTCAGACAGGCAGAATACAGTCAGCATTCACTTCTCATGGCTTTCAAGCCAATGACATTCATCTTCCTCGTGAATTCTGGATAAATTCAGAATTGCCAAGGATTAGAGCATAACAGATTATTTAGAAATGTGGATTAGTCATACAAATCTTTTTGAATCAGTTCCATAAAGATGATAAGTGGCTAAAGCCATGGTGCCAAAGAAAAGAACAATGTACAATCTGTGAACAAAAATGCAGGCCATTTGGCTTCACTATAGCAGTATCCCAGTGTTTTGCCAGAGAAGAGGAAGGGCTTGGAAGGTAAATAATGAGTCCAGAGATTCAAGCCCCATCTGTTCAGACAGGCTGAAGCTTGCTGGGTTGACAGTGCTTATGCTGGGCATTGATTGATATCATCTCAATTGGCTCTTGACATGAGAGGCAGTTGAGGATGTCTGAATTAGAAATTGGTCCTAGGATCATGAACATGAGCCAAGAGTAGTAGTTACAAAAAACAAAAACAAAAACTACAGTAAAACAAAGTAAGTGTCCTCTCATTACTGCCTACGCCCCTTTGAAAAGAAAAGAAGAAAAAAATAAGAAAAAGAAAAGAAGAAAAAAGGAAAAGATGAAAAAGCAGAAAAAAGAAAAAATGTACAATGGAATTTGAGGCTCGGAAATGGCAAATTACCACCTGTCTATTTACAATGAATAATCATTTACATATACTTGTTCCATATGTTCCTTTCTGTCACACATATTTCTTTTATTTCTATTGTTCTTAAATGTTAATTTTCTTTGACATCATAAAGAAATTTATATTCAATATTGACAGGTTCTGATAATTTATGAAATTTTCTTTATTTCATGTTTATGTTGTCTAAGCCTTCTTTGTAACCCTACTATTTAATATATACTATAATTACTTTTTCTGTGTTAATTTTTAATGTATTTCCACATTTATAATATTTTAAAGACATTATTTTAACAATTGTACAATTGTCATGCTCTGTGGCCCAGGCTGGAGTTCAGGGGCGCAAACTCCGCTCACTGCAAGCTCCGCCTCCTGGGTTCACGCCATTCTAGCCAGGGTGGTCTCCTGACCTCGTGATCTGCCCGCCTCGGGCTTTCAAAGTGCTGGGATTACAGGCGTGAGCCACTGCGCCCGGCCACGTATGTGTAAAATTCTTTATGTCATTCAGATTGTTTTCTTTGACTGAATCCTTAAGAGAAATCTCGAGATAAAATATAGGCACTTTAAATTGTTTAGATATATGTTGTTCATTTGCTTCTCCCAAATTATCCATGATATCTGACATGACAATGGAAGAATCTAATCACACCCAGCAACTATGAGTAATCTCATTGGGTTTTGTTGCTGTTGTTTTTATTGCTCTTGTTCCTGTTTTATTGGTAATAATGTGACAGACAACATAGGATCTCATTCTTATCTTAGTTTACATTTGTGTAATTACTTGTGAGATTGAATAAGGTACAATAGAGTTTCATACTTTTTTTTTGAGGCGGAGTCTTGCTCTATTGCTCAGGCTGGAGTGCAGTGGCGCGATCCTTCATAATTAAACTGATGAACAAGGACAATTTTACTTGAGGATTGTCAGATCTATACACCCTGATTATATTTTCCAATCATTTTTACAGGGTTAGCAAGCCACGATCTACTCTGTACCTGTCATAAGATGCTCAAATGCAACCTCTGCCTCCCAGGTTCAAGCAATTCTCCTGCCTCAGTCTCCCGAGTAGCTGGGACTAGCGGTGCCTGCCACCATGCCCAGCTAATTTTGTATTTTTAGTAGAGATGGGGTTTCACTATCTTGGTCAGGCTGGTCTTGAACCCCTGACCTCGTGATCTGCCTGCCTCGGCCTCCCAAAGTGCTAGGATTGTGGGCGTGAGCCACCACGCCCAGCCCAGTTCCATACATTTCTTAATCAGTGGTTAACTGTTTGATGATGTCCTTCTCCGAGTTTTATTTTGTGTGTGTCTTGGTGCATCAGGCACTGCAATCAGACCTATCCAATCTCTGCCCCCTATAAATTGTATGATCTTTGACAATTTTCTTAATTACTCTTATCTTGGTTTGTTTACCATTGGTATGGTATTTATCTCTTGCCCCCTATAAGTTGTATGATCTTTGACAATTTTCTTAATTACTCTTATCTCGATTTGTTTACCAATATTGGAACAATATTGGTATGGTATTTTTCTCTTGATTCATAATTTTATATTTCTTATCTGAATTCTAGGTGATTATATTCGATTATTTCATAGAGTATTCTCTTTTATGTCTCAAAGTTTTCTCAAGTTCAAAATAGCTAACATTAAGCTCATGTTTTTAATCCTTACACTCTCCTATATATTTCTCTCTCTCTTTTTTTTTTTATGATTTACATTCCCATTCAACCATTTTTTCCACATTCAACCATTTGAACAAGCCAGGAACTTAAAAGTCATCATTCTCTTTTATTTTCCATAGTCAATACCTAACTATATTCTTTGACAATTTAACTTCCCAATATCTTTGTCACATTTCATCGAATCTGAAATCCAATCAAGTGTAACATGCCCCATTATTTTCAGTCCCTCTAAGAAAGAAGAAATGCCACCAATTGATACACTGCTTGACTCAAGGGTCCTAAATGACCAAGGCTTTTTACAAAATAGTGTCATCTGTACCATCAAGAATTTTGGCTATGTACCTTTTCTAAGAGTGTTCTTCTATTATCTTTTGCATTTTGCAAATTTTCATGCACTCGCATAGGCAGTGACGATTGAAAGGCTAAATACAGCACAGACTTAAGAAGCATCCTGATTTCATAGATGTTAAACATGTTTTAAATTCATCTTAGAATTTTGAATTATGGTGTTTATCTTTTCCTCTGCCGCCGTCCCAATAGTCCAAGCTTTACTCATTTATTGCTTAGATAACTACAGTAGTTACTGAAGTAGTCTTTTTTTTTTTATCTGCATTCAGCCTTCCCATTTTCTACCCAATCCCATCTTTACCTAGCAGCTACACAGTTTGAAAATATGATAATATCACTTGCACTGACTCTTTCTTCTCTAGCTCTTCAGTGGCTTCTCATTATTTTTAGAATAAAGACAAAAACCTTTTAATCTACCAACGAGGACTTGCATGGTCTGACCCCCATCTCTTCTCCAGCCTCATCCTTCTCTGCCTTTCTTCAAACTCCACTCTGGAGGTCACAGCTCCTCAGCTTCTCTGTTGAGTCTTTGCACACATGTAGCTTTCCCCTGACCAAATGTTCTTCTTCCCCATAATTAAATTATCCATGTACTTCAGGTCTCAATTCCAATTACATTCTCAGGGAAGCATTTCCTGACCTCTTCAGCCAGGTATCATTACCCATTAACTTCATTTGTATGGCACTTAATACAGTTACAGTCTGATAATTATTTCTGTGATTATTTGGTTAGACCATAAACTCTATAAGGACAAGGATTATGCTTGCATTTGTTCACCATTGTATTGTCGGCAATTAGCACAGATTCTGGGAAAGAATAGATGATCGCCATGTATTTATTTAATGTATGAAAGAATAAACAGTTATTACTAGAAATAAATGTAATCATGCAGATTCAAATAGTGCAGTATTAACTGTCTCATAGTAAGCACTTGACAAACGTTAACTTTTATTGTTGTGGTTATTGACTCGTTCTTCAGATGGCATCTCTTCTGGCTTCTCACCCACTTTTAAAGAGTTAACATCCCTGTATATTGTCACTAATTTCTATGTGTTTGAAGTGCAATGAACCCAAAAGATCTCTGTTAGTTGTGGAATAATTGTATCTGCCCTGCGACATTGGTTTTCTTGGCATTGATTGTAATGAAACTTACTGAATTGAGAGCACATCAAGCTAACACCGTCTGGAATAAGCCTCAGATTTACATCTCTAGAAGAGTGAGAAATCAAGAGCCAGGTTTGCCCTCATTTAAGAATCTCAAGTCTATAATCATGATTTATCTTGTCTTTGGTTTTTTTGTTTCGTATTTTCTTAGTAAAAACAAAGAAGAATAACAGGTTTGCTTTAAGTTGCTTATTATAGCAATTCTACTTAAGGAATGCTAGCATTTCATTTTAATCATCTATCCTTAAATCCCTTAAAACTATGGATTTTTTTGCTCAAAGGCCAACTCTACTTCTGCGTTACTTATTAAAATTCCTTTAATATAAACTCCATTAGTATATAACAGAAGCCCACAAGAACGTCCCGTTCAACACTATCATTTCTGTGCATTTGCTTCTGGTTTAATTGGAGCCCTTGATGGCTATTTCATGATCATCATACATTTTTTGACCATGTACTGTGGATAGGAGCAAGATTAGCTATTGCAAAGGACACGGATAAAATTGAGAGGCATATACCATAAGCTCTTTCAAGTTCCTTCTGTTTCTTAACATCTTTTAAAATATTGGAAAGCTCTTCTTCTTTGAGAATAGGCAGAAAAAGCTTGCTGCTTCAGTTAAGAGCAAACTGACTAAAATCAAGTTTCATAAGCCACATCAGTCTCTAATTCCTCATCTGTAATACTATAGCTAGCTGTGATAGATTGCATCATTGTCACCAAATCTTTACCTCTCTTGTATCCATGTCCTTTGCCTTTACAATTGCTCTCACTAAGGGCAGATACATTTCCTCACTCCAGTGATATTGGACTTGGCCATGTAACTTACTTAGGCCAAAGGAATTTTATTAGGCCTGATGAGAACAAAGGCTAGCTCTCCTGTGTTTCTGTCATGATCGTGAGAAACACATACTCAAGGTAGTCAAATTGTACAAAGAAAAGGAAAGCCATATAAAGCATATCTAGATGACTCATGCCTTGGAGCCAACCCGAACTGAATCCAAAGTATATCAGCTGACTCCCAACCTGACTGGCAAACCTATGGGCAAGAAAATAAGTTATTATTGTTGTTTGCCACTGACTTTTGGAATGTCTTGTTATCTACCAATAGCTTGACTAATATATATCACCATATTTTTTACATAATTAAGAAAGACACTATATTTAAGGTACTTAATACACTGAGATTCTAAATAAATGATATTTTCTAGAATAAGTAATGAAGAACAACCTCCAGTAAGATCAGAAGGCTTTGGCAAAGCACCTTAGAGTTCTAAAACAAACTGAACAGCATTTGACATTCACCTCTACCAGCTATGTGTCCTGGGGAGGATATTGAACTTCTGTAAGTCTTGATTTGCCCATCTTTAAATTGAAGATAGTAATGATGAATAACTCATAGTGTTTTAAGAATTCATTGAGATTATGCTTAGCAACAATGTGACACAAAGTAACATTTCAATAAATGTTAGCTATTTTTATTACAATTACTTGTATTATTATAAATATTCATAATAATTTTCATTGCTATAGTCAATACTATTTTGATAATTTCCTTAGAGGAAAAAAGAGTGCTCAGTTTTAGAAATATTGGTGAATTGTATTTTTTTCTCAACCTACTTCAAAAAATTTACCACATCAAAAATTAACAATTTCCCCTTTATAGGTCCAAAATATCTGTTGCTCAGAGTGCTTGTTTTGACAAAGGTTTCAAAATCGACAACATTTGAAACATCAAGTAGTTTGACTTCCACTGTTCTCTTCAAGGTTGTTTTTGTTTGTTTGTTTGTTTTTCTGCATCTAGTTGGTTAATAGGGCAAGATCATGAGTTAAGACTATCAGGATCCTTCTATTCTGTCATCTAAGCCTGGTAATTCCTCCTGGTCAGCATATCCTGTTAATATTATATGGCATTTAGGTAAGGAGCTCTACTTAAATGAATGTCTTTCTTGATGTAAAAGGTCACTTCCTTTATTACAGCATATCTTTATTTATTCCTATTTAACATTTGTCTCTCTCAATATTAAGTAAGCTTTCTGAGGGAACAGATCTTGTCTTGCTCACTGAAGCATCCTTAAAGCCTAAAATACTACCTGGCACACAGGGCTCAATCAGAAAATACTTGCTAAGTGAGTAAATGAACTAACATAATTAAAAATGGTTAAAACTCTGCATTTTTACATGAATTATTAATAGTATTCTTACACTATCAATAAGAAACCAGTTAGTTGCCAAATATTGCACAGCTTTTGGAAGTGAAATCAGGCCAACCCCAAAGCTCTACTTATAAAAACTACCCACTAGTTACAGTGCTGGAGCACCTATCATTTCATTATCATTTAATCTACCTATTAGAGAAGTGAACTGGATTAGACCCATTTGCAAAGATTCAAAAGAGAAAACAAAACAAAACAAAAAAAGCACTAGTATATATAAAGAAAACCTACCAATTTGAATTTCTCATTCAAAACAGATTTTTAGTGCAGACAAAATTTTAGAGGCAGCAATAGAAAAAATATTTTATAAATATTAATTTTCAGTAGACACCTTTCTTCTTCATTCACATGAAGGTTTTCTTTCCTGTTTTTTTACATTTATCTCTTGAGTTATGAAGTCATAGCTCTTAGAGATAAAAATAGCTTCAAGAGTCTGTTTCTGGTTCCTTTACAGTCGTGTATTTCTTTGCTTTTGTTTTAAGATGTCTCTTAAAACAAATTTAGAAAAGAAATTGGCTTTCCCTGGATCACTGAACCACACACGTGCTTTTTACTTGCCTGGGTAGTATTGCCCGAATTCAAGGGTTATGACTCCAAAACATGATTTATTCAAGGAAGGTGAGGGAATGAAGTAAGAAAGTATGCATCGATTTATTTTAGGATAGAAATTCAGACTCAAAAATTATAAATTTCCCAAAGTAAGTTACCTGTCTGGTTTTGGTTCCTTAACCAGATCACACAGCAGTCTGCGTACACAGTCACACTTAAAATAATTAAACTGAATTAATTAATTAATAGCAACTGGCTGTTAGAGACAAATTGCTGAATTCTTCTTTTCTGCATTTTGCAGAAATGCACGTAAGGTATTTAGCGTAAGTTTAATTAATTCTGAGATGTTATTTTCCGTAGTCTAATTGACCACTGTGGAGATGAACCCTGTGCTACTTAAAAGACTTTTGTCTCTAACTGCTCAGAGCACCCATTGGCAATGTAGCCCTAAGATAATCAAACAGATTTTCTGGAGAAGCTGAATTTTTTATCTTAGGGCAAATGTACCCTTTCACCATTTCTTCTCTCTCTCAAAGCTGGAAACTTAATGCTTAAAAAAGAGAATATGTCTTTCTTCAAAGGTTATATCTGAATTGGTTACTCTAGTCTTTTATTAGTTAGCACTCTTTGGTTTCAAGTGAAATAAACCCACTTGAACTACTTTAAGCAAAGCAGGAGTATTTATTATGAGATTCCAGAGATAGTTCACAGACACTGAGAGCATACAGCCTGGTGGACCTCAATAGTGACTTGGATTGTAATGCAGCTAGTTTATAAGCTGATCCAAACATGTATGCCTTGTTAAACTTCCTGAGCTTGACCAATTCTCTTAGCTGGTCACCACTCACAGTAGTTCCTAGCATCATGCTGCAATTATTTTTCTACCAGTGTAACACCTTTGTTTTCCCTCGGTGTGAAGTGTTTGAAGCTTTCTTGAAAGAGAAGTGACAAAGGAAGCTCACCTCCTTCAGTTCTACTGGTTAATAAGAACCTTTCCTCTCTTTCCTATAAGCTTCAGAGAGTATGATATTTGCTTTCTTCAAATTATGGACAATTATGTTTGCAAATAATTAGACTGGTTAGCTCTTCCATTGCCTCCCTCTCAGACAGGAAGGGAAGATCAGCTTCAGGCTCAAAGCAGATTCTCTGGGAGCAGAAAACACTTCAGCAGGGTAATCTTATGACACGACTCAATTCCAGAAGCTATAAACCTTCTGTCACTTAAAGTGATTCGTTATTTGCGCTACCTATAATTATTCCAGATTGACATTTTATGGATTTTGAAAAGATTAAGAAAAAATCATATGCCATGAATTTACATCTTATGAAATAATGGTTATATAAACAATCAGTAAATGCCAATAAAATTTTAAAAGTTATTAAAAATTTGCAAGATCTTGAACCTACACTAACAGTCAATACTAATTGCTGACCCTTTATGATGAAGCTGTTGAAAAATAAATTATATCGTTGCTTCTTCTTATTAACCTGGCTGGAAATATTTATTGCTTAAAGCAACGGCTACTTGAAACTATCTTAAATATTTCTATATGTTTAATTCTAATCAAAGTCTCAAAAGTGGGTGGTACCTGGAAAAATGATTCAGCTTAAAAACCACCACTTTATCAGCTCTAAGAGATACTTCCAGAAAGATATTTTTAACTCTAACTCTCTAGATGTATATGATCATATAATATCACAAAATGACTTTTAGCATGTCTTAGGCATTCTTCAGAAGCATTCTGGGTTACAGTCCACAGAATTCACTTATATAGAATAAATGGGAAGATATTTGTTAGATGGGTTACAAAATTTCCAGGAAGGCCAGAAGCCAAGAGCGTATAGTACAGAGCCTAGAATAATGCATCCAGGAGATACCAAATATACCACTAAATGCTACTGTTGGCCACACTGCTACCACTACTACCTGGCACTCTGAATCTGTGTTTCTAGGAGGTGGAGTGTAGAACCTCCACTATCATATTTCTGGAAGACATGGTTTCCCCACACTGATCATGTCCACTTTTCTCACAGGTGCATAGGTATGGCAAAACTTAGATCACTTCCTAGAGGGATCCTGGGAAGTATACATTTTACCTTTTCATCCTTTGTCCTATAGGACTATGTTAGGGATTTTGAAGTACAAACTAATGAACCCATCAGCAATGTCTGCCACACCATGAGACCCTAATTTAGTGAAAAACGTTTTGAATGATGTTGATTCAATTATAGTTTATCTTTTTACAAATAAAAATGCCTGTTAACTCTACCAAACATACCCCAAATGTCTCCTGCTTTATGTCTTCCCAAGTCTCATCAAGACATAGAACTTTATGCCTCCAGACTAGCATTTTAATTCACGAGTTTATTTTTTCATTTTTATTACTGAACTGTGAACTCCACAAGCACAGAGAAAGTTTACCTCTGAAGCAATATTACCTTGGTAGTTAAATCAGATTCCGATTATGGGCCACTTTAGAACCTCCTTGCTTTGTTTAATTCTCCTTCTCTCAAGGCTGTAGCCTGCTTTCCTCTCAAAGCAGCACTCCCAGTGGCTCGCACAGTTTGCTTGGTCATCAGCCGACCCACTGGGGAAGCTGCCTGCTGGTTTGAAAGAGCACCCAACGATCTGGAAGACTGTCTACTGCAACTGTACATGGTTGCACCAGATCCACAGAGCCCTTGAATTGCCCCTTAGCAACCTTAAAAGGACCTAGAAGTATGAAAAAATCATCAATGTCACTTGGGATGGACTTTGAACAAGGTAGGAGACATCCAGTGGATACATTTGTTTCTTTTCTCCCCTGGACAAACTGTTCAAAGATGTGATACTTCACAGTCACTCTGAAGATGCTCTCCATGAGTGAGCATTCATCTGCCTTCAGTGGAAAGCTGTGGTCAGTTCAGTAATGCACACTTTTTTATTCCCTTCTCCTCTGTCTCACTTCCCTTCTCCCTCACTTCAGTTTTTATGTGATTTCATACCCCAGTAATGTGTTAACTCATAGCTTTTGCCTCAGTCCTATTTTCTAGGGGGACCAAGCTAAGACAATATTTGTTGAATGAATATATGAAAGAATAAAGAAAGTATAGCTAAGATCATAGTATTGACCTGTTTAAGGTCCAAAGACAGCTAGGGCAAAGCCAGAACACAGTCTCCACTAAATTTTAAGACCACTGAGGAGGGAGACATTGGTTATGATTTTACGTTCAACATTTTACACAGGGCCTGGCAGATGCAAGAACTGGAAAACAGTTGATTAGTAAAGGAAGAAAGGCAGGTAGTCAGCAAGGAAAGAAGGGCAAAGAAAGGGAAGAGATAATCAAAGTAAGAATTAAAAATGAAGCTCAGAGAACTCCAAGATTTGAGAGGTGGGATCTAAGTGGCAGGCTGAAGTGGGCTCCAGCTTAGGGTTGGATCAGGCCATGGTGTAGAGTTTCAGGGCCAATGCTCGGGCTTATAGGGGTTATAATACATCTCTGAACTTCCAGAATATAAAAAAGGACCCCAGACACTAGCAATCTCATGAGAACAAAATGCCCAAGTGTGGAATTACAGAATAATACAGGCTGAAAGAGCTTAAAAAATGCAGGGAGCCTCCACTCTACTCCTTTCCCCACCACATCTCCAATACAGCCCAGATTCTAATTCCATGTCCTTATTCTTTTCTACTAAGCTCCTAGGGATCCTCAGAATCTTTCACAGAGTACTCAGGGCAATCGTGTCCACAATCATTTGGCGTTTGTACATAACAAAAATTTTATCTGTCTTCCTGAATCTTACATAATTTGCTCATTTACAGAGGTCAAGAATGTAGACCAGAGATGGGAGGAAAAAATCCCAATGTCACACCATACACATCCTACTTTAATATCAGTGCCTTCTGTTAGTCATCTGAACTATTTTATGTTTATGATTTCAGCCACTTAGAATTTTGTGATAACTGACTTCTCTTTCATCGATGATCTCCTTAAAACGTAGGCTGTCATCTTAACGTATTCTGAATTTAGAGTTCTCTTCCATCAGTTATTTTTTTCTGAAGGTCTACTCCACTTGAAGTATAGAGATGAATCTGTTCAGCCTTTCAGATTTTCATAACTTGACATTAGTTTACATTTGTAATAATCTTGTTTCAAGGAAAGATTGGTGATTCTGGATCTTCAATCTGGTGTTTTTGTTTTGTTTGAGTCTCATGCTAGAATTCTCTTTTTTTTTTAGATTTACTATGTTTTACTTTATTGATACATACTATTTTACATATTTATGGGGTACATGTGAGTGTTTGTTAATACGTGGCATGTGAAATTATCAAGTCAATCATGGTATTTGGGGTATCCATCACTTTGAGTATCTATCCTTTCTAAGTGTTGGTATCATTTAATGCTAGAATACTTGAGCAATTTGGAATGGGGATTACTAGACTTCTGGTCAATTGGCGACTGAGGGTCAGATATAGTTTTAAATATATTAGGGAATTATATTCATATAATTACATTTATATAATACATATAACATACTGGAGTTATTTATTACATATATATGTACACAATATATATTACACATATTGTATATATGTGTATGTTTATAGATACACACACACCAATAAAAACAAGGAGGAAGGAAGGAAGAAAGGAAGGAAAAGAGGAAGGGAGGGAGGGAGGAAGGGAGGAAGGAAGGGAGGGAGGGAGGGACGGAAAAGAAGAAAAGGATAAAGCCAGGATGTGGTGAAGACCATTGCAATCTCAAATACATCCATGCTCCTCTACGTTTCTCACCCTCATTGAAATTATGTCCGAGGAACTTGTGATTGGGTTCAGCCTGATGAGATGCAGATACAATTGATATCAGCTGCATACAGACCAGGCCTTTCTAAAACCACAGAAAATATTCAGCCTCTTTTGCAATGATTTTGTAATGATATGATTGAGAACTAAACTTTCAGTGTGATAAACCACTGAAATTTCAAGGCTAATCTGTTGCAGAAGCTAATGTTAATTGCCTTAACTAACATATAAATTGCTTTCTGGAAATTGGTGCTGGCATAGAAAGACCCAACATGTTTGTCAGTGGCTTTGCAGTCATGGGGCAGGTGGCAATGAAATTGATTTTGGAATCTGAAAGGTAGTGATATAAGTCAGAGACAAAATATTTAGTGAAGCCATCGCCTGTGATAACTCAAAGTCAGGCTCTATATCTGTTGAATTTTTATCTCTGGAGGGCTAGCATGGAAAACAAAATGCTAGGAATGTGCTCTGGTTACTTATGATTTCATTCAGGAAGGACTGAGGAGAAAGATATGAGCTCAGGAAAAAATTAGCTGGTTTGCAAGTATAATCAAAGTGAATAACAAGAGACCAAATTTGAGATCTTGCCCAGTTGGAAAATCTATTCGGCATGTTTTCTGAATTTTTAAAAATGTCTTATATTGAACATGAACAGGCATACCTTGGAGATAGTGGGTTTATTTCCAGACCACTGCAATAAAATGAATATTGTAATAAAGTGAGTCACACAGATTTTTTGGCTTCCCAGTACATGCAAAAGCTATATTTACACTATACTGTAGTCTATTAAGTGTGCAATAGCAGTGGGTCTTTAAAAACAATATATACCTTAACTGAAAATACATTATTGCTTAAAAAAAAAAAAGTAACAATTATCTGAGCCTTCAGTAAGTCATCATCTTTTTGCTGAGGGTCTTGCCTTGATGCTGATAGCTGCTGACTGACCAGGGTGGTGGTTGCTGAAGATTTGGATTGTTGTGGAAACTTTTAGAAATAACATAGTAATAAAGTTTGCTGCATCAATCAAATCTTCCTGTCATGAAACATTTCTCAAGAGCATGCAATGCTGTTTGATAGCTTTTTGTTTTTTAACATTAGAACTTCTTTTAAGATTGGAGTCAATCCTCATAAACCCTGCTACTGCTCTATTAACTAAATTTATTAATATTCTAAATCTTTTATTGTTGTTTCAGCAAAGATTATGACATCTTCAATAGGAGTATATTCCATCTAAAAGACCCACTTGTTCATCCATTAGAAGTAATTTCTCATGCATTCAAGTTTTATCATGAGATGACAGCAATTCAGTCACTTCTTCAGGCTCCACATCTAATGATCGTTTCCTTGGTATTTCTACTACATCTGCAGGAACTTCTTCCACCAAAGTCTCAAACCCCTCAAAATTATTCATGATGATTGGAATCAACTTATTCAAAACTCTTATTGATGTTGATATTTTTTATCTCCTCCCATGCCATGAACCATAAATATTCCTAATGGTATCTAGAATGGTGAACCCTTTCCAGTGGGTTTTCAGATTACTTTGCCCAGATCCATCAGAGGAATCATTATCTATGGCAGTTATAGCTTTAAAATTGTTTTTTTAAATAATAAAACTTGATCAAAAGTACTCCTTGATTTTATGGGCTACAGAAAGGATTTTGTGTTAGCAGGCATGAAAATAGCATTAATTTCCTTATACATATCCATCAGGCACTTGGGTGCCTCAGTGCATTGTCAATGAGTAATACTATTTTGAAAGGAATCTTTTATATTCTGAGCAGTAGGTCTCAACAGTGGGCTTGAAATATTTAGTAAACTATACTGCCAACAGATGTGCTGTCATCCAGGCTTTGTTGTTCCATTGATAAAGCACCAGCAGAGTAAATGCAGCATAATTCTCAACAGTCTTAGGGTTTTTGAAGTGGCAAATCAGCATTGGCTTCCCCATAAAGTCACCAGCTGCATTAGTCCCTAATGAGAAAGTTAACTTGTCCTTTGAAGCTTTGAAGCCAGTCATTGACTTCTCCTCTCTAGCTATGAAAGTCATAAATGCCATCTTCTTCCAATAGAAGGCTTTTTCATCTACATTGAAAATCTGTTTATTGTAGCCACCTTCATCAATGATGTCAGTTAGCTCATCTGGACAACTTGCTACAGCTTCTCCATTAGCACTTGCTACTTCACCTTGCACTTTTATGTTATGGAGATGGCTTTTCTCCTTTAAACACATGAATCAATCTCTGCTAGATTCCAACTTTTCTTCTGCAACTTTCTTGTCTCTCTCAGGCTTTATAGATTTGAAGAGGTAGAGACTTGCTCTGAATTATGCTTTGGCTTAAGGGAATGTTGTAGCTAGTTTGATCTTCTATCCAGACCACTAAAAATTTATCCTCATCAGCCAAAAGGCTATTTTACTTTCTTATCATTCATGTATTCAATGGAGCGGCAATTTTAATTGGCCAAATTTCAATATTGTTGTGTCTCATGGAATAGAAAGTCCCTATGAGAAGGAGAGACAAGGTGGGGACATCTAGTCAGTAGAGCAGTCAGAACACACGACATTTACAGATTAAGTTGACTTCCTTATATGGGTGAAGTTTATGGTACCCTATAACAATTACAATAGTAACATCAAAGATTGCTGATCACAGGTCATCATAACAGATAATAATAATGAAAAAGTTTGAAAAATTGTGAGAATTACTAAAATGTAACACAGAGACACAAAGTGAGCATATGCTGTGGGAGAAATGGCACCAATAGACTTGCTTGATGCAAGGTTGTCACAAACCATCAATTTGTAAATAAATGATACCTGCAAATTGCAATAAAACAAAGCACAATAAAATGAGGTATGCCTATATTGCTTTTATGATGTGGAAAATATTTGTAAATTAAGGAAAGTTTATTCACAACAAAATGAGTAGTTTCCAGAGCACAAAGATGGTGAAGTAGAAGTAAGAGTGAACAAAGTAAGGTGAAGAAGAGAAGAAATAATAAAGCAACAGGAATATCAGGTGCAGGTCATTGGGAAATGAGCTGGAATAATGATGGGCAATACATTGTTACTACTGAATAAAAGGGAAGTACACAGACCTAATCAGTACTAGCTACAATGACTGGTGGGCTATGTTAGGAAGTGATCTCCTTTAACTCATCCTTACAAATTAGAGTCCTTGACAGCATGGTGGTCAGTCCAGCTGGACCCTAGTTCAGATGCCAAAACTTCAAAAATGGCTCGTAGGGCTGGGAGCGGTGGCTCAATCCCATAATCCCAGCATTTTGGGAGGCCGAAGTGGGCAGATCACTTGAGGTCAGGAGTTCGTGACCAACCTGGCCAACATGGTGAAACCCAGCCTCTACTAAAAATACAAAAATTTGCCAGGCTTGGTGGCGTGTGCCTGTAATCCCAGCTACTTGGCAGGCTGAGGCAGGAGAATTGCTTGAATCGGGAGGTTGCAGTGAGCCAAGATTGTGCCACTGCACTCCAGCCTAGGTGACAATGTGAGACCTTGTCTCAAAAAAAAAAAAAAAACAAGAGTATAGGAAACTGTTATCAAATTCAAGCTTGGGGCAAGGATTTGTCCTCTGTCTCTAAAGGAAAGAAGTGCAAAGACATTTGTTAAAGGTTCTGTAGAAAAGGTAGGTTGAAGAATAGGGAAAAACAATGCAATCTACCACATCTGCTTCATTTTTATTTCTCTCCCCAACACTAGAATGTAAACATCATTAACAGGACTGGGTATGCTATATACATTACCATTTCCCCAGCATCCATAACAGAATCCATTACAACCATCAAACAATATTTTTAAATGCATGATATGATCTTGAAAGTGAGTGGGATTATCAACCTGTGAAAATGAATCAAAACTTAATCTTGTAGTTTTAAAATTACAACAGTTAAATAAACCTCAGTTTTTGGATTACTATGAAAAATAGGATTTTAGGGTAAAATGTCTATTCGTTAACATCTAAGAGAGTCTAAAAATGGAAGTTTTGATATTGAACACAGACTAGTTTCTATAGCAATGAAGCAGCCTCAATTCAAGGTTTTATGATTTCAAATTAAGAAGGGCAAACATCATATCGTCATATTTTATATGTAAGTGGTCAGCATCAAACACATAAAAACATAAATAAACACATCCACAACTTATAAGCATTTATAACTTATTAACCAGAAGAAGCAGCTTTCTGCTCATGCCCTTGCTATTAATCATTATGGCCATTGCCTTACATTTCATTGATTCCATTTTATAGCCTTCTTATGAGGGAAGGATTTTATGGTTTTCACTGCTCTTGGAGAATAATACAGCTTATGTCTACAGTGATAAGCCCAACATAAATCTACCAGATGATTGGCTGTGGTTTTAAGAGGTGGGTTTAAAGAATCTATATATTTTTAATTTAGCATGCCTCTTCAATACAGTCTCTGTGAAATATAGAAGTATAGAAAAGCACTTTTCTGTTGCTCTTATACATAGATTTTATGTGTAGTTCTGTTATAATCATAACAACTGACATTTATTAAGTGTTTACTATATGTTGGGCATGCTTTTAAGTACTCTCTATATATGTTTTGTAAATTTTCGTGCTGACACTGAAAAAATGCTATACTTTCCTCTTTTAACAGATATAGACACTGAAGGAGGGGGGTTTAATTAAGTTGCAAATGATTTACATGTCCATCATTTATTCACTCATTTAACAAGATTATTGAATACCCCTTTTTGTTAGGTATTATGATAGAGATTGGGAAGCAAGATGTAAATAAGCAGGTAAGTTTCTGGATCTTGGAATACTTAAATGTTTGTGATAAAGGCAATATCTGAAAACAAGCAGCAACAATAAAGAAGATAACTTCCTCTACTGATATATCTATGAAAAACAAATTAAATATAATCATAAATATAGTAAATATGGGTATAGAGTGTGGCTTTAGATAGGAGAGTCAAGGAATATTGAACAAAGTGAGAGTTGAGTTGAAGCTAAGTGGAAATGAATCTGCTAAGACAAATTAGGCATAGAAGATGTAGGGAAAGAGACTTCCAGCCAGGGTGAAGAGTGCTTCAGCACAGTGCATGAGAGACAACAACAAAAAGAGGCCAGTCAAGTAAACCCAAGTCCTCTCACTCTGGAGCCTGCCTTCTTATGTAATAACTAAGATTTTGAACTCTTTCAGCCATAGAGTATTCCTAGCTCGGGAATGAACTGCAAGGCCAAGGTAGCTGTCCCAAAGCATAAAATCTCTGAGAACTCTCCAGCATTCTTAAACTCATATAAATTTTACATTCTATTTCTAATATATATTTAATTTATCATGAGAATAATACCCCCTTCCTCTTGAATTTCTTGGAAGATGAGCCATATTTCTTCTGAGACTCTGCAGGGAACTGCCTGGAGTGTTTCTGAGCATATCTGAATGTATATAGGATACGTTTTGAGAAACACGATTACCATAGCTCATGGTAAGAACTAGGCAAATGCTTAATGAACAAATGAATGAACTTATTCAGTGTGTTACTCTCTTCTGAGCACATGAAGTGTCACGCCATAGCCTTAAAAGTCTTGTTGGGAGGTAGCAAAGAATAGTGTTAAATATGCATGTGAATTTCTTATTTAGGTTTATTTAGGTTTGAATTTTGACTAGCATTTGCTAGTATGTGATCTAGGACAGATTATTTAAATTCTGTGTGCCTAAATTTCCTCACCTGTAATAGTTGGGATAATAAAATACTGTAGTATCTTTGAAGAATGAGGATTGTATAAGAAACTTAGCATGGCACATAGGATACTGTATGAAGCAACATTAGGTACTACACAGGGAATTGGAAAATCTCACTATCTGCTAATAACCAGAGAGGAACTGCTTTCGAGGACACATGGATGAGTATTTGGAGACTGAAAAGAGTAAAACTCCGACAATGCTTACATCTGGGAGTGATATCAGGGGACAATATTAAACTATAGTGTCTTAATATAGCAGAGCCTGGTCATAGTAGGCTTTTGAACATGTATTGAATCAGTTAATCTGCAAGTAAAGGAATGACCAGTAGTGTGGTGTGTCACATGTGACTGGAACATGAAATAGTTGATAAAATAATATTTTAATTCATTCTTTTTTTGTAACTGACAGGGATTTCAATTTTATCTTAACATTGCATCACTGCCAAAAGTATTTCATAGCCAAATATTTTAAAGATATCATGGATATGTATGGATATACTAAAATCTGTGATGACAGTACTCTCACCCTGGCCTATTTCAAACTACCTACGTAATATCACTGAATGCAGAGATGGAAAAAGACAAACAGAATTAGCTCTTTTGAGCTGGTATGAACGAACTACAGCAAACCACCATTTTATTCTATCAGGATTTTCTACATGTATATGGTGACCTAAACTCCTCCCATCTTTTGTTACACAGCCTGCCTGTTAGCAAAGTGTGGAAATGTTTTGCAAGGCATCTGCCTTATGTCGTATTGCTTTTTATACACTTTCTTGAGTGGGCAACAAGGGAAAACGTTATAGCACATGCATACTTCCTGGGGACAGTATTTCAGGTCCATGAAATTGTTCTATCATGTGTATCACAGATAAAATGCATTGAAACCCGATGGAGTAAGAGGAGGCCAATCTAATTTGATCCTCTTTTTTGAAGACACAGAGACTTGCTCGTGCCAGTGCCCAGAGAAAATGAAGTCCTAAGAGTCTGACTAACTTGTCCCAACTGAAGTTTCTATGACACTGAGACAGACAGAAAACTGCCATGTCTACATGACTAGAATAGAAAATATTCTTTTATTAGAAAGCAAAAATGAACCATAAGCTACCAACTGACTTACTATAAAGTTAAGCAACAGATGCTGAAAGTCCATTGATAAGTCTTTTTTTTTTTTTTTTTTTTGAGTTAATAACTCTACACTTTAACTGGATCAAAACAAGACCTGATGCTCCCATCTCACTTTAGGTGTGGTCTTACCAGTGACACTGTTGGTTAAAGTTGCCTTTACAAATGCACCTAACAGTGGAATGGCTCCTGCCAGAAATTGCTTCGGTTTTCTTTTTCAGTGATCCCATGGCTGATCACACTCATTCCCCAAACATCACTGCACTATTTCTTTATGTCTTTTTATATTTTTAATCAACTTATAATCTAATCCTAGGTGATAAAGTATTCTGTCTCAGAGTTACTGAATATCTCCACTCTGATCCATTACATTATACAAGTTAGCCCTTGAACAACACAGGTGCAAATAGTGCAGGTTCACTTATACACAGATTTTCTCCTGCCTCTGCCACTCCTGAGACACCAAAACCAACTCCTCTTTTTTCTCTTCCTCAGCCCACTTAACATGAAAATGATGAGGACGAAGACCTTTAGGATGATTCACTTAAATATATTTTTGCTGGGCACAGTGACTCACACCTGTAATCCCAGCTATTAAGGAGGCTGAGTCAGGAGGATCTCTTGAGGCTAGGGGTTCAAGAGCAGCCTGGACAACATGGTGAGACCACATCTCAAAAAAAAAATCCTTTAAAAATTAGCTGGAAATGGTGATGTGTGTCTGTGTCCCAGCTGCTTAGGAGGCTGAGGCAGAAGGATCCCTTGAGCCCAAGAATTTGGGGTTGCGGTGAACTGTGATTACACCACTGCACTATAGCCTGGGCACCAGAGTGAAAAACCTGTCTCTAGAATTTTTTTTTCTTTTTCTTATGATTTTCTTAATAATTTTTTTTTTACTGTAGCTTACTTTATTATAAAAATACAATATATAATACATATAACATACAAAATATGTGTTGATTGACTTTCTGTTGTCAATAAATCTTCTGATCAACAGGCTATTAGCAGCTAACATTTTTGAAGAGTCAAAAGTTATACATGACTTTTCAACTGCATAGGGTGTCAGCCCCCTTGACTCTCATGTTATTTAAAGGTCAAATTTATTTTACTCTCACAAATTCACTGTCAGATGATAATCTTTTCCCCTAAGTTCCAAGCTGTTGTGGGCATCTCACCATTGCTTAATTTGTAGCAATGTAGAGTTGCTACAAAGTTAGTAGCAAATATAATATTGGAAGGAGTTTGGTTCAGGGTTTTATTTATTCATCCCAAAATACTAACTGTTCCTTTACTACGTGCCATATTTTGTGTGGGGCATTGGGAATACAATTATCAGCAAGACATATGATCCCAGATTTCATGCACATGTAGACCCACAAGTTTTACAACTTACTAGCTGTCTAAATGTGCAAATCAGTTCATCTCTTTAAGCCTTGGTTTCCTAGGCTGTAAAAATGAGTATAATATTTACCTTGCAAAGTATATTGGAGAAATAATAAAAAACAAAATCTTCCCTCAACCCAAAGATCCTCTGTACGAAGGTAGTACAGAAAGAAAATAGTTTTATTATTAATTAAACATTAATCCAGAATGTGATTATTCATCATATGAAATCCACTGAGAGGCTGCAAAGACAAGAAGAGCACTCACCATTTTATATAGCCAAGCAGATGCAACCTATTATATACATGTTCACATGATAAAGAACTGGTTCTCAAATAAGAGGATTTGACAGTACCATTTGTCACACATAGTTCATCCTAACTTTACCTAATAATTGAGGTGACCATCTGAGTTAGGTAATTGGCTTTGGCCACAGCAAAAACAAACTTCCCGTAACTTTCTGAGAGGATCTAGTTCTGCAACTTGGAGCAAGGTGCTCAGGGAATTTAGGCTGTTACTCTGTCATGGAAACTGGGAGATGGGAGTTCTATTTCTCTCGATGGTTACATTTCAAAGAGATAGTTTTCAGGTGTTTGAGAAAGACATTCCTCTGTCATTAAGTTGACAAAAGCCTAGTTTTCAAAATAATTTATGTACATTTTAAAGAGAGGAGAAAGGTACTTATAATTTTAAGTATTCTAAAGTAAATGCTCCAAGCAAAAGAAGGGGGGAGGTCTCTTCCTTTGTTTGCAATAGGGAGTATTAATCCTGTGATTTTTAATTTTTATTTGTCGTTACAGTTGTTGTCAGAATTGACTAATGTATGTAGAAATGCAAAGGCACTTTGTAAGCTCTTAAATGCTTTTACAAACTGAAAGTATAATTAACTGGGGTGGACATTTTGGTTCAAACGTCTAGAAGGCAGATGGGTGAAGAGGGGCACTGTTGGAGAGGACCTAAATTGAGATAGGGAAGTAGGAAGGAGCAAGCCTCTTGAAGACATGGCAGAGAACTTGGCACCATTAGAACAAATATGTTGGGAAAGAGTGGAGAATAATACTGTACCGAGAGTACGTTGGAATTTGAATGTCACTAGGGTAATGTAGTATTTTTCTGATAGTCAAGAGACAAGATGAAGCAATGGTAATTTCCTCTTGGAGGAATGACATGAAATTCTCTCTATTACAGTTTGGATGGTTTAGACTTATGGAATGACTGACAGTTGAGAGCCCAGGTGTTATCATCTGATGGATCAAGGTGTCAATACTTGATTGAATTGACTTTCTGTTGTCAATAAAGCTTCTGATCAACAGTAGCTTGAATTAAATTCAAGGTTCAATACTTACCAGCAAGACAAATTCGAACTGATCTCTTAATCTCTCTGCATCTCATTTTCCTTATCACTCTGTGCCTTGGTTTGTTTCCTCATTTATAAAACTGGGATAATACCCACTCAGTAGAACCACTATAAGATTTCTAAGTGTTTAGTCAGTGTCTGACATATAATAAATGTCAGTAATGATGACTATTATGACCACTATCTTCATTATGAATAAAAATAATAAATGAGTTTAGAGGGTTTTGGAACACTTACCTGATCTATGTAAAGGCTGTTGAGTGCCTGGTTTGGTTTCTAGTTTTCTACATTGTATAGAAAGGTAGCAAGTATTGCTGGTAGGTTGAAAGTTTAATTAACAGAAATTGGACAATAATTTGGTGAAATAAATAGACAAGATTGTCATCTGTGGTACATGGGTTGCTTTATTGGGCCCAATTCTTCACCCTTTGTTGTGGAACCTTGAAGCTCCTTTTTGTCAGAGGCAGAGTGTATTTTCTATATGCATTGCTGTGTCCAATGAGGTGTTGATAGAAATGAGGTAACAGAGACTTGCGAAAGCAACTGCGCATTTCTACTCTCTTACAGCTTTGCTATTACATGAGAATAATGTGTCTGGAGCAACCCGTGACAGTTTGAGAGATGAGTAGAACAGAGTCAAATTGCTCCAGTCATCCCAGCTGACAACCAGGAAACCTCCAGACCTGTGAGAAAGCCCAGCTAAGAACAGGAGAGCTAATTCCATGTGCATAAGCTGTCAACTTTTTGTTGCATATCACTGAGATTTGTGGTTGGTTGTTACTCAAAGGGGACAGCTAACTGATATATCAACAGACAAATGTAGTATCAAACCTTCATCAGAAAGAAAAGAAAATGTAGCAGCTACCTTACAAGGTAATTTGTTGTAAATATTAAAACAGAAAAAGTACACAAAGTCCCTGACACTTAGGAGACATTTAGTAAGGTCTAGTTTCTGAGACTAAAAGAGTCAACTTCCAATAAATATCTATAAAATTTTCACAAAGCATTGCATTTTAAAATTCGTGATTAGTCTTTATTAGACCCAACAAAGAAAAATATGGATATGCTATTTTAGATCCCTTAATGCTGGATTTCTGTATGTTTATAACTTTGAAATAGACTTTTTTTCTGAATTTTTATATATTGCTTTAAAATATCCATTTTATATGACAGACATTAAAATAAGTCTCTCTTTTAACAATGCAGTGCTCAAGATGAGACTTTATTTCCCCCCATTAATGCAATGGCCTTATTTTCCATTCCCACAATGGACTCAAGCAGTCAGTGATTGGTTAAATTGCTCATTCTGCCTCTTGCCTGGGAGGCTTTTGCTGTGAGCAAGCATCAAGCACAAAATCTGACGGCCATGGAACATTAAACAGGTATTCTCCTTTTTAAACTTTGTGATCTCAATTTCCTGGAGTTATCCAATAGAAAACAGATGCAAATTAAGAGCTCAATTCACAAAAATAATAGGTAGCATTTATATTGGCTTCCTATGGAGATACTGCAAAAAAAAGTGCAGAAGGCACAGTTAGCACATCCAAATGAAATGTGTGTTCCTGCAGTTTCATAAATAATCTTGTTCTCTTCCAAATATTGACCTTTCTGGGCTGAATGCGAGGTAAGCGTAGGTCCAAACAGGGTAGAATCATAGCCAAAAGCCACCTCTCTTTAGAACATGTCAATGCTTTTATGTGCTCTACTGCTTCTTTTCTAGACATACTGGAGAAGAAGAGTGTTTTATTCAGTCTGACTCATGCCTACTGAAGAGTGAATTAAAGGGCTAGGAAGCTGACCAGTTTCTGACTCTCTCTCAACTGATAAAAAGGACTCTAGCATCCTAGAGAGTCCATTAAGAAGGAGATTCTTTGGTTTGCTGTGTGTGTTTGTGTGTGTGTGTTCATTTTTGTTTTCTGTTTGGTTGTTCACTAGCTTTAGTTTTGCTTTATGAAAGAAAAAGAAAGAAAGAAAGAAAGGAAGGAAGGAAGAAAAAGTCCTGAAAAAGATAGACTATGCTGCTCTGCGATGATGCATTTCTATCACTCTTAAAGAAAGCTGCGATCATGTATTACCCTACATTAATTAGTGAGAGTTGACACACAGATTTTGATTTTCCCTAGAAATTTTGTAAACTTTGGCGGCAATAATGGAAAGAGAAATAGATGCGTGAACCCAAAACGTTGCCTATTATTTAGGAAACTGGAAAAGCAACAGGAAGATTGAATATAGAACCAACTTCCACATGGAACTTGTTTTAGATGATCATTTGGCCTGAACAATTTGTACAGTCACATCAATTTTATTGAGGACTTTCTTCAGGAAAACCTGTTATGTATGTAACACAACTAGGCACTCAATACTTACTTATTGAGATGAAGTGAGGCTGAGCTGGGGAGATAGTAAAGCAAAATGTTGGTCACTTGCACGGTAGGACAAGATGGAGATAAACAGTTGGATTCTTTGACATATCCAAGTATTTGGCTTACAATAGGTAGAATGGCCCCTGATTGTTCATTTTTCTTATAATTATTTTCAGAAGACAAAATCATTAATAAAGAGGTATTGGGTATAAGGAAGGTGTCAACTTCCACTCCAGCTCTTGCATCTTAGATGTCTGCTGGTATCTTATGCCAAAGTGAACTCAATTTATAAATGCAAGAAACAGACTTCAATACCTGTTCTGTCAAATTTCCCCTGACCAGTTTTTATTTATTTTCAATGCTTCTTTTCTGCTGTCCTTTCCACAGCTCTCATACTCCACGCTCAAAATTTTAGTGTTGTTGAGAACTGGCCTATGTCAAGATGTCTGTGTACAATTATTAGGTTATTTGTAGTAGATTTTGGTAGCACCTAAAATTAGATGGAAATGAGAGTTAGCTACTTTCTTTCAATATCAGTACTTGGATAGGATATCAGATTATCATAAAAGCAAGTGTCAGCAAATTCAGCCACACTTAGAGATATTTCTTAGAAATGATATGTATTTTAGAGTGAGAACATGCGGTATTTGGTTATCTCTTCCTGTGTTAGTTTGCTGAGAATGATGGTTTCCAGCTTTATCCATGTCCCTACAAGGACATGAACTCATCCTTTTTATGGCTGCATAGTATTCCATGGTGTATATGTGCCACATTTTCTTTATCCAGTTTATCATTGATGGGCATTTGGGTTGGTTCCAAGTCTTTGCTATTGTGAATAGTGCTGTAACAAACATATGTGTGCATGTGTCTTTATAGTGGAATGATTTATAATCCTTTGGGTATATACCTAATAATGGGATTGCTGGGTCAAATGATATTCCTGGTTCTAGATCCTTGGAGTTGAACAATGAGAACACATGGACACAGAGAGGGGAACATCACACACTGGGGCCTGTTGGGAGGTGGGGTAGGGGAGGGATAGCATTAGGAGAAATACCTAATGTAGATGACAGGTTGATGGGTGCAGCAAACCACCATGGCACATGTATACCTATGTAACAAACATGCATGTTCTGCACATGTATTCCAGAACTTAAAGTATTAAAAAAACCCAAGAGAGAAAAAACGAAATGATATTTATTTTAAATGCAGTTCCACAATAACAGCTCAGTAGCCTATTTCATACATTCAGAGATGTACCAATTCTCTGTCCTTTAGGTGCTATGAACATAACATACCAAAGAGGTTTACTACAGAACATGCAACAATATAGAAACAGGATACAGCTAGGCTTACAGGCATCATTAGGCAAAGAGAATACTCAGATGTCATAGCTGGATGCAAATCCATTTCAGAATCCAGCCCTCAGTACTGTCCTGGGGAGTGATGGGCAGATTCTCTCACTGGACATTTCCTTCATGCTAGGAAGAGGGATGCCTTCAAATATCTTGAGCAATGCACGGATCTTGAATACTACTCATTTATCATCATTGGGAACCTATTTTAATATTTAAGTTAATTAGCAAAGCCTTTTGTATTGATTGGTGATAAATATGGCTGACTCATATCTGCCTCTGAAGACACCGATGAATTCCTAAGTTAACAACTACTCCTAGATTATGAATTGAAGCACACACACACATGCATATTGTCTGCAAGTTCATAGATTAAATAACAGAGCTATATACAATACATATATACAATATAATAGTTATCAAACCTTTTTCTGGCCCTCTCAGCTTTTTTAACACTCACCACATTTTGAGCCTGGCTGTTTGGTTAATGAACGTTTGTGTTCAGTTTGGGACTTGCTGTGGTTTAAAATGTGATTTCAGAAAGCATACCCCCATTGATACCCCTCACCCAAAGTCTTCTGTATCTCTAGCCACAAAAAGCCCCTAGGTGATGCCAACCCTCAGTAGAGGAGGGGAGGCTAACGGAGGAGGGGAGGCTGGAGAGAGTAATACTTCCAATTATTTCCAGAATGTTGAAGAGTGAAGTAGATATGATTAAGTAGCAATGAGAAGTGGTATTGAACAACAACAAAATATTTCTGAGTGAGTATAGTACAAATAATATGCAGAGGTTTTGGACTGAGTTTTCTTTGTATTTGAACTCTGACTTCATCTTTTACTCTATATGGCCTAGTATATATTGCTTAACCTCTTTGAATCTTAGTTTTCTTACCTGTAAAATGGGGATAATTTTTACTACATTCCAACACATATGAAGTGCTTAGGTACTGCCTGAGCATATCTTACTTCAATAAATGGTATTAGTGGCAATGTTAGTAGTACTCTATTATTATTGTTGCTGTTGTCGATACTATTGTACACCCTCAGAACTATATGTGAATTTGTAAGGAATCCTTGAGACCCATAAAATGAATAAGGTTTTTAAGGAGCACATGGAATGAATTGGTATGTGAATTGGTTACATATAAACACTAGACACTACTAGTAATTAGTATAAATGAGCACTTCTATGTGCATAGGTTGCTTATCACATACGGGTCTTTAAAACCCTACCTGTATTCTGGATTGTCTTCAGTGGTGCTGTTTCCATTCATAAAAGACAGCGAATGCAGATTTATATGTGCACATAAAGTATAATATATTTTTCACATGTGTTTGACTCCAAAGAGAGGAATGCCAAAGGGGATCTTAAGAATCTGAATTATAATCCTAAAAGGAAACAATTCATTATTTTCACAGTAAGTATTCTAGCGTAGCAGTTACTAATTTTAAGTTTTGTATAGACCAGATCTTTGTTATAATCTAAAGTCTACCTCTTACAGGCCATGAAACCTCAGTTGTAACATCAATAAAATGGGAAGAACAAAAAAATTGCTGTGAAGATAAAATGAGGTAATGCATGGGAAGCATTTAATATAGAAGCTGGCATAAAGTAAATGTTAACTATATCAACTTGACAGCTAAGTATAAAAATAGAAAATCTCTCAAATGTGCCTCTGATATGTTAAACCTGACTTTAAAAAATATTGCTACATGGCATATTTGGGTCCATCAAAAAATTATTAATATTTTGGCTACCGGGAAAATTTTTGACTCTGAACACACACTTTCAACAGGCACAATGAAGGTTTGTGATGAATCTCAGATCACTGTGTAGGAGAAGCACAGTGCCATAATCTAAAGATGATCTCGATGGGAACTGAGCTAAAGACCATCTGACCCCACTTAAACACAGCCTCCACCTTAGACTGTCATGTCACCATGAACCACAGCTTAATTTTTCTTCTCAGGTAGGTCCTGTCAACTGATTGTGGAAAGAAAATGAGAATTTCAGATGCCTGCTGAGATCTGTGGCTGGAGTGCTGTGTCCACAGGGCACTGAGCTCTGGCCAAACCAAAGACTTGTGCTACATAGATGTTCTTCAATCTCTATAGCTGGGGACTCTCTTCTTTTTGTAGTGCTTGCCCATTGTAGATGTTTAATAAGTTTGCATTACATACGGGAGAAACTATGAAAGTCCCTTATAAATATAACAACCATAATGATAAAAGGAAATGTGTTTGCTTTTCCAGACACATTCCAGGCCCTGGGCTAAACACTCTTTTAATCCCCACCATGACTATACAAAATAAGCACTATTATTTTCTTCAGTTTTACAGATGAAGATGCTGAGTCTTAAGAAATTAAATATCTGCTCCCAGTTGCACATCTAACAGACATACGGATTCAGGCCATATAACTGCAGAAAGTAGATTGCTAACCTTTAATCTACAGTACTTCTTCTTTGCAAGTGTCCCTAACCATTAAGTTAGAGGAGAACGCCAACAACAAATCCTAGAGAAAGTTGCTGTTTAAGACGTGAACAAATGTGTTGTAAGGCCAAAGCCGCTCTACGCATTAAGGTCAAAGCATTGCTCACCCTCGACGAATAATTAAGACCATCCTCTACTACCTTTAAAATTGACTGGAAGCCTTTCACAGTCTCACGCCTACTTTACATTTTTGTCCTACCTCTCTCCGCTAGCTCCTCACGCCCTTTCTCCAAGTCTAAGCCCCAAACATATTACTTTAATTTAATTTCCCAAAACAAGCCTACTTTTTTTTTTTTTTTTTTTGAGACGGAGTCTCACTCTGTCGCCCAGGCTGGAGTCCAGTGGCGCAATCTCTGCTCACTGCAAGCTCTGCCTCCCGGGTTCACGTCATTCTCCTGCCTCAGCCTCCCGAGTAGCTGGGACTACAGGCGCCCGCCACCACGCCCGGCTAATTTTTTGTATTTTTAGTAGAGACGGGGTTTCACAGTGTTAGCCAGGATGGTCTCGATCTCCTGACCTCGTGATCTGCCCGCCTCGGCCTCCCAAAGTGCTGGGATTACAGGCGTGAGCCACCGCGCCCGGCCAAACAAGCCTACTTTGACTCCCGTCAGGACTCTGCACTGTCCTTCCCAATGGCCGGAACACAGTCTTCTCCTTTTCTCTTATCGGTATTCCAGGGTTCTGGCTAGTGTAAGCTGGACCTGGATCGCCAATGGCCTGACTGGAGGATGAGGGATTCTCTCTGACAACCTAGCTTTGGTGTTTGCCTCTGCCTTTAGGGGCCCACATCCAGCCAATTCCATTTCCCAGGATTTTACGTCTTTCTGAAATAGCACATTTGTCAAGGAAGCAGGAGCAGAAAGTGTTTGGTGCATGCAAAGGTAGAAAAACTCTTGAATTTAAAAGCACTAAACTAGGGTCAGGCTCCTAGACGCTGAGGTGTGACATCAGTCTGTTTTTAAGCATCTAAGTCCTGGCTAAACAATCACTGGTGTGCATTTGTCACAGTCGATATTGAAGATCCTATAGGTGGAGACTGTGAGAATGATAACATTTAAGGCTCATGCACATTTTCTTTACAATTGTTCATTGTTCATCTTGTGTGTCTGTCATCATGGAAGCTACAAAGTACCATGTAGATGGCACGTACTGAGCAGTAACACTTTGAACAAATGGCCTAAAAGTAGCTGAGAAAATAAGGACAAGAAAAGATAGAACAATAACGTATCCTGGAAGCCAGATCCTCATTGCATGTATGTGTGTTTAAACATTTACAATTAAGAATGGCTTTAGCATTTCATGAGCAACAAAAGAAAAATGCAAACATATCTTTCAAGGTTAGCCTTTACATTTCAACACACTGAATACTTCATCATTTAGGAAAATCTCAAGAAGAGATTATTTAGTAATTTAATAATATTTAATAATTTTTGTTTTTTAATTAGCCAGGTGTGGTGGCCCGCACTTGTAGTCCTGAATAGCTGGGACTACAAGTGCGGGCCACCACACCTGGCTAATTAAAAAACAAAAACGTTGTAGAGATAGTGTCTATGTTGCCCCGGCTGGTCTCAAACTTCTGGCCTCAAGCTATCCTCCAGCCTTGGCTTCCCAAAGCACTGCGATTATAGTTGTGAGCCACCCTGTGGGGCCGACCTCTTTTTCAATTTTCCCACACTGATGACTGACAAGGCAGGGCTTATCACCACCACCTATTGTACTTTACAAATGGGAAAAAAGAAATAGGGAGGATGAGTGATTTAGAACATTGAAACTTCAAATTCTTTATCTTCTAATTTCAATGACATTCTCCAAATTTCTGTCTGTGCTCTCCCATGTATCCTTAGGCTTTAGAACTAATGCCTCAAAAATCTGGTCTTTATTATGAAGAAAATAGCCCCTTGCCAATGGGTCTCACATTGTGGAAACAGCCTCTGTAGTCAGAAAATTATTTTGCCAATTCTTCTCTCTCCCTCTCCCTTGTAAGTGTTTGTTCACAATCATCCTTCTTTATAAAATGATAGCAGGCTTCAGAAGCCAGAGGGAGCAAAGAGTGAGAACATTCTCACTGGGTCTTGGCCTGCTTCCAGCCCCAGGAAAGGTATCATTTTCAGTGTCATGCTTCCAGTTTTCCTGGAAAGGTCTCACCTCTTTCCCACACCCCAGCCCTCCCTAATCTTGCCAGCTCCTGTCTGAATTGTCTCCGTTCATCTCTGCCTTTTCAAAAAACCTAGATGCTGATCTTAGCGATACCATTACAAGCTCCTCTTCTTATCTTTTCTAACTTTTGTCACTGATACCAACCCCTGTTGTCAGGGCTGATTTTTGAGATTTTAATCTTTTTTCATATATATATATATATATATATATATTCATGTATATGCCTCTGTTTTCTGAATGAGAGAAAGCCTAGATGCTGACTTTGAAGGATGGCACATATTTGCTCTTCTTGTTTCCTCCAAGGGACACAGAGGCAACATGTTTATGTTTACTATGATGCTGTAATTCCAACAGGATTTGCATAACAGAATACATTTCACTATCATCACCTCAAATCAGACCCCCAATTACCTTGTTGCCTGTATTATGACAATTGCCTCCTAACTGGCTTCCTTGTGTCTTTCCAAGCAGTGTTTCTCAGTAATGGCCAATAGAATCATCTTTCTCAGATGGAAATCCTCTTTCTCTTCTCTTGTTTGAAACCTCTCGCTCAGAGTCTCCCAACAGTCTTCAGGACTAGAATCCACATGCTGTAGAAGCAGCTCCAAGCGCTCCACCCTGTGGCTCCTGGTTATGTCTTCGGCCACCCTCCTCTCTTTTCATGCTTTTTGTCATCCGTATTTCTTGCAATTTCCTAAGCATGCTGGCCTCTCCTGTGACTCTAGAGTTTGGCACATGTTGTCTTACTGTTTAGGATGCCCTTACTTCTGCCTGGCCACCCAATCCTGCAGGACTTACGCAAGCACTGTCATCTTTAATTACACAAACACCATGGACCTAGGAAAGAATTCTTTGCCTAGGCTCCAACAGCACAATTTCCTGATAATTTTTCATAGTCTGAGAACAAGTGTTCTGCATTATTCATTCTGTGCCTCAGTGCCTCCCACAAAGTGAATAATCAGCAAATAATAATTGAATGAACTGTTGATATTCTATGCTCTGTATATGAACATGCACAATACTCCTCCTGTAATCCCACCTGCTTAGAAATCGGCCTATTAGTGGTCAAGCGGGATACCACCAAAATGAGAGGCAGAATTCCATCTCTTTGACTGACTCTTCAGGCTACTCCAGGCCACTGTCTGAGTCTCCACTTTATTCACATATTTTAAACTATTTATTTATTGAGTTCCTACTAGGTGCTGGTACTGTTCTAGGTGCTAAGGGCAGTGATGAACAAAACAGGCAGAGTCTCTTTCTCCTGGAATTCAAATTATATTTGGAGAGACAAAAGACAGACACACAAATCAATAGATACATGTAAATAAATATGTCCAAGTTCTAAGAGTTACAAAAAATGAAACAGGATTAAAGAGGTTAAAGAAGCATGTAGGTAAAATTTTAAATAAGATGGTCAGTAGAGGCATTTCTGCTGAGGTGATATTTGAGCAGAGACCTAAAGGAAATAAAGGAATGAGCACATGCACTTTTTTAGGGATACAGCATTCTAGGCAGAGGGAACAGTGAGGTCAAAGAGCCTGAGGCAAACCCACACTTAATATAGCCACCAAAACAGCAAGGCTGCCTGGGATCGTAGCATAGTGAACAAGGGTCAGGTGGTAAAAGACAAGGTCAGAGAGCTGGCAGAAACCACGCCATGCAAGGCACGAAGCTCATGGTGAGGTATTTGCTTTTTACTGGGAGGGGAATTTAATTGGGGAATTTTGAGTAGATTTGTGGCATGGTCTGACCACTTTTTAAAACTCTGACTCTTCTGTGGAGTGGATACTCTTGCGGGGGGTGGTGGGCAACTGTAAATGCAAAGAGGTCAGTTAGGCACGTGGTAGCAGGGAAAGCAGGGAAAAATAGTTCTAGATTTATTTTGAAGGTCTATTTCATAGCATGAAATTTTTGCTTAAGAATTGGATATGAGATGTGTGAGAAATAGAACAATCATTTGTTCCATTCATGAAATCAATTTCATGTACTGAGATGAGGAAAACTGTAAGAAGAGTGGACTTAGCATGGGTAGACAAGAAGCAAAGGATCCGAGTTAGATGTTAAAATGTATAGATAAAATATAGATACTGATACGGATACAGTTACACGTAGATTATAGACAGAGATACTAAGCCTATAAGTGGAGATCTTGAGTCAGTAGCAAGATAAATAAGTTGGAGATTAAAATCCAGGAGTCATCTAAATATGAATGGATTTGCAACCATAGGAGTGGAAGGCATCTCCAAGGGAATGAGTAGAGGCACAGAAGATGCAGGGCAGGAGCACAGGGTTAGAGGCCGGGAGAAGCCATCAGAAGATGCTGAGAAAGAGAAACATCAATTACCAGCAAAACCAAGAGAAAATATTGTCTTGGAAAGCAAGTGAAAAAGTAGGTTCAACGAAAACGTTATCAGTTGTTTCAAACGCTGCTGTAGGCTGGATAAGATTAGGACTGTGATTACCCCAGAATCTGGTAGTGTGCAGCTTATTGATGACCCTGACAAGTGCGGCTTGAGGGACTAGTGGGAACAAACCTGCTAGAAGCAAGTTTATGAGTGACCAGAGAGTAAACAGACAAAGGAATATAGGCAATTCATATAATAAGGCTGTTGGGCTAATTAATTTTTGAATTTCCTTTCCTTTTAAATTTTTATTATTTAAAATATCACATTGATGTTACGTACGCCAATATTTGCATGTGTTGCCAATTCAGAGCATTTGAGTTCAACCTAATATTCTGAATACTGAATGACAAGGAATGCACTTTATTTTTCCTTTGAGAATTCAGAAGGTACTTTAACTTTTTTGGAGGCTCAGGGACCCTTTTAGTCTTATCAGTTATCATTGTGCTGCAGAGCTGGTTAAGTGTCAGTTAATAGAATTCTGAGTAACAGCTTATTGCGTATATAGTCTCACCTTTTCTTTTGTTTCATCCTTTCCTGTGTCACGTGGATCCTATCATTGACTCATCCATCTATTCATCCATCCATCCATCCATTCATCCATCCATCTATCCTTCACTTATTCATCACGCATTGGAAATACTAGTATCTCAGAGCATTCTCTGTCCTTTTGTTGGAGACATAGAGAGGGAGTCTCTCCTGACTCATAGAAGTCTCCCAAAGCAGGTTGCACAGAACAGGCCCTGGAGGTAAGCAGGTGCAGAGCTATTCAAAGAAGAGAAAATATATGAAGAAAATCTGAGGCATTGTAGTCAGAAGACTATTTTAGTCATAAACCCAGAGTGAACCTTAGGTTGAAACCATAAACATTGTGCTGAGCATCAGATTCAAAAAGAGGCTTTGGAGAAACTTAGGTGGACTGTCCATCCAGCCTGACTCAGCAAAAGAATTTAGGGTGAAGTCTTTATGTGGGGGGTGTTAACAGCCCACTTTTATGTTATGAAAGTTTAAGAAAAAGATGCAGGACTGATAGCAAAAGGTAGTATGCAGTACCGGAATAAAACATGACTAAGTAATGAAGACCTTTCTATGATAAAGATATGATTAAGACATAGAGGAACAAATGCTGTCTTTCCTTTTCCTTTTTTTTTGAGACAGAGTCTGGCTCTGTGCAGTGGCATGATCTTGGCTCACTGCAACCTCCACCCCCCCGGTTCAAGCAATTCTACTGTCTCAGCCTCCTGAGTAGCTGTGATTACAGGCACATGCCACCACGCCCGGCGAGATTTTGTATTTTTAGTAGAGACGGTTTTGCCATGTTGGCCAGGCTGGTCTCAAGCTCCTGACCTCAAGTGATCTGCCTGCCTCGGCCTCCCAAAGTGCTGGGATTACAGGCATGAGCCACTGCGTCTGGCATTTGCTTTCCCTTTATTCCTTCTTTTTCTATTCTCCTTCCCTTGCTGAGTCTATTCTTTTTTCTCACACAGCACAAAAAAAAAAAATGTGATACAATCCATGGTGATGAAATTCGGAATAAAAAACACATTTCTTTTTTAAAGCACATTATTGAGTTTAAATTAAACCACCCCTTTTCATTTAACTTCATTTTTAAGTTATATATCTAATTTTTTTTCTCAAAGACAGTTATTTTCCAGAAGTGACATTCTTGATACTTTCTCAATGGGTAGAAAACATTCCACTATATGATATTTTAACTGCAACTTTCAGCACAGCAACATGGATGAGCACAATCAATCCAAGAAAGATAGTAAACTAGAAAAATGGTCTGCAATTTGTTTACTCATTGGTACTTCAGCAGGTCAAGGGAAATAATAATTTGGCTTTATGTGTAGGGGTTCAGAATCAAAGCCAGTGAAGCAGAACGAAGCCAGGCTATCAGAAGGAGATGCTTGTGGCTCCTACAGGAAGAAACTTTCCCTACCAAAGAAAGAGGATCCTGACACTCACACCTGCCTCTCTATCAGACACTTAAGACAATTGGAGCAGTGGAACAGACGTGCCTAGAGATATCAAATGGATGTACTTGATAGGGGGAGCATAGAGCAGGTTGGCTTCAAGTTCTTGAGGAAAATAAGTTGCTGCAGTTAATGGAATTGAGAAGGCTCATTATGTGGGACACTCCTTAGAGGATGTGGATCTTCATGAGAGAATTCTCTGCCAGAGTCTGAAGGATTTTTACCTTGCTCAAGAGGATTCTAAGTTTTGAAATTGATTTCTCTTCTAAAATAGGTGAGGCTTTCCCTCTTGCCTCGAAAAAAGATGTTTCTAGTAGTTATGACAGAGAGAAAGAGAAAAAGACAAATATCTTCAACCCCGGGGCCTGTTTCTGAATTAAAAAGGAGTAGCTGTGTTTTACTGATGGATCTTAAGACTAATTACTGAAGGGTAAGATGTGGCCTAAACTCTAGAGTGTTTTCACTCTTCCCTGTGGCCAGAATCCATTAATGTAGATATATATACCAAAGGACAGGAATGTCAATCACTTTGAAAAAGACATGACCACCTACCAAGCGCACAGTCTGCAAACATTCTCCTCTCTCTGTCATGATCCTATTGAGTGCGGCGTAGTATCCTTGAACCCGGCGTTTCATCTCAACATTGTAAAATAGCATTTCTGAGCTCAGCTACCCTCATCTAAAACACTCTGATGATTCCTACTGAGTTTACAGTGTGGTGAAAAGATGAAATAGCACCCACATAACTATAGTTAAACTGTAACTTGCTATAAACATTTATTAATCTAACTCCACTGTTGACCACTAAGTTGCTCAAGGGTAAGGATAATTATCACTGAATCCCCAGTACCTGGCATATTTTAAATATGATATAAATACTTCTTAAAGTGAAATGTGAAAAAACATTAGTATGATTACTCTTCTTCCTACACATTTTTTTTTTTTTTTGTGCTCCTATATCCTCATGTCCCTGCTGGGTCCTAGCACCTGCTGAACTATTCTGTCTCTACCACCCCTAATCCCGGCAAACATTGCACTCTAGAGCTTGTGCTACCCAATCTGTTACCACTACCGCATGTACCTACAGAGCCCTCGAAATGCTGCTAGTGCAACTGAGAAACCAAATTTTTAACTTTAATTAATTTAAATTTAAAAACTGGCCCTGCATTCAGTTATGGAGAAATTTTAAGTGTATTTGAAACATCATAGATACAGGCATCAACTTTTTCTCTACATATTATAAAAACTAAATGCAGATCAATTATTTCTGATGAAAATTTAGCATCCTAGTTATGCTATAATCTAAAGAAAACATGAAAAAAGAATGTAAAAATTACAGTAATTAAACATTTTATAATGTAAAATCAATTTTATAATGATTACATGTTAAAATGATATTAGTTTGAATATATTCGGTTAAAAATATATTATTAAAATTAATTTCACCAACTCTTTTTTGCATGTTAAAATGATATTAATTTGAATATATTAGGTTAAAATATTAAAATTAATTTCATCAACTCTTTTTTGCATTTTGTTTACATTTCTAAATGTGGCTGCTAGAAAACTAAAAATTGCATATGTTTCTTATATTCTTATTGAACTTTGCTTCTTAAGAGAATCTCCACTGATGGTTACCTTGCGCTCTTCTTTCAATCAGTACCCGGAACTTGAAACTCAATTTGAGACTGTTTGAAGTAAGGACAATGACGATGATGAAGATCACTGTAACAAGAAATATAGTCCCTTGAATTTATTACTTACATGGCATTCTAGAGTTTACAAAGCAATCTTACCTAGATCATTATATTAAACCTTACAATTCCCTGTGATGTACTGTAAAATTTATTGAAGCTCAGAAGAGTCAAGAGACTTATCCTGTTATTGTGCTCATTTTTGGCAGGGCTTTTCTTGGAACCCACATGTCCTGGTCCTAAAGGGCCTTTTCTACCCATCTCACTGGTCTTTCACTTTTGTACTGTCTGTGATTTCACTGAAGATATGCCATGTTGATTATAATAGTGTGTTAAGCATAGTTACATACACTTGTAAAATGTCTGTAGCGATCAATCGGTGTATCATGCCAAATAGTGACTAACAGTTAGAATTGATAGCTAGCCCATTGTTGGATCATATTTGGAATGACTTCCTTTTTCCCACAAATCAACAGCAACAAAGTTCAAATCCTAGCACTAAGATTTTTCATAACTCTCTGGAGTGAATCTTTCATTCAAGCGCTGTCAGAGCACCTAAATGACAGAGACCAGGAATTTCCTCCAGCTTACACGGCCATACATTCATCCTACATGGCCATAAGTGTAGCTGCCTGCTAGTGAATGATTGTCTGTGTTACAAAATTGAGTCTGAAACTTGTTTATGTGACCTGTTAATGTGTGGAAATTGCTAAGGGAAGTACAAAGACGTAGAATCTTCTTGAGAGCCTTTCTGTATCATCTTTAGAAATAATTTGAAGACCATATTCTGTAGCCAGCATCTCACAAACTGGCAAGAATGAAAAAGGAAAAGAATTGCTGTAAAGTAGGGCAACATATGATCAAAGCAGATTCCTTTAACTTGTGTCCAAGACCTCCCATGTGTTGGGAGATTTCATCATCTCATTTAATTTAAACATAAAATAGTCTCTTAAGAGAGAGATTATTACCATTTTATAACTAGAGGCCAAGAGTGGAAAGTAGTAAGGGGTTCAATCTTACACCTATTGCTATGGTTTCATATCTTCATTTTTCCTTCTGTCTAGAAAGCTACCATTATGGTTCATTGCAATAAATACTAGGCTTTGAATCAGAATTCAATCCAAAATACAGGCACTATACTTAGGATTATCAATACTCAAGATTCAGAAAGATTCAGAATGCTTAAGATTTAAATTCAGGCACAATATTCAATCTCTATCCAATATCATTGTACACTTTTTTCATTCATTCATTTATTCATTCATTCAACAAGTGGTTGCTGATTGCCAAAACCTATGTTAAATTATTGGATATGATGAAGATAAGTGAGATGCATCTGGAAAAGTACTTTATAAAACAACAAATACTTCAAAGTGTTTATTTCCATTTTTCACTAGTAATGATGGAATAGTCTGTGGTTGAGTGCAGAAATGCTATTACCTGCTCCTGGAGGCAAAGATTAAAGAAATAGACACCTTCCTCAGCCAGAATGACCCAGGCCAGAAGCCGCAGTGTCAACTTGGAAAATTTCTCCTTCCTCATCTCCACATCATGTCTGCAGCCTTAACTGCTTGACACCTGACAACTGCTCTCATCCCCATTGCTGTTGTTTTGTTTTGTGTCATGACCTTTTTGAATGGGCAATCGTGATGATCTCTTAACTTGTTTATTGACCCCAAACTTCACCTGTTTTCCACACTGCTGCCAGAGTCAGGACCCCTTAGTGTGGGCTCAAAGGTGATGATTTGTATCTCTGGCTGCTGTAAACCCCACCTACTCACCCCTGCATTCCAGATACGCTCAGACACTTTCCCAAACAAGTCAGATTGATTGAAATCTCCATGCCCTGATCATGTGTCTGCCTGTACTCAGAATGCCCTTTCTCTGGTTCTTCACCTAATGAGATCTTACTGATCTTTCAAAAGTTATCTCATCAGCCACTTTTAGCTTTTATTTCCAAATCCCTTACCTCCAATACTTAGGTTAAATTGACCAACCGCTCATCCTTCTTTATTATCCTTAAATAAGCATAAAATAGGATGTTACTATAGCACTACCAATAAATAGGACTTAGCTGCAGTTTTTAGTTTACACAAGGGGCTCACCCTCCAAACTGTACTCTCCTTGGGATACAGCGCTGTTTATTATTCATCCCTAATGCTTGGCGAGAAGCAGGCACTCAGTCCATGTTTACTGAAAAGGTGAATTAATAATTATCTTGTTACTGCCTAAAATCTTTCAGTGGATGTCCGTTTTATATGAAATAAAGTCTGAACTCATTTCAAAGCTATACCAGGCCCTCCCTCCCAAGGTTCTTGCATAATATAGAGTCTCATCTCTTGCTGTGTCCATACAGTTATTCAAAATCCTATTATACTAAAATATAAGCAATTCTCCCAATGAGCCTTAGGGTTTCAGGCTTCCAGGCCTTGACTCATCTAAGTTCACAGCTGAATTATTTCAGGGTCTGGTTAGTCATGCTGTCCCTGCACTAAGGGCCAGATGAGAAAGGGTTTGTGGGAGCTCTTTGTTACCTATAGATCTAAAGAGAGTGGGTGTGCTGAAATGTAGGCCAACCTTTAACAAGAGAAACCTAAAATGTTTCTGGACCATTTTATATCCCCTAGGTCTTGCCAATTCTGTCTCTTTCCAGCTGACGTTCTCCAAAGCTTCCCTGCCCTCTACTCTCATACCCTACTTGGTGCTCAGGTCTTTTTCTGTGGATGCAAATGACTCTAGCTGTTTTCTAGCCCTGCCTATATTTGCATCACAAGGTTCTAACTGGAATCTGAGGTTGCAAGTGTCACCCACTTTTATCACCCCATCTTGACTACTTTCCTGTCTTCATGACTACTTGATCGAAGCAGTGTGGATAGGCCACTTTGTTCCCCATTAAACGTGTGGGTGCTTGGAAATGAGAAGGTGTGCTTTCCAAGAGAAGAGATCAAATGAGCTTTCTGCAAATCCCTTATAGCTAGTGAGTTCATTTGACGTTCCCTGCACTGTGTAGGCTAAAGCTGGCACATAGCAGTACCAGCATTTCCTCTGCTGCTAGCATGCAATTAAAAGCTTTGTAAAGCATTTGGGAATATTTAGTTGCGGGAAAAAAATTACAAAAATGAAGGTTGCTTTTGTCTTTGTTCTTTAATCTAAGGTAGCTTGTTTCCACCTTCATTTGGTAATCTTTTTTTCAAGTATTTATTGATCCCCAGGAAGCCCGAGCTGGACATTTAGACGGGGAGATTTTGTTTTTCAGATTGGGAAATCTCTAACAAATTATTGTATCAGCTGCAAGTGGAGCAATGGCTGTTCATTATCCCATTTCTCCTTTCTATTCTCTGATATTATCTGGTAGATCAGTAACAGGCTGCAGTTTTAGGTGAACTTAATTTCTAACTGACTGTGACTTTCCGAACCCCTCTTCACCTGCCCCTTTCTCTGAGCCAATTATGGCAAAGTCAGAGGCTGTGTAAGAAGCCCTGTGTTTATCATGGGACAGGCTTTGGATTGTGTAATAAATAGGCCCAGTGTCTTGTGTGCCAATAGATAAGCATTTGGTTAAGATCAAGTAGATTCCAAGTCACAGTTTTCTCTGCTCCCTGACTCCTATAGCATGTTGACACTTACTTCCAGAGGACAAGGCAGGCCTGCTCCATTTGCCTGATGAGACAATGATCTTTCCTGAAACCAACATGGCCATGAAACCTGTGCAGCTCTTACCACGCCATTATTTTCCTCTCTTTGATGTCTCCTTGATTTTCTACCCAAGGCTGTAAGATACATGACGTTGTCCTTAGACCACCACCACCACCAACTAGATTATATTAGTTAACAGCCCTTCACACTGCCACACAGGCCAGATTTGACATTCTTCTTGTCTCCATGTTCCCCAAGCAAAGGTGCTGACATCTGCCCAAACCATGCTGGGGCTTGCATGTTGACTAGACTCAGTGTCACAGAGCCAGGTCCTGTCTCCTTTAATTCTAATTTCTTTCCTCAACTCGTTGTCCTTGTTGCCAAGGCTTAAGTATGCCATATAGTGAGGCCGCTCCAGTTATGAGAGGTATCACCTCAGAATAGTCATCTGTTTTTTTCCATGGACACATATATTCGCTTTTATATGTCATTTTCACGTTTAGTACTAAAAATACTAGCAGAGTGTTCCTCAAATTTGAAGACTTGAACATATTTATAACTGTGTTCAAAAATACTTTGAATTCTACTCATTATTTATTATCTTGTTGATTATTTTGTTGAAAAGACTACTTTAAGAGGCTACATATGTATGTATTTATACATATGTAAGTACATATACATATTTAAGACATATAGTACACAAATATATATAACATAAATATATATTTATACTATAATATTACTAATACAGGTAAGAATCTTCATTTTCACAAATTTTTAGTAAAGGAGAAGAACATAATTCAGTGTTAAATATACAGTAATATTCATAAAAATTTTGGCTATTTCTTCAATTAAAAGACTAGAATATTGAAAGCCTGACTACATCACAGTATATACGAAATACAAAGTACAGCCAAAAATATTCCAGTAATTCAAAGAAAAGAAAGCAATAAGACTAGCCTTTGCTTTACCACAGGAGGCACAGACAAAATTTGTAGAGATGCTTAATTATACCCTCTGCATCAACTCAGCCTAGATTACATAATGAGAATGGTGCTCCCAACAGACAGACTATTTCATCTAGAAATAATAGTCTTCTGTTCCACTATGTAAGAGGTACATCAGCTACCTGCTTATCTAGAAAGGCAGAGATTACCTCCATTTGCCAGTAGTCACAGGCCCACTACATTGTAAAAAATCAGATTGGAATTTTTTAAAGAACCCTTTAGGTTTCAGTTGTTATCCTGGGTAGTACATTATGTGTCATTTCGTGCAACAAAAAGATGACACTGTTCCCAAAACACACCTGAAATGGAGTTAATAAGGGAAGATGTTCAAAGTCATTATTTAATAACATGCTCCCTGGTAAAATGGCTAAACACACACACATGCTTTTCTTGAAGTATAATTAGCCTTTTTAGACTACAATATCAGAGATGTTGTGTGGCTGTAAGACACTGAACTTCTCTGAATTCTCAGTTTCTACGTCTGTAATAAGGGGATTATAATGCCCATTTATTCACATAGCTATTGTGCCAGTGAAGAACTTATTAAAACCTTATAATGGCCTTTACAGGGCTACTAATAAGAATGCGACAGATAGCAATCATTAAATAACTTCTACCTACTTCCTTATTCTCTTGCATATGAAATTTGAAGGGCTCTTGACAGTAGTTCTCTCTGCAAGCAGACAGTGTCCCAAGGACAAGTCTGGTTTTGGTGGACATACCGCTCTATTAACTTAGTCATCTAAATTAATCCTCCAATCTGAATTGGTTTAAAACAATCTTGGCTGCTTTCACATTAGCTAATATGTTATATTATGCTATAATAATAATAATAATAATGGTTTTCATCTATTGATAATTGTGCATTATCTCTACATCTAAAAGTGTTCCCAAAAGGTGAAAATTTATTCCCTTGGCACCATTAGATTAGAAGGCATATCCAAGCCTCTACCGCTAGCACATGCCAAAGCTGGTCAGCAAGCAGCTGTGCTGGCACTCAAGCATGGGCATTTCCATGACACCACGTGGCCTGTCTTTTGTTTTCTCATCTGTCTACCTCAGCAGTCTATGAGACAGAACCTGCATAATATTCATGCTATTATCTTTACTGCAAGATACAGTTCCAAGTATAAATTCTAAATAATTTCACGAAGGAAGAAAGTATTATTCAGCTCACCTAATCATGTCATTCATTTAAGCTTAATACATACCTTCAAAGATATTACAATAGGCCTATAAAATCCTCATTAGAAAACTATAATCCCAACAAGAAAGATTATTGTAGTTATAGTTACCTAAAATAAGTTCTAGGTTGTTTTCCTCAAGGAACTTGCAATATATTGGGAGACTCCATGTGTATAATACTAAAGTATTCCAAAACGGAATATATTAAGCTAAGAGTGATGTAAAATGCTTTGGTTATGCACTGGATTCTGCCTTGGCTGATCAGAAAAGTACCCACAGGGAGATGATATCTGACTTGGACTTTAAATGATAAGCAGAATTTCAGTAGGTGACCATAGGACAAATGGCATTTTGAGCAGGGAGAGATGTATTAGCAAAACCAAAAGAGTGATTTGTATGCATGGCAATTGTACTTAGAGCTAATTTAGGCTGAATCAGAGACCTTCAAAAACTCCAGAAATGACTGGTTTGCTTTATTGAAAGCCAAACTAACCACAAAACTGAGCATTTACAATTCATCTTTAAGAGTAAGAAACAGTGGCCAACTTTTATCAAAAAGTTTACCTTTATGTCTGTCCTGGCAAGGCATGGCAGGGAAGAGTCAGCTATTATCTTTGACTTGTATAGAACTAGCTGAGTGTGAATTAAATGGAAGAAGCAGTAAAAGATGAGCCCAAGGAGAAGGAAAGGAGCGAGATCAAAGGAATCCTTGAAGTGTTAATTGCAATCATTGAAAAAGAGGTAAGAAGAAGCTGAGAGTAAGATGATCTGCTATAAATAGCATTTGAATGCACAATATTGGAAGGTCAGCAGATGGGACTCTAAGAGGTAAAAATTACATATAAATTCAGACTAAGAAATAAGACTGTGATAAATTCAGAGAAACACGACATCAGATGAATTCAGAATTAAGAGAGAAATTTTTACTTTGTGGGTTAAACCAGTTACATAGAAAGAATATGGCTAAAACCAGCTCTCTGCAAAAGTAACTAAAGAATAAAATGGTTCCCCAAAGCAAGGAGAAAGGAGAATTTGTAGAAACAGAATCCTAAGGCCAGGATGTGGTCCTAGGAAGGCAGGCCACAGTAAGGAAAATGTATGAACTCTGGTATAAAGCATGTTGAATTTTGCATATTCTCTGTAGGTAGCGCTTACTGATTGTGTTACCTTAGACAAATCACTTCACTTCCCTGAACATCCATTACTGCATCTGTTTAGTTGCTGTAGTTACACCTGAGGAGGCAGCATCCAGAGCCAGACTGCCTGGGTTCAATTTCTAGCTCTATGATTTACCATCTGTGAAACTTGAGCGAGGCAATTAATCACCTTGTGTCATTTTTTTCATCTGTAAAATGTAAATGATTTCCTATATGTCACATCATTCATAAAAATCATTTCCAGGGGGTGAAAATCAAAACTATAAAGCCTTTTGAAAGCAATATGGAATATCATCATTATAAACTCAAAAATGAGTAGGATTTTTTTCAACAAGAAACATAGGCTATAAATCACAAAGAGAAAAATTGATAAATTTTACTGCATTAAAATTAATTACAAAGGATACAGTGAACAGAAAAAAGCCATCAAATGGGAGAAGATATCAGCAATTCATAGAAAACATGAAATCCTGTATTGATATTCAGGATAAAGTAAAAAAAAAAAAAACCTTAGGGAAGAAAGAAGTTATTAACACATTCAAAATAATGATTCAGTAAGATGGGACAGGAGAGGAAGGTGATGTGTGTTTTATTTCTTAAGAGGGATAGTGAATACTTAGGTGTTCATGTTATCATTATTCACATTGTATACATTCTTCTGTGACGGGTACTCATTTCTCAGTGTATCTTTAAAAATGGAGATTGTAATAAGTACCTACTTCATAAGGTCGTTTGTGAAGATAAGTGAGTTCCTTATGCCTGTAACATAGGCATTTAAAAGTGTTAACTGTTACTATATTAAGACATTAATAACATTGTAGAAACTTAACAGAAGGTAGCTATTATTTTTAAGCTATTGTCTCATGAAAGAATATGTTAACAGAGAGAAAGTGGTCTGCTTTCCACCAGAACACAAGAAAACCATCCAAGGGAAGGCCTGAAACTCCAACAGTGGAGGTGTTTATCACAGTATTAAAGGTCTATTATACTGGCCTTAACAATACCCCTTGCAGTCATATCAAGTTCACATAATGACCCCGTAGTTTCTCATATGGCTGTTCTCAGAAGAACAGAATGTGTAAATCAAATATTCTGCTCCTTTGGTGAGTTTTATCTCATTTTATTTATTAATAGAAAAACATGTTTCTCTTAGTCTCTTGTGAGTAGAAGTCTTTGCTTCCTCACTTCAGAGAGCATCAATCAGAGTGAGTTTCTAGACTGATGAAGCAGAGGACTTCGTTCATGACCCAGCCTCAGGATAAAGCTTTGCCTGATCAGCCCAGCAGGCCCCCCTCTGATCAGTCTCTAACTACAACAAAATAGAGGAAAAACAGTTTTCATAAGAGATTATGTTTAGGGTTCTTGTTAATGATATATGTCATCTCTTGGGATCATTTCAGTGTACTAGAATGGCCACCAGGCATTCTTTCTTGTGAAGAGCTCTGAAGTATTACTCAGAGAACGTAAGTGAGTTAACCACGGAATGTAAGGGAGTTACTTGCGTTGAGTGCACATGACCTAATGAGAACGATGCTCCCGACAAACAGACTATTTCATCTAGTCATAATATTCTAGATTGTTAGAAATACTCTTATAGATTATTAACCACAGGAAAAGGGAAGGCCTGTGATAGCAAGTGGGTCCTGAAATGACGGAAAAGCACTAATCACCAAACCAAAGAGAGAAGTAGTTTTTTCATATGTTCCTTTTAGAAAGACATAAAATATCAGGAGAAAAGCCACAGCTATTATAAGAAGAGAATGAACACTAGGCTTGGACCAGAAATGCAAGAGACAGAAGACTGCCTAGCGAGCATAGTACTTGCTCTGTGTACAATTTAGAGCATGAAACATGGAGTAAATCTACCTACTTCTGGGCTTTAGGTTTAGAAATAAACAAGTGATCAGAGGAACTACGCATTTAGGTCTGATTTGTACGTGAATGGGATTACAGAATCCGGATTTGAATGTCTATGCTCGTATGTTGGTCGGTGTTGTCAAAAACGTGAAGTAGTCCCCAAGGAAATTGATAGAGTTGGTGTAAACAGACACTGCAATAAAGCAAGAAACATTGTGTTTTCTGACCATGGTATGATAGTAGTTGAAATTTATTTCAAAAGCTGGAAAATTTGACAGAGATAAATACAAGGAGATCAAATTCCCATTAGAACAGATAAACTGTTCTTAATAGCAAGCAGGTTGATAAATAGGAAAGAAGGTTCTCTCTCCACTCAAAATATCCAGGAGTGGTAATACTTGGTGATAAATGATGTAACAAAAAACTCGCAGAAGAAGTAATAAGCCCCAAACTCTAAACATTTAAGCAGAAATTATGGGGGTCCTCCCATTAATTTTAATTATGAAGAAATTGGAGTGAAAGTTATACACAGCACCAAAAGTAAATAAGGCAAGTATGATAACTGCAAGTTGATGAGGAAAGAGACAAGATAGATAGATAGATAGATAGATAGATAGATAGATAGATAGATGATAGATACATACATACATAGATAGATGTACAGATACTAACAGAACCTTCATAGGGCACACAAGAGAACAAACATACAAAGAACATGTTAAAAAATAATGGATTAGGGAACAGTTTATTTTGGAATAGTTTTAGAAGACAAAGCACACAGAAAGAATCACTTATTTATTTCTTCATTGTTAGATAGTCATTGTACAAAAGCAGGATGAATCTACACCCCAATTTGCTTTGGATGTCAAGACCTATGGTGAACACACACACACACACACACACCCCAAGAGAATATGAATTACTTATATAATAAGGTTTTTTTGAGAGAGCAAGGTAGACTTCCCAAGCTGGCCCACAGATGGCTTCACAGAACAAGAAAAGGAGACTGGCTTGGAGCTTTAAATTGTGGTTAGGCTTGGGGCTGGGGCAAAGATCCTGATTTGAATCTTTTACCTGCATCAAAGGAGAGAGCAGCTGAGCTTCCTAATTAGTTTGCCCAGATTCGTGGGAGAGGGCGATGGGCCCTAGATGTGCACCATGGAATGAAGCTGATATATTTTTCTGACTGCAACAGGAAGGTATTGGAGCATCGGGAGATTTTGAGCAATCAGAATATGATCTGATTTACATGTTTAAAAGCTGAATTCCTTTGCTTCTGTATTGAGAATAAATGGAGGGAACAAGATTAAAAGCAGAGACATTAACTGGAAGGATTCCAAAGCAATCCAGGCTGTTTTTACTTGGCAAGTAGCAATGAAGGTGGTAGCGAGAGGTTAAATTTAAAATATATTTTAAGAATAAAACTGACTTGACTTGGTGACAGGTTGCATTTAAAGTATGAGGAAAAAAGGAGCATGGAATGATTCCTAAGTGTACGTTTTGGTAAAGTAGGTGAACAGTGGTTCCATTTAATGAAATGGAGAAGACAGCGGTTGGAAGCAACAAGAGAAGTTGTGTTGGGACATGTTAAGTTTCAGATACCAGTGAGACATTTAAGTGGGGATGTCAGTTACGTATTTTGGTATACCAGAGGCAATACACTAAGAATTCCATACATTTTAATGTCATCATTGGGTAAAGACCAATAAAAAATTATGATTTGTCAATACATGTAAAAAACACAATGTTTTCTCATGTGTGTAAGCTGTTTGAATGTCTTTTGAAAAGCGTTGGTTCATGTCCTTTGCCCATTTTTAAATTGTTTTATTATTATTATTATTATTTTTTGAGACAGAGTCTCACTCTGTCGCCCAGGCTGGAGTGCAGTGGTGTGATCTTGGCTCACTGCAAGCTCTGCCTCCCGGGATCACGCCATTCTCCTACCTCAGCCTCCCGAGTAGCTGGGACTACAGGCCCCCGCCATCACGCCCGGCTAATTTTTTGTATTTTTAGTAGAAACGGGGTTTCACCGTATTAGCCAGGATGGTCTTGATCTCCTGACCTCGTGATCTGCCTGCCTTAGCCTCCCAAAGTGCTGGGATTACAGGTGTATTATTATTATTATTATTATTATTTTGACATGGAGTCTCGCTCTGTCACCAGGCTGGAGTGCAGTAGTGCAATCTCGGCTCACTGCAACCTCTGACTCCCTAGTTCAATCTATTCTCCTGCCTCACCCTCCTGAGTAGCTGGGATTACAGGCATGTGCCACCAGGCCCAGCTAATTTTTATATTTTTAGTAGAGACGGGGTTTCTCTATGTTGGCCAGGATGGTCTCAATCTCCTGACATCTTGATCCGCCTGCCTCGGCCTCCCAAAGTACTGAGATTATAAGTGTGAGCCAACGCGCACAGGCAAGATTATTTATTTTTTGCTTGTTGATTTAAGTTCCTTATAGATTCTGGATATTAGACATTTGTCAGATGCATAGTTTGTAAATATTTTCGGCTTTTCTGTAGGCTATCTGTTTATTGTGTTGATAATTTCTTTTGCTGTACAGAACATCTTTAGTTGGCCCCACTTGTCAATTTTTGTTTTTGTTGCAGTTGCTTTTGAGGACTTAGCCAAAGATTCTTTGCCAAGGCCAGTGTAGAGGAGGGTGTTTTCTAGGTTTTCTTTTAGGATTTGTATAGTTAGAGGTCTTACGTTTAAATCTTTAATTCATCTTGAGTTAATTTTTGTAAATGGTGAGAGGTAAGGGTCTAATGCTTATTATCACTAATCAGCAGAGAAATGCAAATCAACCACAATGAGATACCATCTCATACCAGTCAGAATGGTTATTATTAAAAAGTAGAAAACAACAGATGCTGGTGAGGAAAAGAGAATACTTATACATTGTTAGTGGGAATGTAAATTAGTTCAGTCACCGTGGAAAGCAATTTGGAGATTTCTCAAATAACTGAACGCAGCAATCTCATTACTGGGTATATACCCAGAGGAAAATAGATCATTACACCAAAAAGCTGCCTGCCCCTAAGTTTCTTGTCACACTATTCACAATAGCAAAGACTAGGTACCCATCAATGGGGAACTGGATAAAGCAAATGTGGCACATATTAGTTATATTATAGAGTACTACACAAGCATAAGAAAAGAATGAAATCATGTCCTTTGCAGCAACATAGATGGAGCTGCAGGCCATATCCTAAGTGAATTAAAAAAGGAACAGAAAACCAAATACCGCCTGTTCTCACTCATAAGTGAGAGCTAAACATTGAGCACACATGGAAATTAACGGGAACAACAGACACTACAGACTACTAGAGGTGGGAGGCAGGGATGACATGGGTTGAAAGACTACCTGTTGGGTACTGTGCTCACTACCTTGGTGCGATACACCCATGTGGCAAACCTGCACATATACCACTTGTATCTAAAATTAAAGTTGAAATTAAAAATTGAAAAGTCAGGTACTTTAATTTACCTCAGCAACAGTAATCAACAAACGTCATGAATTTGTTCAAAAGAAAGAATTCCTAGGATGAAGCTAAAATCCCTACTCAGGTTCATTAGCCAGTAAGTGGAGGAAAAGCCTCCGTGATGCAGCTTGACCTGACTGAGATCGTTGTTGAGTTCTCTCAAACATCTGAGAACGGCTTTGAGCCAACTCTTAGCTGCACTTTTAATGGCATATGGGTCAAAGATGTAACGACCAGCATGATGAAACAAGAGATGTCAATAATAGTATTCAAACAAAGGTAGAAGAGAGAAGATTTTATAAAGTAGAGGCAAGAAGGCATCTTGTTCACAGTCTGGCGAGACGACAGAAGACAAGATGCTAAAGTTAACAGATAGCACAAACTTAAGGTAAGTGCGTATAAACATTAACAGGACATGCTAGGAAGAATTTAGATTTTTTTGTTGGTGAAACAAATTAGAATTTTTCCTGTTATGATTACATTATGCTGTTCAAAGGGAGAGGGAATGTGTGAGGATGTTTCATTCAAGTGACCACATGTTCAAAGCTCTTGGGTACATAAAAATAAATTAGCTTAGGAAAGATCATAATGTTTGGGCTGCCCTTGAAAGATCTCTGATTGGCGAGTAGATGCTTTCACAGGAAAAGTTCACCACTTGCTTTCCTATCCACATGCCACTCTCCCCATGCTTGCAGACGTCTTCCAGTTGCAAAATTCATGTTATTTCTCCCATTTTTCAAAAACTTTATCAAAGCCCTCCATCATCTAACATCAAACTGTTTTTTCCTGCCGGGCGCAGTGGCTCACGCCTGTAATCCCAGCACTTTGGGAGGCCGAGGCGGGCAGATCACGAGGTCAGGAGATGGAGGCCATCCTGGCTAACATGGTGAAACCCCGTCTCTACTAAAAATACAAAAAATTAGCCGGGCGTGGTGGCGGGCGCCTGTAGTCCCAGTTACTCGGGAGGCTGAGGCAGGAAAATGGCATGAACCCAGGGGGTGGAGCTTGCAGTGAGCCGAGGTGGCGCCACTGCACTCCAGCCTGGGCGACAGATCGAGACTCCGTCTCAAAAAACAAAACAAAACAAAAAAACCCTGTTTTTTCACCTCCAACATTCCACTCATTATATTTCATCATATATATTTCTGCTCAGCAGTCCTTCTCTTATGTTCTGCCTCAATCTTTTAGAAAATATTTTGCTATAAAATTCTCATCCTTCACCATCCAGGCTAACTATCTTCTCCTCTGTGAAGCTTTCCTTGATTATCCAGACATAGTGAGCCTTTGCTTGCTGTGCTTCTCTTCAATAACTAACTTTGACTTCATGAGCAAGTACTATAGCTGGTATATAGTTGTTAATGTCTACTTTTCCAGTGACTATAAGCACCACGGGGCCAGACACCATGTTTCATTCCATGTTTTAGTTTTTTGTCAGCCCTTTGCAGAGTGCCATGGTAGTTATGTGCAAGAGCAGCTTAAAATAATGAAATTTCAAATGTTTTAGCAGTGCTGTTATAAAATTAGGATTCAATTAATCTCAGTTCTTGATATTAATATCAGTAGTTTTTTTTTTTTTGGGGGGGGACAGAGTTGCACTCTTGTTGTCCAGGCTGGATTGCAATGGCACAACCTCGGCTCACTGCAACCTCCACCTCCTTGGTTCAAGCAATTCTCCTGCCTCGGCCTACCGAGTAGCTGGGATTACACACACCCACTACCACACCTGGATAATTTTTTGTGTTATTAGTAGAGATAGGGCATCATCGTGTTAGCCAGGCTGGTCTCGAACTCCTGACCTCAGGTGTTCCACCCGCCTCGGCCTCCCAAAGTGCTGAGATTACAGGCGTGAGCCACCGCCCCAGGCCTATCAGTAATTTTAACACGAAACCACAGGGGCTGAATTTTTTTTCTTAATTCAGTTTTCCCTGTTATCTAACTATGCATTGAAGTATGATCCAGAAGTCTGGGGAAGACCTGGTCCTAATTCTTCCCAATTTATGTAGCATATTCAAAGGGTGAGCAGAACATAGATGCCTGCACATGGATCTAAATATCCATGAAAAAGCTTCTATTTCATTCTCTCTGTTCCACAGTCTGGTTGCAAGATCCGAAGATTTTAGATTTGAATACTGGGCACTATGGTTTGAATATGTCCTCCAAAGTTCATCAATTGGAAGCTTAATCCCCAACGCAACAGTTTTGAGGGCGGGGCCTTTCAAAGTTGATTAGATTCATGAGGAATCTGCCCTCATGAATGGATTTATGTGATTATCACTGGAGTGGGTTTGTTGTAAAAGCAAGATAAACCCCCCACCCCTTGCTCTCTTGAGCTCTCTTGTACTTCTGCCTTCCGCTATGGGATGACACAGCATAAAAAACTTTTGCCAGTTGTGGGTCCCTCCACCTTGGCCTTCCAGCTCCAGAACTGTAAGAAATCTCTCTTCTTTGTAAATTATCCGGTCTGTCTATTCTGATATAGTAGCACAAAATGCACTAAGACAAGAGGGAATTTTCAAGGTGCAGTGCGTCACATAACTAAACGAGCACTTATAAAGTTCTTGATGTCTCCATACAAAGATGCTGTGAAAGAACAAATGATTTTTCTTCATAGCTTCACTTAATTTCTTTTCATTCATAGTTATTTGTGCCAAACGTAACAGGCTTTATTCTTACTCTCTAACAGTGTTCAGCTTTATTAAAACAAGCTGTTCTCCAGAAGAAAAATTTTATGGGACTTTAGAACCCCACATCACATAGATCCAAAACAAAACAAATCTTTGATAAAATATAATTCTTATAATTTCAAAAAATAATTTTTTTTAACATGAATGAAGCTGGAATCCATCATTCTGGGCAAACTATCACAAGGATAGAAAACCAAACACCGCATGTTCTCACTCATAGGTGGAAATTGCACAATGAGAACACTTGGACACAGGGTGGGGAACATCACATTTCATTTTTACTGGCATTTCTGGAATGATTAGCCACATTGGAACATTTTGAATTTACTGGAATTTAATGGGTCTGTCAAGTAACTGTATGGCAAATGGCCATTTTAAGGTAGACTTGGCAATTCCCCATTTTGCTTGCATACATCATTGAGTCTATAAGCTGTAAGCTGCAGGTCTGATCCTCCTTGTGAAGGCAGCTTAACTCCTGAAAAAGCTAAGAGGCAAGATTTTTTAAAATGAAAAAATGAATAAATGAAAATAAATAAGTTAGCGAAGTATTAATTGCAATGAAAAATCTATAGGTATTACTGTGCTGTTAAGGTGAACATATTGTTATGAGCTAAACTGTATCCCCTCAAAAATTATATAGTGAAGCCCTAACCTCTGGTATCTTAAAATGCGACTGTATTTAAAGATAGGGCCTTTAAGAGGCGATTAAAGTGAGGCCATTAGAGTGGGCCCTAATGCAATGTGAATGGTGTCCTTATTAGAGAAAATTTGAACATGCACAGAAAGAGAGAGAGAGAGAGAGAGTGACTGGGGGTGTGCAAACACACAGAAGAAACACCAGGACTACATTAGGACAAAGGACAAGGTGGCCATCCGCAAGCCAAAGAGAGAAGCCACAGAAGAAACAAAACCTGCCAATACCTTGATCTTGTACTTCTAGCTTCCAGAACTGTGACAAAATATATTACTTTTGTTTACGCCACCCAGTCGGGTATTTTGTCATGATAACCCTAGCAAACCAGCACACTTATTTCGCACTAAGGTAGACTACCATCCATTGGAGTAAGACTTCCTGGCCTCACTTACTACCTCTTTATCTGATTGGTACTTAGGGAAATAAGCTGAGAATGCATGGCTTGACCCTTCTCTTATAGCTTCTTTAGTTTTGTATTTGCTTGTCTCCAAAGAATACATGCTCCTGTCTGCTGTTGGCCAGAGCAGGTGTTGGCCTTAGACATCTCAGTTGCTCTCTCCTTTCTTTGTCGTTGGAAGCCGCCTGCCTGCTGTGAGCATGCTTTCTGTTCTTCTCATTCCTGCTGTGAGTTTTATACCGGTAATCTCTTCCCCTGAGGAGAGAAGGCTGCTCTCTTCCAGTGCTGCCCAGGACTGGGTGTTTATATTTGCCTAATAATGGGGTACAGTTTTTAAAATCTCACTGTTACCCCAAACAACATTCTTAAGAGCTAATTATTTAAGTCATTAATTAAACTGACTTTTTGTCTCCATCTGATTACTACTTTCTTTATTCCCTTTCGATTCGAGGTGGGTTGGAAAGGGATGTACTTCATTTTATCTTTAAACCTCAACATAAAAGAAATTAAACACCAAATTAGAATAATCCTATAGGACTCTGGATCTGCTCATGATAAATAATTTATTATACACTAATTGATTATGGTCCCAAAACTACACAAGCCAATGAACGAGCTGCTTATAGACATACTCTGACTCTTCTCAACTAGAAGTGATTGGTTGGTTGGTTTTTTTCAATGTCCCACCTAAAAACCAAGTTTCCAGTTTGTGCTTGTTCTTAATATTTTATTCTCTCATCTGTTCTCTGGGTTTTGGACATTTTATTACTAATCCACTTTTTCCAAAGATAAACAACAAGCTCAAGAAGAAGGAGAGCTACAAGCAGCCTAATTTATACCTGGTTGGCTGTTGTGCTACAAGACTTGATTTTAGTGAAAAGAGGAATATTGACTTACCAGTGCTGTCAAATTATCAAGCTATACAATTAATATAATAATACTACTTGTAATTGAGTTCACTGAGGATGTAGTATGTGCCAGTACGTGTGTCTTATAGCAGAAGTCTAAGTGCAGCACATGCATTGTCTAACTTGAATCTTATGACAACTGTATGATGAAAAGAGGTGCAGGGGGCTTAAGGTATCTGGTGAAATTTCACCCAATTGGCAAGCAATGGAGTTGAGAATTAAACATGGGCTTTCTCATTCCAAAGTCTGTTTTCATCACAACTTGCCACTTGCTCTATGTCAGGGATAAGCATTGAGAGCCACTAAAAGTCTCTCAATAAGGGGAAGAAATATACCAATTTGGGAAGTCACGGTCAACTGGAGAAGATGAACTACAGAACAAGTGACTTCTTTCATTTCACATTTTTAAAAAAGGAAGATTTTGAGTCATAATTTATAGATCTTCTCCCATTGTCTTCCCTAAAAGTACACCTACATTTTCCTTCTTTTGTAAAATAGAAGAAAATGGTGATTTAGCCATTACTGTAGTTGCTTTAAGCAAATTAGTGGCTCTTGAATCACATTTTATAGTTCAACAAAACAAAAAATCAAACTGATTTTGCCAGAAACATAATCTTAAAAGATTTTTAAGTCTTTTAAGATTCCTAAGTAGACTGTCTTAGAAAACAAATGCTAAAATTAAGTTACTTGGCAAAACTAAACTCATATATGAGAGCTAACCTAAAAGTTACCCTGCACAAACAAGTAACTATAGGGGCATTTAATATTAAACTTTGTTTACAGAACAAAAATTCCCACTTGGTTCTTCTTTCTTATAAATAAATTTCCCAAGTATTAGCACATTTTCTTAATTGCCATTGGAATCATGCTATTCTCTATTAAAATCTAAATCTAGATCATGTGAAAATAACAGTGTAAGTAAAAGTGAGTCTTATTTCATGTGCTAGATGAGCTAAGTATAGTTCTCAAAATGCATATTCTCTGTTAAGATGGTCACTCACAAAAAAATTTAAAAAAACATCAAATATGATATGAAGACCTCCAAAACCATGTGCAGAGAAGTTTAATGAGTATTAATGATATTCTAAAAGAGATGCTAGACTTGTTAGTGGTGAGCAAGGATGCTTAGATCATGCTAATGTTAAAACCTAACAGATTTCCTGAATGCCTTTCATGTTGAGGTGAGATTCCTGTTTCCATGGCAACCTGCAGTGAGTTAAGAAGGGTACTGTTAAACTGGATGGCAGTTTTGCTTAGTCTGTCTGAAAGAAAAATATCAGAAGAAACCATTTCTCTACCCATGATTGTAATCAGAGATCCTCCGCCCCCAACCACAAGCTTCTATTGCTGTTCCTGAAGAAGATATTAAGGGCAGTAAATCAGAAATCTATTTAATGATCTACTATGCTCTGCATGAGCTGCAGACCCTTTGCTGGTCCAAAAATCACATTTGCAGCAAATTGATATTGGCAAGTCTGTAGGAAGGGATCAAAACAAATAAAGGTGCCAAATAATGGGCAGGAGAAATAATGAGGAAAATATCTATGATGCCTTGATTCCTAGAGATTGCTTTAAATGTGTTAAAACAACTTCCTTTAGGGTAGTGCCTCACTCTCCTGTTTTTGAAACTCTGCTATTCTTTGCATTTGAGAAAGGAAAATATAATGAATATTTCTGTGGTTTTGCAAGGAATCCAAATCAAAGCTCTGACAAGAAATATCCACCCACATGTTTGCTTCAGTTTTTCCTAATACACTCATTACCCTGCGCAAAGCCCAAGACCAAGTGATCTCACCCAGAATGACAGAGGCAGCATGTCCACTGGCAATTATCCCAGTGTATTCAATAGGAACGGTGCGACTGAAAATCAAAGATCCTGAAGCAGGGCATCTGCTACTCATAGAAACTCAAAGTCAATTTTTAAAACTACATCTATTTTGCTGTCATAGAACACTTGTAGCTAACATTTATTGCACACCTATGAGTACCAGTCGTTATGATAAATGTTTTATATGCAGCATCTTAGTGATTGTCATAAAACTACAAAAGAGAGGAATTACAAAGATTATATCTGCTTTTACAAATGAGAAAATTGCCCGACATCACACCTATTCTAGGAACATTTTTAAAGTCATCAGAGGTAGACTTGGAGGCTGCCTCTCCCTCCCTTTTAAGCATTCTTCTGCTGTTTAAAAATTAGTATTTTTTTATTTACGAATGTATACATACATGCCTTTAGGAGTCATTCCAGCATCTTAACTGCGTAAAGCAGTCTGGCAGGCATGGAGAGACAATAGAGCCTGGTGGGGACTTAGGCAGTTGGAGTTCACACGTCCCAGCTTCTGCTGAGGTTGATCATGCAGAAACGTGGGTTCAGTGTGACCAGATTTTATTTCTTTTCAAGACAACCCACTAATCCCAATTTTCAAGTGAAATTCACACATTTAAAAAATGGGTACCATGAAAAAAGGGTGAGAACCAAGAGGAAGATCTGCCCCAGGCTGCCTGATTGTTCTCTCTGTGTTAGAAATTATTCATCCTTCTCTCCAAAAACAAAAATATTTCAAAAGAAGATTCCCCACCACCATGAAAACATAACACAAGGCCAAAATTTAGCAAGGCAGTAGGAGTGGGAAAAGTTTAGGTTTTGGTGAGCCTTTTTGGTAAATAAAATGAAAAGAATAGTTGCATAAATAGCATCTAAGGGTAGTGCCTCTTTCCAATTTTAATTTTATTTACTGAATTTCTCACAGAAACTTAATGCTTTCCCTTTTATTCAATGTTGTATATTTTATATCAAACAATTGAAGCAAAGCAGAATTCTATTTACTCTTTAATTAAATGAAATAACATTATTAAAAAACATGTTCTTTAATTTGGTTCTGTGTGATGATGCAAGTGGCAAGTTTAATTTCATCCAACTGAGGGACAGCAATAATCATACAGAATAGAGATGAGTAATTTAGATTTTCAAAGCCCCTGTTCTTGAAGTTACCCAAAGTGTCAAAAGTAGGAACATTCTTGAAGATATGCACCTCCCCCAGCAACAGCTCCTTTCAGACAGCAAGCAAGAACGAAGCTGAAGATAACACTGGAAAATGTTTACCATTGATTCCCTTGACACATTTACTTTTGATGACAGAGGGGCAAATTACATGACTATTTTTATATATAGGAAAGAAAACATAAATCTGACCCCCTGTTTTAACTTAACTGTTTCATTAACATGACAATGAACAACAAAATCCCTTCTTGGGAAGAAGGTGTGGATATGTGTGTTCAATACATTTGCTAGATATTTTCTAAAGCAACGTTACCATTACGTTAAACAATAACACATTATTTTATTGGAATATTGGTGTTATGTGATTTTCCACATTATTTTACTACAGTCATTAATTGACCAAATGAAAGACCCAAAGTTACATGAAAGTGAGCATGACCATAAAAATAAATCTGAGTGCTCACAGTGGTCCAGAAACACCTGTGACGATTCATAAATATGGCCCCACAATGATATTTCAGGGATTTTTTTCCTAACCTTACAAAGCTATAGAGAGAGACTATAAAACAACCAAGCTCAAGCAGCATTTTGGCATTAATAGCAGCTGATCAGACCTAATAAATCCTTGAAATACAAGCACATATGGCTGTAAGTAAAAATTTGTTTCTAGGAATCTGAATTTGAGGGCCATGGAAAGGCATCGGAATAAGTATCTGAATCTCCATTTCCCTTCATTTGCACACTGGACTTCCCATTGACCACTGTTACTAAACAATAATGATGTTAAAGGGGTAGTGCTGTTTATATGTTTTCTTATTTAATCTACACAACTCTGAGAGATAGTGATTGTTATCTCGATGTTACAGAGTAGGAGACTTGTGCCCAAAGAGCTGAAGTAATTGACCTAAGAATCTAACGAGGAAGGGCCAGAGCAAAGATATAAAGCCACCCTTTTTCACGCCAATGCCCCGGTAATTCCAGTATTAGAATCCTACTGCTGTAGTATTATTGTGGCACTGTGAATCCAGGACGTCACCGAGTTCCGGAGAGCTAAATAGGCTGAGAGAGCTACTCCATCATTTGAGAAACAATCTTACCTGTAAAATGTCAATAATGCCTTCGCCTTGCCAATTCCATGGGATTAACGTGAAGGTCAAAGGAGTAAATGTGTATGTAAGTGAGATTTGAGCAGTAGAGATCACCAGCAAACAAACTGTTAAATGACATCATTGGTTCATCCCGTCAGTTAAATAGAGGAGTATTTACTTTGCAAGAGGCAATAAATGATATTCCTTTTCTCTTATGATTTGAAACAATGCAGAGACAGATAAGAGAGCTAGGCAGAAAGAGATCACACTATGAGTATGAGAAGGTAACAGCATGGAGGACATGGCTTAGATGTGTGGTAACAGTAGAATTCCTCATTGTTCCTGCACTCTAGTTTAGATCTCTGAATAAACAAACAGAGGGAAATTTAAAGTTTCAGAGAACTCCCTTATTCTGACGCCCAGGCTGGAGTGCAGTGGCCATCTCGGCTCACTGCAAGCTCCGCCTCCTGGGTTCACACCATTCTCCTGCTTCAGCCTCCCAAGTAGCTGGGACTACAGGTGCCTGCCACCATGCCCAGCTAATTTCTTTGTGTTTTTAGTAGAAACGGGGTTTCACCATGTCAGCCAGGATAGTTTCGATCTCCTGACCTCGTGATCCACCTGCCTCAGCCTCCCAAAGTGCTGGGATTACAGGCGTGAGCCACCGCGCCCGGCCAGAACTCCCTTACTCTTTATCAGCGACGTACTGGCCTGAGGAAAAGAGGGCAGAAAGAAAGGGGATCCCTCACATATCGGACTATTGGACTAGGTGAGCTCCACTTGATACAAAATCACGGACTGAAGGCTCTACTTGCTTTTCCTACTAACTTGCTGGGAAAAATGAGGGATGGGGCTAAAAGCATGGAGGGTTTAGGAATAAGTTCTCCTAATGTAAACCAGATTAGTGGATGACAAAAATCTCCCAAATAGTAATCTCAGTCTCAACTGTGTATTTGTTGTGGGATCGTAGGCCACTATTTCAGTCCAAATAAAAACAAGTAATGAACACCGAAACTTGACTAAGGCAAGTGATAAGATCATCATGTTTAAAACTGTGAAAAGACTCTGCTTAAGACAAAACTTCCCAGACTGTATTGCATTATTCAGTTTGCCCTTCTAGTTCCTGATCAATTAAATATGTTGGTATTTATTGTGCATCTGCAGTGTACATTCCTTTTAATCGTTCTTCTTCTCGTCCCTAAACAGAATTAAAGAGTGTGTTAGGAATAAGGATAGATGGAAATTTAGCTTTACTGAGAGCCAGTTGGAAAAATTTTGACTGAAAATATCTCAGAATAGTTGTCACTCTGATTTTGGTCTCATTCTTTTCCTCTAGTCTCACTTTCCAAAGCTGCCTCCCACATACACACATTGTCACACAACTTGTGCCCCAAGCATATTATGCTTCCCACAATCACCTGAGAACTCCAAGCTCCTTCATACATGCAACCTTTTGCATTTCTGATTCCCTTTGTCCAACATGCCATAATGTCTCTTTGTTGAACAGTGAACTCTTACTCATTTTTGAAGATTGAGCCTATGAGTTACTACCTCAAGAAAGCTTTCTATGATGCCCAGAGTCAATCACTGTTCATTTCTCCATTACAGCACTTACCACGTTCTGCGTGTAGCAGGATGTCGTACCTAAGTCAGGCTCTGTGCATTATTAGTGGGTTGATGGACACAATTTGCATATTTTGGATGAGACTTTTAGTTTTTTGGCTAAAGGAGAAGGAAATGTTGTGTTTTTGTTTCACTGGTTGTTTCAAGCTCTTGAGAGACAAAGAGAAATGCAAAATAATAGAGCATATTTCCCTGCCTAATTCCTTGAATAGGTTGTTGGCTTTTTAGAGAGAAGAGTGAAAGTCATGGCTGGAGATGGTTTTTCTGAAAGTCTGTGAGACCCTGGGCATCGGTGACTCTGTTTCAGACACCATATTGATTAAACTCAACTAAGACCAAAGCAGGGGCAATTTTCCTACCCCAGTCTGGCACAGAAAAGCAGAGTGGCTTAGGAACAACACCAACAGCAACCACAGTGAAGTTCCCACCAGCAATTTTATAAGAACAGGACAATGTTATTCCTCTCCTCCTGTGGCTTGCTTTATCAATGTGTCTACGATAAAATCCCTGCAGCTGATAGATCAGTTTATGTACTAGAAGAACCACGCACTGGCTATTTCTAGGAATCTCTGGAGATGTTTCAAAGGAGGCAGAACAGTTGAGTGGCCAGGTGGGTGAAAGAGCAGGGCTGGAAATTTGAGGGACACGGAGTTACATATTCTACGGAGCATTAAAAGTTAGCACACAACTGGGTAGCTTTCATTGCCAATGTGATTACTATCATAATTGTTTTCTTGCATATCTATATATTCTTATATGCCGTGCACTTCTCCTGTTCAGAAACAATGTCTTGAGAACCAAAGTTGTGCACTTCATCCAGTAGGCACTCCATACATGAGTGTTCAATGCACAAAATGAATGGAAATAGATTAAATCAAAGCACAGAGGTGATCGTTGCTTTGAGCAAGTATTGTCTACAATCACACATACTATCCTTTATGTAGCATGAATCCTCGTAAAGTTACCTAGAATCATGAAACAGCAACATGAAACTGAGAAAGCTGCTAGACTTGAACGTCTCACCAAGGCAAAGCAACCCACACTATTCTACATTCGTATTTTGTAGGCCACACAATTGTCTCCACTATTAAATGGCGCTTCACCCACAGAATAAGAATAGTATAATAGTTCAAAGTGCAGTCTGGAGTAAAATTGCCTGGGTTGAATATTCAGTCTGCTACTCTCAAGCATGTGACAATAGCCTCTATATTTCAATTATCTCATTTGTAAAACAGTAAGAATAATAGTACCTACCTTATAGGATTATTATGAGTATTAAATAGTTATAATTAAAGTGTTGATAACAGTTTTGGCACATGGTAAGCATTCATCAAACATTAGCCAAAGTAGATACTGGTTTACCGAATGCTATTTCACTTAGTAAGGTCTTGCCTTGGCCAAAAAGGTAGTGATTTTAGCCACTTACTCAGGTCAGATTTTCTATACCTCAGTTTCATTTTTGTAATATTGAGGCTAGGACTGAATGGACAGATTGAACATTGGCAATAGCACATGTTAAAAATTTGGGGTAGAAAGGTGTTTTAAAATACCTATTTGTACTGGAGCCACATTTCTTGTTCTGTGGAGGGAAAATAAAAGTCAAATGCTTTTTCAAACTTTATCCTTGGCCTTTTCTCTTTTGTTTTAACATTGCCCCAACCACTCATGAGTATTGAACTCCTGTGGAGAGCCTGGTTTCCTAGTGATACGTGTACTCACACAGTTGCAAGCCCATAAATTGACCGATCGGTAGGTGAGAACAACTCATTCCAATTTGACCATTACTGAGTCCTAGAGAGTTGCAATTAGAACTCTAACAATTGCTATATGAGAGAACTCCCAGGGAAAATTTTACAGCAAAGGAGCACAGAGATACTTAGGAAACACGTGTAGTCACAATGAAAAATAAGAATTTGTGTTGAGAAAATGCATATTAAATAAGGAGAACAGTTTCTGCTCACTGGCAATGTGCCCATTTCGTTTGCGGGTAGCATGGGATGCTGCTTTTCCCTTGATGGATCATGTTTTAGTAACTGCAGTGTCAGTCCACTTGAAACACCTTGCTGTGAGTCAGAGATGACTCTGAACTCAGCAGAAGTCATGGCGCTCTGAAAAGTCAGGCACAATACACACAGGTTTTGTAGAAGACTGGGGAGGTGTGGAAGTTAGATTTCAAAGGAGGCCAAATAAGTGTGCTCAGTTTTGCAAGTGAAATTGTTGTCAGTCACTTTTGTGCATTGCCTTTTTCTCTGCAGAACATGAATGCCAAGAGAGATAATCCAAATTCCTATTTTTTGTTATATGTCAGCCTTGTTTGCTGTATTATTGAGACTGCAATTTATCTTCATCAGGCTGTATTTACAGTAGTACCATGTGTTGCAAAATATAGCAGGTTTTTATTATTATTGGTTTTATGATGAGACCATATTGAAAAGGGGCCCTTAAGAAACTTGAACACTTGGAAAGAGATATTTGCCTTTTGCTGCGTGACTAGTTTTCTTTCTCTCTAATTTCTCATCATATTACTTCAACATTTTCAAGCCTTCAGTGTTTTGCCATTTCCCTTAGGAAATGTTGTGAAGATAAAATACGGGAAAAGTTGCAAGATAAAATACCGGGCACCCAGTTAAATTTGAATTTCAAATAAATAATGAATACTTTTTCAGTATAAGTATGCCCTATATATTGCAAGTGTTATATGATACATACTTGTACTAAAAAAATTTTTGTTTTTTGTCTCAAATTCAAATTAAACTGGTAATCTTATATTTTTATTGCTTAATCTGGCAAACCTGCCTTTGGACAAAAGTCTTCAATCCGTAGCTACATAGAATACAGTGTTTCTCCTGTACACAGTCCCAATTTCATTAAAAGCCACTCACACTCCACCTTTTGTGCTCCAACCATACTCAGCTTAGTTCATTAAATATACAGTCATGCGGCTCACAATGATGTTTCAATCAATTGAAGACCCTATATATGATGGTGGTGCCATAAGATTAAAATGGAGTTGAAAAATTCCTGTCACCTAACGGCACCATAGCCATCCTAGTGTTACAGAGCCGTGCATTACTAATAAAATCCAAGTCGGTCACAAAGATCTGCACAGTCTCAGCTTACAATCTCCCAAGCGTCACCATCCTCAGTCACCAAGGGCAAGGCCCCACATGGTTAAATTGACTAATGCCCTGCTATATTTCAGTGCCTCCTGAGTTTAAGCCCAAGTTCTCAATTTCTCTATTTGCCAGTGGGTTAATTTGATTCTTAAATGCAAGTTTTTTGCAACTACTTCTTTGATATCTGACAAAGGCATCAAGATGAAGGGCTTTAAGGGATATTGATAAATAACATATTTATTTTCTCTTCTGAGTTGAGAAGCTATTGCAAAATAAGGCTGGATGGAGGAATATAGAAATGTCAGCTCAATTTTAGTTCCATAAAAATGATTAGAAAATATGGTTTAGCTCTGATGCTGATGCCTGCATTGAACCAACCCTTCACCATTTCTGGCTTTCTCCTAGCAGCACCAGAGAGTCTGTGCTGAAGAGAAGTGGCGATCATGGTAAACCCTCCCTGGAGGTTTTTTATTCAAAAGAGAGAACCAGGGAGGTTGAGCATGCACTGCCTGTCTCCACTGCACTGCACCATCCAGTCAGCCATTCCTTTGTTGGGGAAGATGTGAGTGAGGGGGTAGAGAGAAAATAAAAATCGAAGGACTAGAGAATTAAAGGCCTGGCCCCACCTCCCCTGATAAAGTCAGTGTTCCCTGTTATGAAGGTTCTAGCAACTCTATTTCTTATTTTATCTGTCTTCAAAGATACAACGTCCTTGAAGGTAGGGATTCTGTTTGCTTTGTTTGTCACTATATCCTTGGCAACCAGCTGGCACTCAGTAAATATTTGCAGAATGAATAAAAGATTGCATGGGTTCACTAGTGTGGAATTCTGGGAGAAACTTAGGTTGCAGCAACTGGCAATGGTATTACCTGGAGACCCAGATATAAGACATTCTTTCTGCTCTCTTTCCATAGCACAGGAGAAAATAGCATGACTCTGATATAGGGATATTCACTGTGTCATTGTCCCCTCTGCATCCTATTTCTGGCATTGCAGAGTATCAGTGTATAGCCCCAGGGACCCATCAGTCATTCTCTTCCTATGCAGTGGCAGCAGGATAATATTCTAGTTATCTGTCTCCTGAGACGACTGAGTAGTTCCAAGAAACCTCCTCACAGAATGACAAGTTAACTGAATATCTTCAATTAAAGAACATTGTATGCAATGTTTTTTATTTTATTTTTCTTAAACTCTATTTTTAATGTAAAGCTGTAACTCAAAAGCTTTCATATTAGTGACCAAATAGTTCAGAAACTAGTTTTTCAATATGTATAAGCATTTTTAAAAGAAATGGTATTGATCACAAAGCTTCCTTCTTTGTTATAATTCTGGCAAGGAGGACATATGGGGAAAAAAATGAACAATGAGAGTGCCATGGAAGATAACTCCTTATGTCCTTTCAAAGGACTGGAAGTGAAATCCTCAATAGAAAAAAATTAAATAGATCCTACATAAAATTGGATGGAGGCCATTCACTCAATCTTACCCATCAGCTGGTATTATACAATCAGAATTCAGTGAAGGGTGGGCTTCCTTGGATAATAATTACTGTCAATTATAAAGTACTCACTGTATATGCCAGACATGGTACATTATGCTTACTATACAAGATCTCAATCATCCTATATAAACTATGAATCAGATACTATGATTCTCATTGTAAAGATGAGAAAACAGAGGTTTAAAGAGGTCACCTAAAGAACTCAAGTTTACAAACCCAGTAATATGCAGCAGGAGTAATAACACAGGTCTGTCTCTGAAGCCCATACTCATTACTAATAAACTACGACGCACCCAAGATACTTCAAAGAGAAAAATAAGTATAGCATATTTGAACTGGCTGTAATTTAGTGTTGAAAGGAGAAAGCCAAAAGATGGGGCACCAAAAGTTTTTAAAGGATTCTATCCTACTTGCCTGCTAGGGGTGAGTTCCAGTAGAAATAAAAAGTGTGCCATTGTTAAAGTTTCCTGGGCCGTAAGATCCTCAGCAAACAGGCATGGCGGGAGTAGAAGGCTGTACGAAGATGTGGAGCAGAGCATAATATTGAAGGACTTGTGAGGACTGGACTGGATGAAATGAGAGCTCAGAGCTCTAAGTAGAAATAGTCCTAAAAAAGCTATCCACCTATCTCATGCAGCAGATGGCCAGAACCGGGGGCTCCTGCTTCAGAATGCAGTCTGGTCCTGTGGGCCATCCTTGGTAGTCAAGGCACTTTTTAAAAACTTTTAAGTTCAGGGGTACAAGTTCAGATTTGTTACATAGATAAATCAATCTACATGCCCATCAGTGACAGGCTAAAGAAAATGTGGTACAGATACACCATGGAATACTAAGCAACCATAAAGAAGAGCAAGATCATGTCGTTCGTAGGGACATGGATGGAGCTGAAGGCCATTATCCTTAGCAAACTAACACAGGAACAGAAAATCAAATACCACATGTGCTCACTTATAAGTAGAAGCTAACTGATGAGAACACATGGACACCCAGAGGGGAACAACACACACTGGGGCCTTTCAGAGGGTGGAGGGTGAAGGAGGGAGAGGATCAGGAAAAATAATGAATGGGTACTAGGCTTAATACCTGGGTGATAAAATAATCTGTGCAACAATCAAGGCATGTTGATAGCAGGGAAGGTTGAGCAGGGGCAGCTCATTTGAGAGGTTTTTAAGTTTAAAACACAATGTTTCTGAGATTCCATCATAAGTACTATTTGTTAATAGAGTACGTACATACTACATACTAGTAGCACGTCTAAACTCCACAAAAGAAAACTTGTCCTTCTTTTGGATGGAGATATATATATGGATATATGCTCTTAGCTCTTGAGAAAGTTTAAAGCACATAGAACCATGCTTGTGTTTTTAAATTTCTTCTGAAGTTCTCTTTTAAGCCTAAGTTGCAGTTTAATTACTGTATATTGTCATAAAAGGTAGACTGAATCCAGTCTATGCATTTGACAATAACAGCCTATAAGACTATAGACCAACCAGAGATCTATCCTAAGGAGGCACAATGCTAGCTAAAGCTTAGATTTTTAAAAAATTAGATGTGTGGCTTCTGAGAGGACTGCATTTTTTTTTCCGAAAGAGTCATTTTCAGAACATCAGAGTTAAGACAGGCATTAGTATAACCTCTGATCAAATTAAAAAATGCTTTGTACAGTGTCTTGAGAAGTAGTCATATAGACCCTTAAACACTGAAACCCCTGCTGGATAGGGAAATAACCGACTCCGCAAACAGCCGTTTTCTTTTGGAGCCGTGCTGATCACTATAAAATTCTTATATCAATTTGAAAGATTCCTTTATAAGTTAGGATAGTGAAACTGGAAAAGACTTTAAAATTCACTTGGCGAAAACTGTTTTGTTATAATTAGTTCATCAATTCACTCTACAAAGAAGCACTGTGAATCTGCTGTGTGCCCCACATTGTTTTTAGAATGAGGGATACAGCAATGACCACAATAAACAGAGGTCCCTAATCTATGGAGCATATTCCTTTTAAATTAACTTGTTCGAAGTTGCACTGAATTGGAGGGAAATGAAACAAACTTTGCATGCACTGTGCCACATACATATGTCATCTCCTTTATTCGGACTGCCTTACCCTCCTTCATTCCCACATCATGTTCTACTAGGCATCAAAACATTGTCACCCATATTTTCAAGATCAGTCTCCTATATTTTCCCAAAGTCCTTTGTTTATAATGACGATGTGAGGTAACAGCAAAGGCTCTAAGATGTGGTTGAATTCTCGACATAGAATTTGCTATTTGGAAATGATGTGATAGAAAAATGATTTTAAGTGATTTTACAAGGGTGATTTTAAGACTTTAGGTCTGCATGACTGAAAGAAAGAAGTTGTCATCAACTGAGATTTAGAATGCAATCAATAAAGCAGGTTGTGGAAGATGATGAGGAAGCAGCAGTTTTTGATATAAGACTGAGATACCTATTTGGCATTCAAGTGGAGATATCATGTTGGTTCTTAATTATAAGAAAGCTTGAGGGAAAGCAGCAGGAGAAGAGATGATCTTAGATGTGTATGTTTGTGTATGCATGTGTGTGCACGGCATCAGCATATAGGTAACATTTAAAGCCATGAGTCTGGATAAGTTTACCAAGAGGCAAAGCCCAGGCCAAAAATGAAAGAGAATGGTTGGTGTTATGTTAAAAGAGAGAGAAAAGTGTCAAATGGTTATCTAGGAGAATGGAGACAGTAAACAGAGTAAGAAAACAGTAAGATTTCCAGACAGCATGAAAGGCACACTTCAAATTCATCCTCATGAATCTAAAGGGAGACTAGTTAGTATGGTTTTTGTTTCCCTCTAGCCGCATTCTGTTGCATGAGTGCAGGTAAAGTATAGATGAAAGATTGAGTTTAACATTTCAGACATCCTTAAATACGTCCTGCATGAACTCTAGCTATCTGGGAAATACATGAATAACTAGTGTCAGACTTGTGAGTAAGAAGAAAATATATTGGTTGGTTACCTCTTTACAAGTAGAAGGTGGGACTCTAAGCACATGAGTTAAAAGGATAAAATAAATATGCACAGAGAATAAAATGTACTCTGCATAAGAAATTACAAGTGTTTAGTAATGGAGAAAGTAGAAAGTGAAGAGGGTGCTGGTGAAAGAACAGATCAGCAACACGATGGGAACCAGAGTCTGAGGAGGAGCACGGCGAAGGGAAAACTTCTGGTGGCCAGGCAGCAAGTAGATCGGATAAACAAAAATGACTAGTTTCCATTATTTTAAACATTTTAGGGTAATACAACCCAGTTACTCTAAACATTTAATAAAGTCTGCCATACACACAAAAACCTGAATGAATGGGCAGAAAAATTAAAGGAAAATCAGAGATGAGAGAAGAGAACAGCCATGTTAAATGAGACATGAGTCAGGGATAAAGAGCAGCAGAAACTTAGAACAGGAAATATCCAGGAGGTCATCAACACACAGGGTTGTACAAAAGTTCGAGAAGGACACTAGACGTCATGTTGAGTTTGTGGGTTCAGTTCGATTTTTTATTATGTTTTATTTTTTTCTTTTTATTTTTTTCATGCATGCTTTATCTTTAAAATGTACATTTTAAACAATAGCAACAGATCGGCTGAGGTTTCAGTTAAATAATGGTAACAGCTAGCATTTTGGAATGCTTACTATGTGCCATGCATACCTACATACGTGTCTACTATGAAATAACTTTTCTGATTACAACACCTTGCAGAATAGGCGTTACTAAGTTTTGATGATACTATTAATAAAACATCTATTTATGGCTGACTGTTTATCATTGACGTCTGCATTGCAGTTGATATAATGTATCATGTTTTGTGAGATGCTATTAAATTGTTGACGTGTCTGCTCGATGTCATCTTAAAATTTAAAAAATGCAGCAATATTCTCACTTTGTAAGTGATAAAACTAAAGTTCAAAAAGGTTAATTAACTTGTCCGATTTCCCACAAATGACTGTGCCAAGAATTCAAACTCATGTCTCTAGACTTCAAATTTCTGACTGTTTCCTCCTGTAAATTCTGATTATTTCTTCCACTCTTTTAAAACAAGCCCTGATTCAACCTAGCAAGCCTAATTCCATTTGCACACCCAGGAATACATATTCATGTCATAAAAGCAAAACATTTTCACACAGCTACAATTCATCAGACTACAAAATTCTTGGTGTCAGCAGTGACACAGAAAGCTTCTCAGTGGCAGAAACAAAAGCAAGTAATGTAGCTATGTGATTTATTCTAAAAAGCAGCGGGGTCACAGAGAATAAGATAAATTCTGAAGGACTTAAAGAAATCTTGTTTTCTTACAGAAGCAAAGAGATGATGGGGAGTGGGGGAATCAACCGAAAGTAATTGCTAAATTGGAAACACAAAAGTGACGCAATCAGTTGGCGGAAAGAAAATTCAGCCAAAGTGGTTGTTCCATGTGGTGAAACAAGTATTTACAAAACCATCAATCGCTCATCGTATAACCTCAATGATACCTTTCAACATGATGTCCTTTCATGGATCTAATCCACTCCAGCCAGCCTGGGAATCTTATTATTTCCCTAAATTCACCATACAGTTTGGGTCCTAGACAAAGAACTGGTGGACCAGGTCCAAAGCTGTGGCAGGAGAGCTAAGTCACAGGCGAGGGGGAGTTTGGAGCAGAGCCATGCTTGCTGAATTACAGCAGTCAGCCAAGGGAAGAAACCACCTAGTAATAAAAGCAGAGCCCCTGGGGAAAAGCTATTACTAGAAATATTAAGCCAAGGGAATATGCAAAATAGCTAGTGGTAGAATGTTTTAGAAGGCAAATTCAGGACAAGCTTGAAATAAAAAGATTGATGGCTGGACAATGGCAAAGGGTTCATAAAGATAACAGTTTTTTTTAACCGTTTGCCTTCTACATCTTTTTACCGCCACGGGTTTCCTCTGGTAGAGTTTATCTTCAGGAACCTCTCACTGCCTTTATGACTCAACTTAGATGCTCTTTTGTTTAAAAAAAATTGATCTGTGCAATTCCTTTCATATTTTAACTTTTTTCCAAAACGACTCAGTATCCTAAACAGTTTTGTCCCAATTGACTAGTAAGGCCACCTGGACATTCCACCTCTGAGTACAATACCATCTTCAATTTACATTCTCACCAGCAGTATATAAAAGTTACCACTTTTCTGCTTCCAACACTTAGTCAGGTTCTAATAAAGGTTGAGCCCAATATTGCTGTAGTGCAATTTTCTCCAAAATGCAGAAGAGAGAGTTTTGCAAAACCCGTAGATTACCCATAGGTGTATATGTGTATAACACTTGGTGTTAGCCAATTTTTAATTTTTCAAATATGATGGGTATGAAAATGTGAGGCTGAAAATCCTTTCGTGTGTTTATGTCTTTCAGTTTTTACCTTCTGCTCATATCCTCTATCCAGCTTCCTAATGGGTTGTCTCTTACTTACTGATTTGTAGGCTGTATTTACAGGTGCTGAATACTAATGTTTAACTTGCTACATTCATTGAAAATATCTTTTCCCAATGTATGGTTTATCTTTTAACTTTGTTTATGAGGTCAATTTAGCAATACTTTTTACTTATTTGGTGTGTTGCTTTTGTCTCCACTTCATTTAAGAAATTCTTCCTTATCAGGATATAATTACAGTCTTTCTCTTTTAAGAGTATTTTTTTTTACTCTTAAGTTCAGGAGTACATGTGCAGGATGTGCACGTTTATTACATAGGTAAACCTGTGTCATGGGGGTTTGTTGTACAGATTATTTCATCGCCCAAGTATTAAGCCTAGTATACATTAGTTTTTTCCTGATCCTCTCCCTCTTCCCATCCTCTGCTCTCAGGTAGGCCCCAGCGTGTGTTGTTCCCCTTCTTTTAAGAGTTTTCAGGTTTTGATTTCATGTTTTTGCCTTCAGTCAATCTGGAGTTTACTTGTGTATATGGTATGGGATAGGTTACTGACTTTTTTTTTTCATATACAGATAAGCCAATTATCCCAGTGCAAATTAATGAACAACCTACCATTTCCTACTGATTTCTAATGACACCTATGACATTTACCAAGTCCCATATATAGATGAGTCTATTTTGCCTTCTGTAGTATCATTAACTCTTTCTCCTGACTTTCAAAGCCCTCTGTATTCAAATCCTGTAGACTTCAGAAGTGTTTTCTATATTATAGTAATAGCACTAAATTCACAGAATCAGAGAATCTTAAAGCTTGAAGGTAATAAATGGTTTAAATAATCTGATTATCTAACTTCATAGATAGGAAAACTCAATCCCAGAGAAGCTAAATGAGTGTCCAGGGTCATACAACCAGGCATTGGTAGTGCCAGTTTTAGAAGCATGTTGACTCGTGTCCTCCTGCAGTGCCCTCTCCACAGAGCTGGTGCACAGCACATACTAGAATGATTTCCTGTTTGAATTAAATGACAGCCTAAAATGGAATCAAATAGGGGCAATATTATTTGTTGAGTTCCTACCATGTGCAGTACTGTGTTAATTGCTTTCTAAACCCTGAGAGTGACTTGTCTTTGGACTTTGTCTTGTGAATCCTAGGGTTTTTTTGGTCTTGTTTGTTGGTTTTTTGTTTTTTATTTTTGTTTTTTTGTTTCTGTTTTTTTTTTTTTTGGACAGAATCTAGCTCTGTCTCCCAGGCTGGAGTTCAGTGGCTTGATCTCGGCTCACAGTAACCTCCACCTCCCATGTCCAAGTGATTCTCCTGCCTCAGCCTCCCGAGTAACTGGGACTACAGGCACATGCCACCATGCCCAGCTAATTTTTGTATTTTTATAGAGATGGGGTTTCACCATGTTGGCCAGGATGGTCTCCATCTCTTGACCCTGTGATCCACCTGCCTCAGCCTCCCGAGTGAATTCTAGTTTATGTGCTCTTTCCTCTGCCTCTGTTCTATGAATGATAATTGTGAGTATACTCTTTGGTTCTATTCAATGCTGAGTCCAATATTGCTGTGGTACAATCTTCTCTACCATGCAGAAGAGTTTTACAAAACATCCAAATTATCCATTTGTGTGTGTGTTTATGTGTATGTGTGTGTGTAATATTGATGAATACACACATACGTATACTGTATACATCAATCTGGAATTTATTTTTGTATATGGTCTTAGATACGATACTGATTTTTTGCATATGCATATAAGCCAATTATTCCAGTGCAAATTAACTAACATCTCACCATTTCCCACTGATTTCTAATAACACTTATGACATCTATGAAGTCCCATATATTATATATTTATAATACATGTACATGTATTTTATATATATATATATGAACTGTAAAAGAGGAATTTCTCCTTAGAAATTCAAACTGAGACTTATACCTACTTTTTTACATTTTATTTACTTATTCCACACATATGTTAACAATCCACAATGACATAGATTAACATCATAAGTAACCTTCCTGCCTAATAGGGTCTTATAGACTAATTGTGGAATTAGGCTCATAAAAATACATTTATAATTCAATCATATGATCATTAAATAGATAAGAACAACAAAGTTATAGAGAAGCACAAAAAAGTGAGAATGGATCATTCTACCTGGTGGAATCCAGTAAACCCTCATTAGTGAGACCATATGGCCTAAACTAAAAGTACAGGAAGGGAAACAAATATTTGTGCATAGATGTGGATGTCAATATGGAACATTATGACACAGAAATTTAAGAAAATTGAGATTTTGTGTTAGTTGGCAATGTGTCAAATTTTTCTAAGATCTCACATAGTGATCAGTGTCCCTTCATATGTGTTAAGCTGTCAATTAGTATATGGGCACTGTTCACACTCACAGGATAGAGGGGTTCCTGCTTTCAGAGGTAAGGTACTGATATAATTTATCATTCAAATGAGTAAACTTTGGGACTGCAAAAACAGTTTATTAATAATTGCAGTGTGATGGGATTGTTCCAGACTAATTAGATTTATGGCACTATATTCAGACGAAAATAGTATGCAATGTGATCATACAATAGGGTTTCTAACCCTTTTTGAGGTCCTATAGAAAGCTGTATACATTAAGTTTCTTCATAGAGTCAGGGCCAGCTCCATAAGCATGCAATCTGTGTGGTTGCACAGGGTCCCTCACTTAAAAGGGCCTTGCAGTTAGTTTAATATTTATCTGTTGCTATCTTTAAATATGTGTATTTTTTTAAAAGGGAGATCCACATTTTTATTTTCTACTGGGCCCGAGAAATTATATAAAAAATACTTCGGAAAAAAAAGTCACCTGACGGTGGATGGGGCTGGGTGATTGTGTTCGTCTCCTTCCTTACTCAGTTTTTGTATTACGGATCCCCGCTAGCTGTTGGAGTCCTGTACATAGAATGGCTGGATGCCTTTGGTGAAGGAAAAGGAAAAACAGCCTGGGTTGGATCCCTGGCAAGTGGAGTTGGCTTGCTTGCAAGTCCTGTCTGCAGTCTCTGTGTCTCATCTTTTGGAGCAAGATCCGTCACAATCTTCAGTGGCTTCATGGTGGCTGGAGGCCTGATGTTGAGCAGTTTTGCTCCCAATATCTACTTTCTGTTTTTTTCCTATGGCATTGTTGTAGAAATTAAAGTAAACCCGGTGGAGCCAAGATGGCCGAATAGGAACAGCTCCGGTCTCCAGCTCCCAGCCCCAGCGACACAGAAGACGGGTGATTTCTGCATTTCTGCTTGAGGTACCGGTTTCATCTCACTAGGGAGTGCCTAACAGTGGGTGCAGGACAGTCGGTGAAGCGCACTGTGCGCGAGCCGAAGCAGGGCGAGGCATTGACTCACTCGGGAAGCGCAAGGGGTCAGGGAGTTCCCTTTCCTAGTCAAAGAAAGGGGAAGCAGACGGCACCTGGAATATCGGGTCAGTCCCACCCTAACTGCGCTTTTCCAACGGGCCTGGAAAACGGCACACTAGGAGATTGTGTCCCGCACCTGGCTCGGAGGGTCCTATGCCCACGGAGTCTCGCTAATTGCTAGCACAGCAGTCTGAGATCAAGCTGCGAGGCGGCAGCGAGGCTGGGGGAGGGGCGCCCGCCATTGCCCAGGCTTGCTTAGGTAAACAAAGCAGCCAGGAAGCTCGAACTGGGTGGAGCCCACCACAGCTCAAGGAGGCCTGCCTGCCTCTGTAGGCTCCACCTCTGGGGGCAGGGCACAGACAAACAAAAACTCTGCAAGAACTTCCACAGACTTAAATGTCCCTGTCTGACTGACAGCTTTGAAGAGAGTAGTGGTTCTCCCAGCACGCAGCTGGAGATCTGAGAACGGTCAGACTGCCTCCTAAAGTGGGTCCCTCACCCCTGAGCAGCCTAACTGGGAGGCACCCCCCCAGTAGGGACAGACTGACACCTCATTCAACCTGGTACTTCTCTGAGACAAAACTTTCAGAGGAACTATCAGACAGCTGAATTTGTGGTCTCACGAAAATCCGCTGTTCTGCAGCCACCGCTGCTGACACCCAGCCAAACAGGCTCTGGAGTGCACCTCTAGTAAACTCCAACAGACCTGCAGCTGAGGGTCCTGTCTGGTAGAAGGAAAACTAACAAACAGAAAGGACATCCACACCAAAAACCCATCTGTACATCACCATCATCAAAGACAAAAAGTAGATAAAACCACAAAGATGGGGAAAAAACAGACCAAAAAAACTGGAAACTCTAAAAAACAGAGCACCTCTCCTCCTCCAAAGGAACGCAGTTCCTCACCAGCAACGGAACAAAGCTGGATGGAGGATGACTTTGATGAGTTGAGAGAAGAAGGCTTCAGACGATCAAACTACTCTGAGCTACGAGAGGAAATTCAAAACAACAGCAAAGAAGTTAAAAACTTTGAAAAAAAATTAGAAGAATGGATAACTAGAATAACCAATGGAGAGAAGGGCTTCAAGGAGCCGATGGAACTGAAAGCCAAGTTTCGAGAACTACGCGAAGATTGCAGAAGCCTCAGTAGCAGATGTGATCAACTGGAAGAAAGGGTATCGCTGATGGAAGATGAAATGAATGAAATGAAGAGAGAAGGGAAGTTTAGAGAAAAAAGGATAAAAAGAAATGAACAAAGCCTCCAAGAAATTTGGGACTATGTGAAAAGACCAAACCTACGTCTGATTGGTGTACCTGAAAATGATGGGGAGAATGGAACCAAGTTGGAGAACACTCTGCAAGATATTATCCAGGAGAACTTCCCCAATCTAGCAAGGCAGGCCAGCATTCAGATTCAGGAAATACAGAGAACGCCACAAAGATACTCCTCGAGAAGGGCAACTCCAAGACACATTATTGTCAGATTCACCAAAGTTGAAATGAAAGAAAAAATGTTAAGGGCAGCCAGAGAGAAAGGTCGGGTTACCCACAAAGGGAAGCCCATCAGACTAACAGCTGATCTCTCAGCAGAAACTCTACAAGCCAGAAGAGAGTGGGGGCCGATATTCACCATTCTTAAAGAAAAGAATTTTCAACCCAGAATCTCCTATCCCGCCAAACTAAGCTTCATAAGTGAAGGAGAAATAAAACACTTTACAGACAAGCAAACGCTGAGTGATTTTGTCACCACCAGGCCTGCCCTAAAAGAGCTCCTGAAGGAAGCACTAAACATGGAAAGGAACAACCGGTACCAGCCACTGCAAAAACATGCCAAATTGTAAAGACCATCGAGACTAGGAAGAAACTATAGCAACTAAGGAGCAAAATAACCAACTAACATCATAATGACAGGATCAGATTCACACATAACAATATTAACGTTAAATGTAAATGGGCTAAATGCTCCAATCAAAAGACACAGACTGGCAAACTGGATAAGGAGTCAGGACCCATCAGTGTGCTGTATTCAGGAAACCCATCTCACGTGCAGAGACACACATAGACTCAAAATAAAGGGATGGAGGAAGATCTATCAAGCAACTGGAAAACAAAAAAAGGCAGGGGTTGCAATCCTAGTCTCTGATAAAATAGACTTTAAACCAACAAAGATCAAAAGAGACGAAGAAGGCCATTACATAATGGTAAAGGGATCAATTCATCAAGAAGAGCTAACTATCCTAAATATATATGCACCCAACACAGGAGCACCCAGATTCATAAAGCAAGTCCTGAGTGACCTACAAAGGGACTTAAACTCCCACACAATAATAATGGGAGATTTTAACACCCCACTGTCAGCATTAGACAGATCAACGAGACAGAAAGTTAACAAGGATATCCAGGAATTGAACTCAGCTCTACATAAAGTGGACCTAATAGACATCTACAGAACTCTCCACCCCAAGTCAACAGAATATACATTTTTTTCAGCACCACACCACACCTATTCCAAAATTGACCACATAGTTGGAAGTAAAGCTCTCCTCAGCAAATGTAAAAGAACAGAAATTATAACAAACTGTCTCTCAGACCACAGTGCAATCAAACTAGAACTCAGGATTAAGAAACTCACTCAAAACCGCTCTACTACATGGAAACTGAACAACCTGCTCCTGAATGACTATTGGGTACATAATGAAATGAAGGCAGAAATAAAGATGTTCTTTGAAACCAACGAGAACAAAGACACAACATACCAGAATCTCTGGGACACATTCAAAGCAGTGTGTAGAGGGAAATTTATAGCACTAAATGCCCACAAGAGAAAGCAGGAAAGATCCAAAATTGACTCCCTAACATCACAATTAAAAGAACTAGAAAAGCAAGAGCAAACACATTCAAAAGCTAGCAGAAGGCTAGAAATAACTAAAATCAGAGCAGAACTGAAGGAAATAGAGACACAAAAAACCCTTCAAAAAATTAATGAATCCAGGAGCTGGTTTTTTGAAAAGATCAACAAAATTGATGGACCGCTAGCAAGACTAATAAAGAAGAAAAGAGAGAAGAATCAAATAGATGCAATAAAAAACGAAAAAGGGGATATCACCACCGATCCCACAGAAATACAATCTACCATCAGAGAATACTACAAACACCTCTATGCAAATAAACTAGAAAATCTAGAAGAAATGGATAAATTTCTCGACAAATACACCCTCCCAAGACTAAACCAGGAAGAAGTTGAATCTCTGAATAGACCAATAACAGGTTCTGAAATTGTGGCAATAATCAATAGCTTACCAACCAAAAAGAGTCCAGGACCTGATGGATTCACAGCCGAATTCTACCAGAGGTACAAGGAGGAACTGGTACCATTCCTTCTGAAACTATTCCAATCGATAGAAAAAGAGGGAATCCTCCCTAACACATTTTATGAAGCCAGCATCGTCCTGATACCAAAACCTGGCAGAGACATAACCAAAAAAGAGAATTTCAGACCAATATCCTTGATGAACATTGATGCAAAAATCCTCAATAAAATACTGGCAAACCGAATCCAGCAGCACATCAAAAAGCTTATCCACCATGATCAAGTGGGCTTCATCCCTGGGATGCAAGGCTGGTTCAACATACGCAAATCAATAAATGTAATCCAACATATAAACAGAACCAAAGACAAAAACCACATGATTATCTCAATAGATGCAGAAAAGGCCTTTGACAAAATTCAACAACCCTTCATGCTAAAAACTCTCAATAAATTAGGTATTGATGGGACGTATCTCAAAATAATAAGAGCTATCTATGACAAACCCACAGCCAATATCATACTGAATGGGCAAAAACTGGAAGCATTCCCTCTGAAAACTGGCACAAGACAGGGATGCCCTCTCTCACCGCTCCTGTTCAACATAGTGCTGGAAGTTCTGGCCAGAGCAATCAGGCAGGAGAAGGAAATAAAAGGTATTCAATTAGGAAAAGAGGAAGTCAAATTGTCCCTGTTTGCAGATGACATGATTGTATATCTAGAAAACCCCATTGTCTCAGCCCAAAATCTCCTTAAGCTGATTAGCAACTTCAGCGAAGTCTCAGGATACAAAATTAATGTACAAAAATCACAAGCATTCTTGTACACCAATAACAGACAAACAGAGAGCCAAATCATGAGTGAACTCCCATTCACAATTGCTTCAAAGAGAATAAAATACCTAGGAATCCAACTTACAAGGGATGTGAAGGACCTCTTCAAGGAGAACTACAAACCACTGCTCAATGAAATAAAAGAGGATACAAACAAATGGAAGAACATTCCATGCTCATGGGTTGGAAGAATCAATATCGTGAAAATTGCCATACTGCCCAAGGTAATTTATAGATTCAATGCCATCCCCATCAAGCTACCAATGACTTTCTTCACAGAATTGGAAAAAACTACTTTAAAGTTCATATGGAACCAAAAAAGAGCCCGCATCGCCAAGTCAATCCTAAGCCAAAAGAACAAAGCTGGAGGCATCACGCTACCTGACTTTAAACTATACTACAAGGCGACAGTAACCAAAACAGCATGGTACTGGTACCACAACAGAGACATAGATCAATGGAACAGAACAGAGCCCTCAGAAATGATGCCGCATATCTACAACTATCTGATCTTTGACAAACCTGACAAAAACAAGAAATGGGGAAAGGATTCCCTATTTAATAAATGGTGCTGGGAAAACTGGCTAGCCATATGTAGAAAGCTGAAACTGGATCCCTTCCTTACACCTTATACAAAAATTAATTCAAGATGGATTAAAGACTTATATGTTAGACCTAAAACCATTAAAATCCTACAAGAAAACCTAGGCAATACCATTCAGGACATAGGCGTGGGCAAGGACTTCATGTCTAAAACACCAAAAGCAATGGCAACAAAAGCCAAAATCGACAAATGGGATCTCATTAAACTAAAGAGCTTCTGCACAGCAAAAGAAACTATCATCAGAATGAACAGGCAACCTACAGAATGGGAGAAAATTTTTGCAACCTACTCATCTGACAAAGGGCTAATATCCAGAATCTATAATGAACTCAAACAAATTTACAAGAAAAAAACAAACAACCCCATCAAAAAGTGGGCAGAGGACATGAACAGACACTTCTCAAAAGAAGACATTTATGCAGCCAGAAAACACATGAAGAAATGCTCATCATCACTGGCCATCAGAGAAATGCAAATCAAAACCACAGTGAGATACCATCTCACACCAGTTAGAATGGCCATCATTAAAAAATCAGGAAACAACAGGTGCTGGAGAGGATGTGGAGAAATAGGAACACTTTTACACTGTTGGTGGGACTGTAAACTAGTTCAACCATTGTGGAAGTCAGTGTGGCGATTCCTCAGCGATCTCGAACTAGAAATACCATTTGACCCAGCCATCCCATTACTGGGTATATACCCAAAGGACTATAAATCATGCTGCTATAAAGACACATGCACACGTATGTTTATTGCGGCACTATTCACAATAGCAAAGAGTTGGAACCAACCCAAATGTCCAACAACGATAGACTGGATTAAGAAAATGTGGCACATATACACCATGGAATACTATGCAGCCATAAAAAATGATGAGTTCGTGTCCTTTGTAGGGACATGGATGAAACTGGAAAACATCATTCTCAGTAAACTATCGCAAGGACAAAAAACCAAACACCGCATGTTCTCACTCATAGGTGGGAATTGAACAATGAGAACTCATGGACACAGGAAGGGGAACATCACACTCCGGGGACTGTTGTGGGGTGGGGGGAGGGGGGAGGGACAGCATTAGGAGATACACCTAATGCTAAATGACGAGTTAATGGGTGCAGGAAATCAACATGGCACATGGATACATATGTAACAAACCTGCACATTGTGCACATGTACCCTAAAACCCTAAAGTATAAAAAAAAAAAAAAAAAAAAAAAAAAATACTTCATAGACAACACAATTTAATCTGATTTGGTTAGAAGACAATTAGAATGCCAGGAGATTCAGGAACTATATGGTATAAGACTGGTTAAAGGACCTGGAAATGGTTAGCTGAATAAAAACAAATCTAAAGATCAAGTAAATAACTACCTTAAGATAATGAAAGTTCAGATGGTTCAAAGGAGAAGTAGAATTTTCTGGGGCAGTGCCAGAAGGGGAAACAAGAACAATTCTTGGAAGTTATAGGAAAATTGAAGAAAGGCAGAATTTCACAACAATAAAAAACAGGACATCATATAGGAATCCCCAGTATTCAATGTATTAATGCTGAGGCTTGGTGACGATAAAGTTATAGAGAATAAGTTTTTGCATTCATTAAGAGGAAAAATAAAATCATTTGGATCATGGTGGTCCAAATGAATGCTAAGATTTTATATTCATAAAATAAATACATTGAAACTCCCTTGTCAAAATTATCTGCATCTCAGAGTTCTAGGCAGTGAAGCAGAGAACATAAAAAATAATCTACTTTCAGCTATCTTTATATAATTTTTGAGCAAAGAAAGTGAAAAGAAATTGTAGGAGACTGATAGACTGCTTGCTTAAATTTTCTCATTAATGAGCCCACAAATCATGCTGACTTTAGTTGGGGTTATGATCCTTAAAGACATGACTTTAAAATTAGCAAATGATAACAATGATTAATGCATTTATTCAGCAAGTGAGGTCCGCCGTTTTTGCTTAAGCTTCACAAAGAGCTTGTGAGTTAAGACTGTGTGTACTATTTTATAGAAGAAGAAACCAAAACTCAAAGAGTTGAATTTTTAGTCACATAGCTAGTTAACAGAAAATCAATTAATTGGTTTATTTATTCATTCATGAACTCAATAAATAATATATTGAGTACTTAATATGTTCAGGCTGTGCTGTGTGTTCGGAATACAAATTTGAGCAAGACAGAATAGAGTTTATACTGTGTCTTAGTCCATACAGGCTGTTACAACAAAACACCTTAGACTGTGTTGCTTATAAACAATAGACATTTATTTCTCAGTTCTGGAGGCTGAAAGTCCAATATCAAGGTGCTAGCATGGTTGGGTTCTGGTGAGGGCTCTCTTCCAGGTTGCAGACTGCTGACTTTCTGCTGTGTCTTCAAATGGCAGAAGCAACTAGCTAGCTCTCTGGGTCTCTTTTATAAGGATACTCATTTCATTCATAAGGGTTCTACCCTTATGACCTAATCACCTCCCAAAGGACCCACCTTTGGTATTATGAAGGTATTAGGAAATACCTTCATCCTGGGGTTAGGAGTTTAACACATAAATTTTGGAAGGACAGAAACATTCAGTTCATTGCATTCCACCCCTGACCCTTCAAATTCATGTCCTTCTCATATGTAAAACACATCATTCCATCCCAGTAGCTCCAAAGTCTTAACTTTTTCTAGCATCAAATCAAAAGTCTAAACTCCAGAGTCTACTCTAACTATTAACTAACTCAGATATGGGTGAGACTCAGGTAGAATTTGTCATGAGGCAAATTGCTCTCCAACTGTGAAATCAAATGTGTTATGTGCTTCCAAAATACAGTGGTGGGACAGGCATGGGTTGGACATTTCCATTACAAAAGAAAAAAATTAGGAAAGGAGAAAGGGGTAACAGATCCCTAAGACCAAAACTCAACAGGGCAAAAAACATTAAAGCTGGAGAGTGATTTTCTTTAACTGTATGTTCTGCCTTCCATACACACTGGGGTGAGAGTTGGGTACCCAAGGCTCCAGGTGCCCCAGTCCCTAGGCTTTGCTGGGAATAGCCCATACCATAGCTCTCCCAGCTAAAGTTTCACACTGGTGGCTTCACCAGGCATTTCTCTGGTAGGGATTCTCTGAAATGACATCACTCTCAGGGCCTGTGTCTTAAGACTCTTCATGGTTTCATCCCTCAAAATCTAGGACTATGTAGCTAGGCCACCATGGCTGGTTCACTCTGTACTCTAACACAGATAACACTCTGCTGGGTTGCTGCTAAGGGTTATTCCCTGTGCCTTCTGGAGGGGTGGGTACTGTGGTACCTTGAAATCATTTTGCCCCTCAAGTCCTAGTATTCTGGGCCTGTGATTGGAGAAACAGCCTCAGTGATCTTAGAAATACCTTCAGGGTTGTTCTTTCATTGTCTTGATGAATATCACCTGGCTTCTTTGAAATTGCTGATCCACACTAATTTTCTTATCAAATGGTATCTTGGCCATACCATTGTTCTATCCTAAACAGGTTTTTTGATTTGTTTTCAATAGAATTAGGCTGAGCATTTTCCAAGTTTTTAAGTTCTGCTTTCCTTTTGATTAACAATCCATCTTTAAGTCATTTCTCTCTTCTCTAACTTTACTATAAGAACTTAGAAGAAGCCAAGCCATGCCTTCAACACTTTGCTGAGAAATTTCCCCAGACAAATATCCAATTTTATCTCTCACAACTTTGATATTAAAAAAAAAAAACTGGAACATGAACACAATTCAGCAAAATTCAACCTGATAACAGACACAGAAACAGAAAGGGGACCTCTAAAAGAAAATGATATTTATTTTGGGAAGGGACATCGCAATGGGAATGTACATGCCATAGTGAACTGTGCATATTCAGGAAGATAAGAGAAGACAGTGGTTTTTTAAAGGAAAAATTAGAAGGACTGCCTAATTGTTTTGAGATACTTACCTTTGGCTACAAGAATCAGTAACAAAGATGATGCTGGTTTGAGGTCGGACAAGCATTTGCTGGAGAGATGCCCTCTCAGAAATTTTATTTTGTGTAAAGTTGAGATGGCTGTTTTGAAAGGTTGGAGTGTTTGAGTCTTTTATGATAGTCCTTGTTATCAGGTATTCATGTCTGAGAACCCTCCCTTTATAGCTTTTTTTGGCTCTATCTGTCAGGGTTTTTAACACGAGTGACTCCATTTTGATTCTGCTAACCGTCACAACTGTAAGCACTCAAGAGAAGCCAAGCCACACCTTCAACACTTTGCTTAGAGATCTCCAGCCAAATATCCAATTTTATTGCTCACAAATTCTATCTTTCACAAAACACTAGAACCAAGCACAATTCAGCCAAGTTATTTACTATCACTTTATAAGAAGCACGACCTTTCCTTCATGGCCCAATAATATGTTCCTCATTTCCATCTGAGAACTCATCAGGGCAGCTTTTCTGTCTGTATTTCCAAAGCTTCTTTCACATTTTTAGATATGTGTTACAGAAGTACCTCCATTTCTCTGTACCATTTTTCTATCCTAATCAATTAGGGCTGCTATTAATAATAAAATACTATAAACTGGGTGACTTATAAACAACAGATATTTGTTTCTCATAGTTCTGGAGGCTAAGAAGTATAAGATCAAGGTAATTTTGGTGCCTGGCAAATGCCTGTTTCCTCATAGATGGTCATCTTCTCATTGAAGCCTCACATGAAATGACTAGCTAGCTCTCTGAGACTTTTTTATACAGGCATTAACACCACTCATGAAAGCTCCACCCACATGACCTAATCATGGTTCCAAGGCCATACCTCCTAATGCCATCTCCATGGGGTTTAGGTTATTAACAAATAAATGTTGAAGGGACCCGAATCTTAAGTCCACAGTACACTGTAACAGACTAGGAGGTTATAGTAAACTGTTTGCTTTAATGCATTCCAAAGAAAACTCTCAGCCAACTTTTCTCTTTGGCAAGCAGTTCTTATTTTGAGTAATTTATCTGCATGGATCATATTTATTTAGCCTTTATTTTGCCTGGTACTGTGATATCAGGAAGTAAAGAAGGCATGTTTCTTGTGTTTTGAGAGGTATAGGAAGAATATATATATATATATGCAACTGACCATAAATACCAAGCAGAATAAAACAAGTGGTAGGCATATTTCTTACATTGTATATAAGAAATATTCTAAATTTAATATTGGAAATATTGTAATATGAAAGTGGAGAAGAAATGGGAGAGTTGATCATAACTGGGTTATCAGGAAAGGCTTTATGGAGAAGGTGAGCTGAGAACCCTGATATATGGATAAAAGCTCAAAATTATGAACACAAACTCCAAAAGAAGACATGTTATGATGTATAAACCTACACAATCACAGCAGTTAACCAAGTAACTAGCAAATATCTAATAACAAGTGATTATTAAATTAATATAAAAATTAATTTATTGGTGTGTGTTTAACGTTGAACAAGAAGAAAGATCAAAGTCACAAGGTTATGAATATTCATGTGGCATTTAGGTAGTGAGTAGTCTGAAGAGTTTGAATGATGAGTTATATGGCAAGGTTTATGGACAGGTACTTATGGAAGAAAGAGGAAATGATACTCATAAAAAGCAAGTAGGAATCAAACTGTGGAAAGCCTCAGCTTTTTAATTGAAGTTTGAGGTTAATCCACCAGGAAAAGGCAAGCCTGTGACTTTTAGCACCTGGCATCTATCATAGTGTGTTAAACAATAGTAAACAATAAATGTTTGCCGAGTGAATAAATAAAAATGTGAAATAACAAATGAGTAACAGAGTGACACTCATCAGTTTATTCAACAAATATTTGTTGAGCACTGCTCTGTGCTAAGCACTGTGCTACAAAAGCAAGAAAGAAATTATCTTTGTCCTCGTACACCTCCCTGGCTACTGTGGCATACACACATGTCAGTGAGCAATGATGATGGTGTATGAGATAAGCACTAGAGAGGTGAAAAAGAACGTTCTTTGGAGCATTCAGAAAGATTTTCTAACCTAGTTTATGTGAATTTTCAGGTTTATTTTATTCTTATTTTTTCAGGGAAAAGTGGTTAGTGAAGGACAAATAACATAAGAAAATGACCTCTATGTTAAGGCATAAAATATGAGCAAGAGTTATGAAGAAGAAAGAACAAAGTGTGCAAAGATTTAGGAGATAGAAATGTTAAGTAAACCATTCAAAGAAAGCCATAGGAAGAGCTATCATGGAGACATAGAAAAGAGGAGACAAAAGATAAACTTATAAAACTGGGAAGCTAAATGCCAGGAGGTCAGTGAGGTAACTAATGCAGTAGTTCATGGGAGAAGTTACTAAGGCAGTGGCAATGGGAATGGAAGAGAGGGACGTCTTTTTAACTGTCACGTACTCAATGTTCAATAAATACTACATGGCAACAAAATCTGGGGACTGATTGCTTATGTAGAATAACGTAGAAAAGCCAGACAAAATTGACCCTGAGGTTTAAAGTTTGTGGCATTAAATTGATTTTTACTATGTATTTTACATTGGAAATATAGTCATATCAATCAGTGTTCTCCAGAGAAACAGGGCCAACAGGACATATGTAGAGATATGTAGAGAGGGAGATTTATTATTATTATTTTATTTTATTATCGAAAATTTGCTTACATGATTATGGAGGCTGAGAAGTTCAAAGATCTGCTGTCTCCAAGCCAGAGACCCAGAAAAGCTGACGGCATAGCTTCAGTCTAACCCCAAAGGCCTGAGAACCAGGGTAATCAAACATATAAAATCCAGTTCGGTTCCAAAGGTCCAAGAACCAGCAGGACTCATGTCCAAGGGCAGGAGAAGATGGATGGCCCAGATTAAGTTGAGAGTGAATTCACCCTTCTACCTTTTTGTTCATTCAAGCCCTCGATGGATTGGATGAGGCCCACCCACATTGGTGAGGATGATCTTCTCTCCTCAGTCTACTGATTCAAATGCTCGTCTGTTTAGAAAAGACCCTCACACACACGGTGTTTTACCAAGTATCTGGCCATCCTGTAGGCCAGTCAACTTGACTCATAAAATTAACCATCACAGACATTGAGGAGATTTTGAGGCTAAGTTAGTAAATTAGTAAATTTAGTTTTATATATTTTATATACATTTAAGAAGTTGATGAGGTTCAGGGCACTCTGCCCCAAAATATGGCACCTTGGCAATTGAGAAAATGGCAGCAGAAAGCTGCTGTCTCTTCCCCCTCACCTTTCTTCCCTGAAGTAGATCATAAAGTCTTCACTCCAGAGGTACCCTCCCTATAGTTGGCACTAAGGAGCATTCTTATCCTCCAAGACACAGACACATCAAGAAGAACGAACAGAACTTGCTAAATTTCCCTCAGTTTATTACCAATAGATCAGTCCCCATTTGCTCAGTCATACCTGGGTACCACTGTCTACTCTTCATCAAACCTAAGAATAAACCTAAGAATAAGAATACATGTTTCCCTGCTTTTTGGCGTCTTCATTTCTAAAGGACTCGTGTCATGGTCATGTAACATTTACATTAAAATATTTGTATGCTCTTCTTTTGTTAATCTTTTGTTATAGGGGCCACAACCATGAACCTTGCAATGGGTGAGGAAAAGAATTTTTTTTTTCCCTTTACAAAATCTACCTACCATCTCTTTGGTATTACCTAACAGAGTGGGAATATTGTATTTAGAGCTCAAATATCATATTGGTAAAGGGCAGTCCTCAGGAAAATCCTCTTCCTCACACAACCTCGTAGCGACTTTTCCTTTCCGTGGAAAGCAAATGGGATTAACAAATGGTATTTTCTATTGTTCTTAAGCAAGGGATTGTCAATATGGGATTAACCTTTCCAAAAAGGTAGGCTGCTTCTCTACGTTAAGAGAATATACAACACCTGCAAATCTCCTACTCAAAGGCTTTTAACTTTTGTTTAATCTTTTAATGCATATGCCTAAATAAATAACTTGTAGGAAAATATGTTCCTTTGAATATTGAATAAAGCAAAACAAAATTATGCTTGGATATTTCTTAATTTCTGCATAAGGAGGATAATGATAAGAATCAGAATGATCTCTTCTCCCTTGATGAAAGTGTTGCCCATAGAAGCTTGTCCTTAGGCTGCTACCAAAGATCCTTCCGTGTCCACTCTTTTCCCTACGCGAGCCCTTATTTCTTAGAACATTGAAAAATCCCATCTTTGACAGAGATCCAAATGCAGTATTGCTTGGCATTTACTTAATAGGGAATTAAAGGAAAGTGAAATCCCTTCACTGGAATTTGTGTATTGATGTTCCAAAGTATCTATCTCACTGCAACCAGAGAAATCAAAGTATAGTTTAGCCCAGAGGCCAAGGCATCCATCATTTTGGGAGATCTTGGAATATTTAGAAAGACAGATATAGCATTTGAGCCCATGAGAAAGAGTAAGAGAGTAGAGACAGAGGGGGGAGGCAGAGAGGAACAGAGAGAAAGAAAAGGAGAGAGGTGTGAAGAAAGGGGAAGAAAGGAGAGGGGAGAGAAAATACAAAATAGTTGAGGCCAAAACTCAGAGGAAAATATCTCTAGAGAGGCCTAGTGAAGACAGAAACTTTTAGAGGAAAAGGCTGAGATGAATAATTTAAACTGAATATTTTGAAGTAACAAAATTTTAGGAGAGAGGACAAGTGAAACCAATTTAATGGAAGTTGTGAAGAAATGGTTGAAAGGGTAAAGACAGAGGCGAGACCATTGGATCTGACCACAAGGAGTTCTTTGGTGATTCTGAGAGAGCCATTTTCACGAAATATTTCTACTAGACACAGGGAAGAGAAATGGATATTGTAGAGATGATATTTATGATGGCAGTGATAAATGTGAAATGAGATAGGCAGTGTGTGAAGGTGAAATGTTTTCGGATTTTAAGAGAAGTCATATATCTACAGCATTGTGGCCTATTACCCTGAGCTCAATTTCTTAGTCTTAATAGCTGTAGTAAGGTCTAGTGGGATGACAAAATTAGCCTCCCGTGGAGAGTCCATTTCTCACTAAGTCCATCCTTCAATATTGTGAGCAAACAACAGAAATTAAATACACAAGGTCAATGCATTTCAGTCATTCAGGTTAATCTTTTTAATTCAGATATATTAGCCAGATAGATGACACTTACGTTTCATTACTTTTCAAGTCCAGTTAATCCTTAATCCTAATTATGCCTGACCTGATCCAAAGTGAACAGAAATTCATTTTCAATGAAGTAAACAGGAACTATAGAGCTTTTGTTATTTGTTAGAACAAGCCTTATTAAATAGCAAGCATCTGCTCTCCATTCCAATTATTGTTCATAGGTTATAAGAGTCTAGGTTAAGCAGAGTTGTCAGATTTCACTTTGTTGGATAATGAAGTCAGAAACATGAATTAATCACAGCTCGAATTTGTGTTATATATTGCAATTTGCTGGCACATTTATTACTTCATTTGATTCTGATGAAGCTGGGAGGTAAGTAGTTTTGACTCCTCACTTGTATAATGGGAATAAAAATTATGATTTCGTTGATGGGATGATGTGAGGATTAAATAAGTACATAAATTCAAGGTGCTTAAAACTGTGCCAGGCACATAGTAAATGTTCAATAAATGGGAGCTGCTTTGGTTGATACTATTATTATGATTATTAAGGTCAGTGTACTTTGTATAGTCTGTATCTCACTGAAAGAAGAGGGAGAGAAAACAGGATGATCAGAGGGACAGGGAAGGAAGAACAAATGGAAAGAAAAAGGATGGATTAATACCAGGCATATAGATGAGAGAATCCGAACCTTGCTGATTTGAAGAGGCTCTTTGGGTTAATGCCATGCTATTAAGAAAAGTAGATTGAAGCTGATATATTAAACTGGTATTGATTAGCTTTGTAAATGTCCATTCTCTTGCAGTCAGTAATGGGAGATCATTTAGATAAGAAGAAAGTGTGAAGACACAGGGCATTCTAGGGATCAAATTAAAGGACTGAGAACCACTGACCATCTGTATGACCCTGTGTGCTTGAAATTAGTCTGTCAGGGCCTGAGCTACCTTCTCGACAGCATGGACTTAAATAACAGTTTCTAATGTTTATATTGTTGTGAGGCTATTAAAGCCAGAAAGGCATTTGGGGTCCTTCACGTAGGCTGAATCCAATAGTAAAGAATGTCAACAAATTGCACCCTCAGTTGTTTTACTCATTATTTGCTTTGTTCTATCTAGCCTGAGTTCAAACCTTCATTATGCCTCACCTGGACAATTGCATAACTTAATACTCTTCAGTTCTTCCTCCCCTCAAGCCATCTGCATGGTATCTACCAAACATATATATGATCAACTTAATCCCACTGCCCAACAAATAGTCAAGTCAAACTGCAGCCTGGATTTCATATGAGACTAGAATTTTTATTTTAAAGCTTAGTCGTTAGGTCCTTGGTTCTACACTTACACAGACTAATTTCCTATTGCTGTTCCACCATCATTAGCTGTGTGACTTGGCCTTTCCTGATTTCTATTTTTATTTATTAAAAAAACTTTACTGCTTATTATGTATCAAACACTTTACAAATATTAACCTATTTAATCTTCTAACTTGCCCTATACAGTAAGATCAAGTCCATTTTACAAATAAGAAAACTGAGGCACAGAGCGATTGCTTACTATGCTAAAGTCACACAACTTGTAAGTTATAGATGTGAGATTTGAACACTGGTGGTCTAACTCCAAGTCTGCATTCTAGTTGTATATTGTGCTGCTGTCTTATACTCTACCACCAATCACTTCAGACTTCTGTTTATTTTGATAATATCGCAAGTATTTTTATACTACTGAACAAAAGATGATAAGCTTTTTAAAGACAAGAACACATTGTTGTTCTTAAAATCCCCTGTAACTAGAACAGTGCTTAGCATGAAGTAGACCATACATGAATAAATTAATCAATCAATCCGTCAATCTGTCAGCCAGAGTCCCCTGATGCAATTTTCCTTCCATTAGTAATACAGGATCCCAGGTACTGTCTTTGACCCTAGAGTAGAATAAAGTTCCCAGAAGACCCAGAGTTTAGATTTAGAAACCTCAGATTTAAGTTCCAGATCTGCTGCTTCCAAACTGTGGCCTTGGCCGTGTCAATTAACTTCTCTGTGTTTTTTTTTCTTCAACCTCAGAGAAAGGACATTAATACACACACACATACACACACACACACACATCACAACTATTTCAAGGATCAAATAAGAGAAGCTGTATGAAAGTACCTAGAAAAGTTCTATAAACAACTGCATGAATTTGTTAATAATAGGAAAATAATGATTCCCCGTTGTAGTCCTCAGAAAGGGAATAGACGAAAAGACTGATTTAGGAGTGTTACTGACTGCAAAACTCATCTATAGTAGCTGGAACAAATTGACTTGAAAACTAGGCAGTGCTGCTGATAGTTCATGTTTGAGAACAAGTGCAGTTTTCATGAACTGCTTTGAGCTGTATCAAGGTCTTTTAGCTTTCTGGAACCTCATTTTCAGAGTAAGTAATCCATCAGTATACTTGGCCCTATTCTCCTCCTCCAAGTTGCCCTCATTGTAACCTTCATGACAGGAAGTGGACATCACTGTTCTTTACATGGAAACTCCACCAAGCGCTCTGCATGCACTCAGGGGGTTGTCCACACCCACTTCTGTTTCTATGATGTTCCTGGATACAGATTTAGATTTTGTAAAATGTTTTCTTGTTTTTTTACATACTTATAGACTTGTCCTTTGAATTTGATTCCCTAACTTGACGATTTTTAACAGAAAATCTCGTTCATAATCATAATAATGCTGCTTCATGGCACTCTTGGAGAAATACTGACCTTATCCCTCCCTCCCAGTTTCAACTCAACTCCGAGATCATGCAGGCTTATGGCAGCCCCCAGATCAGGCATCCAACTGTTGAAAGGAAAACCTTAGACAAATTAAACTTAACAGAGTTTAACTGAGCCAAGAATTATTGGCAAATCCTGCAAGACCCAAATCAGAATAGGTCCAGTAAGGTTCCAGCGTGGTTCCACATGTTCCAGTAAGGTTCCACATGGTTCCAGTAAGGTTCCACATGGTGGAAGAACATTTAAAGATAGAAGAAGGAAAGTGAGATATAAAAAATGAAATGAGGTATAGAAACAGCCAGATTGGTTACAGGCCAGTGTCTTTGCCTTGTCTGAACATGATTTGAACAGTTGGCTGCCTTTGACTGGCCAGACTTGATGACTGGCACAAGAGTAGGTTACAGTGAATTTACATATCCAGTTAGGTTATGGTTCATTCTGTATGGAGAAATTTTTAGGCCAAACTTAGAATATGTAAGGAGGCAGATTTAGGCTAAAATTAATTTAACACAACTCATCACATTCTTTGTAAAACCGTACTTCTGAGTATATGTGCTTTGTTATTGCTGATGAGAGAGTTGAATGCTAAGCTTGGTAGTACATGTGGTATTCTCTATCTATTTAGGAAAAGTCACGCACCTATGTGAGAACCTAAACATCGTGTAATAAAATTTACTTACTTAGAAATCTTGCACTGATTCATGCTTCTACCCAACAAGAGTTTTAAAATTAAAGAAGGGCTACTTGGGAAGCTGAAGTGCAAAGATGGCTTGAGCCCAGGAGTTTGAGATCCAGCCTGGGTAACATAGCAAGACCCAGTCTTTGTCTAAAAAACAAACAACTTAATTAATTAATTAATTAATTTAAAATAAAATAAAAAAGACCATTAAAGCCAAAGCAGCACATGTGGCAGATGCTCTGCAAATACAGTGTTTTCAAACCGGAGTTTATTAAAGCCCATTGTCTCCCTTTGGCATCAATTGCTAATATACTTCACTAATGTGAAGCTCCTTGCAGAAGAGCTTCACAAGTTCTTGATACAACTCAATTCCCTGTCTCTGCCATCTGGGTATAGGTTGACAGAGAAGTGAAAAAGCCAAGCTAATCAGATAGAGCCATTAGGATCCCCGCCGGGCACGATCACACATGAAATGATTTCACCTCTGCTGCCTTCTTGGCTAATTGACTGGTACTTTTTAAAGTCATCCTAATTCAAATTCAGTTCCTGAGCCCTCATTCCTTAAGTTGTTCTAATTTGTACCAAAATGAGCCAAAAGAGGTTTCATCAAAGGTCAATTTTCAGACTCAAAGAGGATGAGCCTTAACAAAGAGATAGTTTAAGTAAGGCTTAACTACTCTCAACTAATCGAAGAAAGGAGAGTGAAACTTTGGGCAATTTTAAAATAAATATATTTTGGAGAGTATAATATCTTATTGCCTGTTGAAGATTTTTGCTCTCACAGATAAATCAGATGCATTTGGGAGCATCGGTCTGAATGCAGTCCTTACAGTTAGCAGATTAAAATTTCCCCTTTCAATCTTCTTAACCCAATATAAAAGAAGCTATGAAAATATAGATAAAACAAAAGAAATTCTCAGTATTTCAAATCTCAAATTCTAAAAATGCACAAACTCAGTTTTCTTTTTACCAGAAGTAAAAAGACCTGGGTTCTCTTCTCAGCGCTAAACGTTGTTTCCACATCAAATTGTTTATTCAAAAACAATGATTTAGTGTAAACTCTGTGCTGTTCAGTGTTTCAGACCCTAGAGATACAGTGGTAAGAAAAATTGCACACTGCATTATGCATCTTAGTTTGTAGTTATAAGAGACAGAAAATTTTTTTAAAGTAATCATATAAATATACAGGCATCCCTGAGAATTGATTCCAGCACCCTGGCATATACTAAAATCTGTGGACACTCAAGTTCCATAATCAGCCTTGCAGAACCACGTAAATAAGAAGTGTCAGCCCTCCAAATAGGAAATTTCATATCTCACGAATTATCTATTTTCATTCCAAATTTGGTTGAAAAAAATCTGTATATAAGTGAACACAGGCAGTTCAAGCCCATGTTGTTTAAGCGTCAACTGTATATAATTTCACACAGTGGTTAATTATATATTTTAAAAATAACTCTGTAAAGAAATAAAATGTGAAGTGGTATAGGGAAATATGTGAAAGCAGGAATTCTACTTAATATACGGTGATTAAGGAATCGCTTTGTGTCGCTGACATTTGAGCTGAGCCTTGATAGGATGATTACTCACATTCTATAAACCTCACACTTCTTCGCCCAAAAATGAAAATAATAATAATATATATACCATAAAAAGTTGGTAAAGGTATTAAGATCTTGCATTGGCCGGGTGCGGTGGCTCACGCCTGTAATCCCAGCACTTTGGGAGGCAGAGGCAGGCGGATCACAAAGTCAGGAGATCGAGACCATCCTGGCTAACACGGTGAAACCCCGTCTCTACTAAAAATACAAAAAAAAAAAAAAATTAGCCAAGTGTGGTGGCAGGTGCCTGTAGTCCCAGCTACTCGGGAGGCTGAGGCAGGAGAATGGCGTGAACTCGGGAAGCAGAGCTTGCAGTGAGCAGAGATCGTGCCACTGCACTCCAGCCTGGGCAACAGAGCGAGACTCCGTCTCACAAAAAAAAAGAAGATATTGCATTGGAGGTTCTTACCAATCAAATGATGTTGTATTTTAAATGCTAAATGAATGATATTAATGTTATTGTGTTAGCTATTACAGTGATGACAAGATTGGCTATATCTGAATAATCATACAAGTAGCAAATGTTCTCTAGCGTGGATGAAATCAGGTGGCATCGTTGTTGAAAATATATAGTTAATTAAGAAACTAACTAGCTAGAATGATTACAATGTAGCAATAAAACTAAAAATATCAAAAGCCATATTATGGCCTGTCACAGTTCTATTGCCACTTGTTATCATATTAGATCAAAAATAATTCATCTTATTTATGTAATACCTTTTATCTGTGCATTTTAACATGCCTGGATCATATCCGATTGAGTTAGGGAAGTCATTCCTATTGATGTTTGATAGTAATAAGTTTTGACAGTTAAAATACCACAAAGTTGAATCAGAATTTTACAGGTGAGCTTGAGTCTTGTACATTATACAGGACATGATTTTCCATCCCTGTAGAACTTCGAAAGCGGCAAGATGGTGTAGAAGGTACAATTGTTTGAGAATCACAGATCCTTAGGTAACAATTATTCACTTGTCACTCACCAGTTGAACGTAACATCCTAAGACTTAGTTTCCTATGTGTAAAACAGAAGACAGTATCTCCTGATCACAGGATACTTTTGATGTTTAAGTGATATACAAAAAATCAACTAGCACAATGTTGGTGACAGAGCGGTGAGAGAGCAAATATAGTCCCTCTCTCATAGAATTTAATCTCATGAGGAAAAGAGACACAAACAAATATGATTAGGATTGGGCAAAATACTATTAAAAATAAAACAATATAAAAATATGAAATAGCATGAAAATATCGTGAAGAATATTAAGGGCTATTTTTTGTAGTTGTTCCTGTTTGGAAATAAACTTGGGAGTGGAGGTCATATTTTCTTCAGTTACTTGGTAGAGAGACTAATACAACAAAAATGTCATACTTAAAAAATTTATTTGATAAAGGTGATTGATTATTGCAATTTCGAAGTAAAAGTAGGTGAGGTACTCTGGTTAATGCTACAGGAAAATAACAAGCTAACTAACAGGCAGTGTCTCATACATCAATGAGTCTAAAATCCAGAGTGGGGTGAAAAGGTAGGAATACCTTTGGGCGTAGGAAAATAGTCCTCCTTTGTCTGGAAAGATCATCTTCTGAAACAGCTCCTGGAGGAAAGAACAAAGACAAGGAGATGCAAGGGAGAAAGACGACCTCTTGCCAGCAAATCACCCCAGTTAGCTCCATCAGCCAAAAAGGTGATTATCTTTGTCAGAACCACATCCTTCCCAGTGGCCACAAAAACAATGCAGAATGCTACAACTGACATAAAAGAGAAACAAATAAGTTGGCTCTGTCCCATATGAGATGAAATAAACAAACAAAAAGAAATGTCTGGTGCTCCTCCAAATTTGGGGATTCCAGAAGTTTGTTTCCATTGAAAATAACTTTGAAAGTACTCCAATTTAACTGATAAATTTAGACAAAACTAAATTGTAAAAAGATGAATTGCGAGGCCATTAAGCTCAGTGACTTTTCCTGCCTAAGCAAATTGAATTATCTTAACCTTAGAAAAACAGAATATGAGCCAATCAGAAACTACCAACTGACTTCTAACTAGAAACTTTGCCAGTCAGAAACTATCAAGTTACCTCTAACTATGGACTCTCCACTTGAACCAACAATTATTTTCTCTGTCTTGCTTCTGGGAACACCTTATGAAAGTTTTCCTCTTGTGCCTCTTCATGGAGCCCTGAACAGCTAGTGGTCTGGTGCTTCCTAATTCATGAGAGGCCGTTTGCTCAAATCAACGCTTCAAAATTTTGATGTACCTAAGTTCTCCTTTTAAAAAATTAACTTTATAATTGCCAAGTAAGTTTTACGAGGGGAGTTCTCTACTGTTAGTTACTTCACCTTGACATTTTTTCCTTGGATATCCACTCATTTAAAGAACAAAAGTTGTGAGCCACCGAAGCCAAAGAAAGATACTGGTCTCTTTTGTGTAAGATAAATACAAAGATTTTGCTTATATTGCTTCAGAAAATGTGTGCCAAAGAGTAAAAGAGGCCATAGGGCTCCAGCACACTGTATATTTTTCTTACACAGAATAGAAACTTAAAGATCGTTATTGAATACTTGTCCCTATTTTACAAGACTGTTTGTCAAAAGGGCACGTTTACATACTCTCTGGCAGCTCATTAATTATCCTGCCGCTTCAGTTGTGGAATGTGGAAATCAAAAAAAAAAAAGAATCTAGAAATGGGAATTTAATTTGTTTCCCTTTAAACAGTACAATTTTTATATATACATATGCAGTGCATTTCCTTCAAGCAGATTTACTAGCTTCTGCCACTCACTTAACTTCTTTTGTTTCTTAGAAAAATGCAAACTCCTTGTCTTACTGAGAGCAGTAGGCTCCTTACAACAGAGAGTATTAAAAAATTTGGCAAATACAAACCCCAGAAAGAAAAAAACAATTAATGAATATGCCAAATGCTTCATTAGCACTCCGTTCTTATTCTTAAGATAAACAGCTATGAAATAATATTAATCCGTTTTATTATTTTAATATAATGTAGAATTGGGAAGATATGTGAAACAGGAGTCCTGAAATTCTTTTGAATAATAATTCTATTCAAATATTAAATGTCATATTTGTTGAGGATGAATGAGATAGGGAGAAGTGGAGTGACTTAGTCAAGTTCACACATTAAGTCAAGGGCAGATAAATCAGATATGCTGATTACTAATAGCATGCCCTGTTCCCATGAATGTGCTGAGTGCAGTTATGGACCCTTTACCAGGCACATCAGTGTAAGGGAAAACACTGAAGCTGCTAGCAATAATAATAACAACATTTTCTTTTAAAGGCTGAAGGAAAGCACCCAGCCACAGAAAATTGCTCTTTGAATCTTAAAGGTACTTAATGTATATAAATATGTTAAAGAACATAAAGTAGGTGGGATAACATCAGCAGTACCTGCCACTCCACTTCCAATTTGTAGCACAGAGGAGAGAGGCCTTCTATTATCATCTTTGTGCTCCCCTACACATCCATTGGCAGAGGAATGCTGTCAACCCAGCATGTCTCTGGATATCATGAATACCAGAGTCAGATACATTTTGACAATGGTGGGTGACTACCCTTGAACTTTAAAGATATCTAGAGATACCTTTTTCTTCAAGAAACTGGAAGATGTTTCTGAAAGAAATATTTAGGCTCTAGGGTACATGTGCACAATGTGCAGGTTTGTTACATATGTATACATGTGCCATGTTGATTTGCTGCACCCATTAACTCGTCATTTAGCATTAGGTATATCTCCTAATGCTGTCCCTCCCCTCTCCCCCCACCCCACAACAGTCCCCGGAGTGTGATGTTCCCTTTCCTGTGTCCATGAGTTCTCATTGTTCAATTCCCACCTATGAGTGAGAACATGCAGTGTTTGGTTTTTTTGTCCTTGCGATAGTTTGCTGAGAATGATGTTTTCCAGTTTCATCCATGTCCCTACAAAGGACATGAACTCATTATTTTTTATGGCTGCATAATATTCCATGGTGTATATGTGCCACATTTTCTTAATCCAGTCTATCGTTGTTGGACATTTGGGTTGGTTCCAAGTCTTTGCTATTGTGAATAGTGGCGCAATAAACATACGTGTGCATGTGTCTTTATAGCAGCATGATTTGTAATCCTTTGGGTATATACCCAGTAATGGGATTGCTGGGTCAAATGGTATTTCTAGTTCTAGATCCCTGAGGAATCGCCACACCGACTTCCACAATGGTTGAACTAGTTTACAGTCCCACCAACAGTGTAAAAGTGTTCCTATTTCTCCACATCCTCTCCAGCACCTGTTGTTTCCTGACTTTTTAATGATGGCCATTCTAACTGGTGTGAGATGGTATCTCACTGTGGTTTTGATTTGCATTTCTCTGATGGCCAGTGATGATAAGCATTTTTGCATGTGTTTTTTGGCTGCATAAATGTCTTCTTTTGAGAAGTGTCTGTTCATGTCCTTCGCCCACTTTTCAATGGGGTTGTTTGTTTTTTTCTTGTAAATTTGTTTGAGTTCATTGTAGATTCTGGATATTAGCCCTTTGTCATATGAGTAGGTTGCGAAAATTTTCTCCCATTTTGTAGGTTGCCTGTTCACTCTGATGGTAGTTTCTTTTGCTGTGCAGAAGCTCTTGAGTTTAATTAGATCCCATTTGTCAATTTTGGCTTTTGTTGCCATTGCTTTTGGTGTTTTAGGCATGAAGTCCTTGCCCACGCCTATGTCCTGAATGGTATTGCCAAGGTTTTCTTCTAGGGTTTTTATGGTTTTAGGTCTAACATGTAAGTCTTTAATCCTTCTTGAATTAATTTTTGTATAAGGTGTAAGGAAGGGATCCAGTTGCAGCTTTCTACATATGGCTAGCCAGTTTTCCCAGCACCATTTATTAAATAGGGAATCCTTTCCCCATTTCTTGTTTTTGTCAGGTTTGTCAAAGATCAGATAGTTGTAGATATGCGGCATCATTTCTGAGGGCTCTGTTCTGTTCCATTGATCTATGTCTCTGTTGTGGTACCAGTACCATGCTGTTTTGTTTACTGTAGCCTTGTAGTATAGTTTGAAGTCAGGTAGTGTGATGTCTCCAGCTTTGTTCTTTTGGCTTAGGATTGACTTGGCGATGGGGGCTCTTTTTTGCTTCCATATGAACTTTAAAGTAGTTTTTTTCCAATTCTGTGAAGAAAGTCATTGGTAGCTTGATGGAGATGGCATTGAATCTATAAATTACCTTGGGCAGTGTGGCCATTTTCACGATATTGATTCTTCCAACCCATGAGCATGGAATGTTCTTCCATTTGTTTGTATCCTCTTTTATTTCATTGAACAGTGGTTTGTAGTTCTCCTTGAAGAGGTCCTTCACATCCCTTGTAAGTTGGATTCCTAGGTATTTTATTCTCTTTGAAGCAATTGTGAATGGGAGTTCACTCATGATTTGGCTCTCTGTTTGTCTGTGATTGGTGTACAAGAATGCTTGTGATTTTTGTACATTGATTTTGTATCCTGAGACTTTGCTGAAGTTGCTAATCAGCTTAAGGAGATTTTGGGCTGAGACAATGGGGTTTTCTAGATATACAATCATGTTATCTGCAAACAGAGACAATTTTACTTCCTCTTTTCCTAATCGAATACCCTTTATTTCCTTCTCCTGCCTGATTGCCCTGGCCAGAACTTCCAGCACTATGTTGAATAGGAGTGGTGAGAGAGGGCATCCCTGTCTTGTGCCAGTTTTCAAAGGGAATGCTTCCAGTTTTTGCCCATTCAGTATGATATTGGCTGTGGGTTTGTCATAGATAGCTCTTATTATTTTGAGATACGTCCCATCAATACCTAATTTATTGAGAGTTTTTAGCATGAAGCGTTGTTGAATTTTGTCAAAGGCCTTTTCTGCATCTATTGAGAGAACCATGTGGTTTTTGTCTTTGGTTCTGTTTATATGCCGGATTACATTTATTGATTTGCATATGTTGAACCAGCCTTGCATCCTAGGGATGAAGCCCACTTGATTATGATGGATAAGCTTTTTGATGTGCTGCTGGATTCGGTTTGCCAGTATTTTATTGAGGATTTTTGCATCAATGTTCATCAAGGATATTGGTCTGAAATTCTCTTTTTTGCTTATGTCTCTGCCAGGCTTTGGTATCAGGACGATGCTGGCCTCATAAAATGTGTTAGGGAGGATTCCCTCTTTTTCTATCGATTGGAATAGTTTCAGAAGGAATGGTACCAGTTCCTCCTTGTACCTCTGGTAGAATTCAGCTGTGAATCCATCAGGTCCTGGGGTCTTTTTGGTTGGTAAGCTATTGATTATTGCCACAATTTCAGAGCCTGTTATTGGTCTAGGCTCTTAAATTATAGATTGCAAAGGCTGTAAAATCATAGCAAAAGTATCAAAAGAATCAGCCTCCCTCCAGATCATAGCATGATGAGATTTGAAAACACGATATTTCAAAGGAGCCATGTTCTCTGGTTTGATGTAACTTATATGAAGTGCTAGCAGCCCCATATTTTTAACCACAGCAAAAAAGTATAGCGTTATTAATTATTATAATAGGCTAATAATTTGGAAGAATGGATAAATAATGTCTACCATTTTTCCATTTCTAGTCCTTTCTTGTTAAGAGGATTTTTCCTGTTAAATACAGATTTAAGTGTCTTAGAAAGCTGCACTTGGAAATGTGGAAGATCTTTGTTGTGGAGGCAGTGCAAACACAGTGGTTGAGGGCCAGCTTTGTAGGCAGTCAACCTGAGTTGTACTCTCAACTTCACTGATTACTAGTTCTATATGATGTCATAATTACTTATTCTCTGTGTCAGATGTAACTTATTTGCTTGGTACTCAACATCTATGCCCACCTTCTAGTATGCCTTTCTTTATAGAGTTTGTAAGGCTGAGAACTATAATACATTTCACAGTGTTCTTGCAGTCAGCATTCTAGAGGCGAATTAGGTTCACCAGTTAGGTGCACTTAGTCAAGTGCTTGAAGGGTGGAGGGGAGATTATGTAGACCATATTCTCATTGCACTTAGCTTTTTTTCTGGCTAAAAATACCATGGAAATGAGGGCTTTTTCTGCAGCAGTGCATTAGTGTCTAGCTTTGTAAATATCAAGAGAGAATTGTGATGTTTTCAAGAGCTCCCTGATCTTGTATTCCAGTTCCAAACTGTGCAGCTACAGCTGTATGTTCTCAGATTGAGTAACTCAGCAGGGACCTCCTGATCCTCCACCTTTTTCATGGGAGATTAGGCCTCTGCCTGTTATGTTCTTGGGTGGTGTTCCTAGGCTCCCCGCCGAGAGTCCACTCCTTCCACTCTTCAGTGATTTTTGGAAGTACCTTAGTCTATGTGTTAAATCCATTTCTGCATAAACTGCCTGGAATAGTTTCTTTCTTGGACTAAAACCTGACTGATAAAGCTCTCCTTCAGCCGGAGCTTCCTCATTGGTAAACTGGTGCAAATTAGGTGCTTGTTAAAGTAAGGGTATTGTGAAAATTAAGTCAGATGGCTATGTGAAACATTGGCCCCAACACCAGTCATACAGTAAGCAACCAGTATACATTAGGTGTGATTATTTTAGATGTCAGTTTAATGCAGCACTGCCCACCGATGTAGTCTCTCTAAATTTTGCGCACTTGTTCGGTAATGGTAATAGGAACAATTAAGAAAGAGAAATTGAATAGGAACAATTAAGATAGTTATACATATTTTTAGGGTTCATGTGATATTCTGATACATAATGATCAAATCAGGGTAACTGGGACATCTGTCACTTCAAACATTTACCTGTAAGATCTCTTGACTGTATGAATAACAAGGTTATAAAACAGGCATGTTCCATAAAGATAGATATGGGTCAGAGAATTATCTGGAAAGAGAGGCTTCAAGACAAAAGAGGAAATCTGTCTCTGGCAAGCAAAGAAAATAATAGTAGGATGATATAGGAATAAGGAAGCAAATGAGAGTGAACGGTGTGGAGAAATCTTTTAGGCCAACTCTGTCACATTAAAACAATTAACTGTGGAAATTTAATGGAAATGAGCTAGTACTGGTTGTACAAACCAGAATGTAAAACTTTTAATACTAGATAGCCAAATGTCGCTGGGTAAAGCATTTCTTTTTCTGTCTCCAGTACCTGAAATGCCTGCTGCCTTCTTCACTGCCCCTTGACCAATAATCATTTTATTGGTATTTTATCTCTGACATGAAAGCAATACAGTATATTCAGGGGGTTAATTTCAAAAGCTATCAGAAGTAAGGATTATAAGAGTATTGATAGCACAGTTCTTAATCATTTTACCATCTTTTGGATATGCTTTAAATTAGGCAGTTGCTCCCCCACCTTTTTTAGGTTAAGTCAATCAATCCTGTCTGTAAGTGTAAGTAGTCTCTCTTATGCAAATTGGAGGTCACATCATAGGAGATAAAATTAAAAGACGTTCTACAAAGAGACTTTAATGAAAGCTATTGATCTGTTCATTACTTGGCCTTCAGTTTTTAGACATCATTAGCAGGAAAGAACTTAACTGAAAAGCCTCATTAATACAGGGAAGGTGTGCTAGCATGAGAAATGTATGAAGGTAAAAACAGATATCAGAACTCTTCAGACAGGTGTAAAGTAGTCCCTGTGCAAAGAAAAGAGCAGAGAAAATGCCTTTCTAAAGGCAGCTTTCCTTTTGCCTCATGGTTGTCCCAGCAAAATAATTATGATTATTAATTATAATAAAATAAAATATATATTTAATTATAAATTAGTATACAAATACAACTTTTCAATAGAAATCCATTTTTTCCTGTAACTGTTTATAGACTCTCTGAAATCTTAAAAATTGTAAAACTAATATGTAGAATCTATGACCCCACTGGAAGCAGAGCCCAGATTTCCTGATGCACCATTCATGTGAGTTTGCTATCATATTACACTTCTTCCCCCATACTTTGTTATTTGCAATTCATATAATTTATGCCCTAAAGTGATTTATTTTTTTCTGAGTTATCTGGTAAGACTAAACACACAATTTAATTTAAGTGTTTCATTCTCAGCTTTACATTTTATTATATACTGGGTAACACTCGTGTCAGAGAGATTCACAAATCTTTATATAAATGTCTTTTCTCAACATTTCAATTAATGTCCATGGGGTAAATCTAGTTTTAGAGAAATTCATAAATCTTTATATGAATGTGACAGTCATCATGGAAACTAGGTTTTGAGAAACATAATTTACAAAGTTTAAATGATAGGCCTCATCTTGACTCTTTTTATAGACTGTGACAATGTGAGACAGGTTTTAGTAAAAAGTCACAAAAATAACAAAGAAGGAAATCCCGAGAAAAGTGAGGAGATGGAGAGTATTATTTTTATTTTTTGTAAAGTCAAAATATGCCTTTGTTTTAGGAAAGATAAATTAGAATTTCAATGGGATGGAAACACGCATAATTGGCATCTGAGCAAGCCACACCAAACTCATTAGGAAACATCCTCAAGAAATTTTGGCTCTTCTCCTGATCTTGTCAAAAATTCTATAACAGACATCTGGCCAAATCATTTCACCTCTCAGAGCTTTGGTGTTTCTTGTTAGTCAAATGAAAAGATGGCTCTGTGGTTCAAGCTGGATTCTGCAGTTCCCTGGGCTTGGCTTCCTCTTGAAGGTCCATGAGGACAAGGGGAAATCTATATGAGTGGGACTTCAAGAAAAATAGAGCAGGTGTGCTTTTGTCTCTTTCATACTTTTCACTTATGATTTTGTTTAAAAATAAGAATTCACTCCTTATAAAAGAGGTCATCCCTATCATTTGAGTATATTCCCAGGTCTGCAATTCTAAGACTCTAAATGGCTGATTTACTTGTCAGATCTCACTTTTAGTAGTTGGAGTAAGCCACGTCAGGGGAAATTTGCCTTAGAAGTGGAAATAAAGGAATGTGGCCAGTGGAAAGTATAGGGAAAGATTTACTTTCCAGGCCTCACATTGTACCCTGCTGTCTTGAGCTCACCCCAGTGTGGGTATAAATTCTGTTAGAATCAGCCGATAGTAGGCAGTGGCCAAGTCTTCAGCATGCAGTTATACTCACTGAGTTAACGCATGTTTCCTGAGCTCTTACCAGGAGTTCTTTTGATTTGAGGCCCCAGAAATAAAGAGATATATAGTCCTGCTCATTGACCTCTGAGACTTACAGTGTTATGACAGAAGCAGACATTGCACAAATCTATACCCAATAAATATGTTCACTCTTTTAAAAAGTTTTTTATTCTGAAATAATTTTAGATTTTCAAAAAAGATGAGGAGACAGTACAGAGAGTTCCCAACAGTCTTCACCCAGTTTCCCCTAATGTTGACCTCTTACATAACCATGGGACATTCATCAAAACTAAGACATTAACGCTAGTAAATACCACTAACTAGAGACTGTATTTGGATTTTTCCAGTTTTTCCACTAATGTCCTTTCTTTGAAATCCAATCTAGGGTACCACATTGCATTTAATTGTCGTGCCTCCTTAGGCTCCTTCCATCTGTTTCTCAGTTTTCCCTAACTTTTTATGACTTTGATACATTGGGAAAAGAACTAGTAAGGTGTTTTGTAGAATGTTTCCCAATTTGGGTTTGTCGGATGTTTTTCTCATGATTAGGGTGAGGTTATGGGTTTTGAGGAAAAGTACCACACAGGTAAAGTGCTATTTCATGTTATCACGTTAGGAGTACATGCTAGCAACATGACTTATCACTGGAGCTGTTAACTTTATTATTTTAACTTTTTCATATACTATTTTTTTTTAATGGAGTCTCACTCTGTCACCCAGGCTGGAGTGCAATGGCATGATCTTGGCTCAGTACAATCTCTGCCTTCTGGGTTCAAGTGATTCTCATGCCTCAGCCTCCTGAGTAGCTCCTGCGTAGCTGGTGACCACAAGCTTATGTCACCTCGCCCAGATATTTTTTGTATTTTTAGTAGAGATGGGGTTTCACCATGTTGGCTAGACTGGTCTCAAACTCCTGACCTCAGGTGATCCACTTTCCTAGGCTTCCCAAAGTGCTGGGATTACAGGCGTGAGCCACAGCACCCAGCCTTTCATACACTATTTATTAGGAAGGAATCACTGAGTCCAGCCCACACTTAAAGGGAGGAAAATTTAGCTTCGCTCTCTGGAGGGAGGACTGTCTAAGCTTATTATTTAGAATTGCTCTCTAAGAAAGAGTTGTCTCTTCATCCCATTTCCAATAAAAAGTTTTACAAATTATGGTAAGAGCTATGTAGGAAAATAAAAAAGAGATGTAGGAGAGAATAACAGGAGAGATCTATTTGGAAGCTCTATAAACAAGATCTCAGCCTTCAGATGTCCTAGACTGATACCTGTAAGGACATTAGAGAAGCAAAAGAGAAAATGACAGGAGAAAAATGTACCCTTACTCATATCCTTTCCTCCCCCATCACCTACAGCAGGGATAACTTACAGATATTCAGAATTAGTGGTGCGGGGAGACAGCATCATAAAAAAAAAAAACAAGACAAAACCAAAAAATGCTACATTTTTTTTTTTCCTAAGGCATAAACAGAACTTGTATGGGGCAATGATGGCTACTATTGAAACAGTATCCTGAAGCAATTCTTGAAGAAGCAGCTAACTTGAGCAAAAGAAAAGAAAAAGATCACAAGTTAATTTTATGGTCTGGGATGTACTAGAAAGATTACTTCCTCTTTTTCATACCTTTTAAACCCAATTTGTGTACAAAAGACAGGAATTATAATACACAGTATCACAGGATCTGAGATTGATATATTTGAGGTGTATAAATGAGAAGGGTAATTGAGGTAAGGATATGGAGGACATAGGATGGAGTTGGCATTGCAGAGCCAGGTGGAATGAAAGGAGTCAGAATGAGTTCACATCCTAGTTTAAACCCACATAGCCCTGGCTTATTGGACTAATGAGAAACTGGCAGATATAGATGTCTGACTTCAGAATTTTTTCTCAATGGCGTGTGAAACTACAATCCCCTTGTGGGCTTGCAAAATTATACAGAGATAAAATACAAAATGTTAAGAAAACAAATATTTTAAATAAAAACTTAAGATAACCAAATTATGAGACCAAAGAGGAAACAGATTGGCTAGTTAATTGATACTCTACTTCCAGCAGGAGAGAAGATAAAATAAGCAGACAGAAGTGCTATCTAAGCTTCCCTGCCCTTGTTTTACATGCTTTAACTTTCTTTCCACAGCTCTCAATCCTGTGCCCTATTTCAGAGCCTTTTTTTTCCTGCTCATCTTGTGAACCTCAGGACACTGAGGAAATCTGATGTTCAGACATTTTATTTTTAGGATATCACATTATGTAATATCTTAGGCTGGTGTCATTCATCCCAAAAACTGCTGTTCTGAACGAGAACTGAGACAAATGTGCCCAGTGGATATCAATCTTTTATATCCAACCTGTCTCAAAAACACCCATAAAAGCTCAGTAATCTCTTCTGAAAGCATTTTTCTTCTTTCCATTAACAAATATGTATGTGACTCTAGGTTCATTTGCAAAGTCTAATGCCTGCATGTCTGTTTCTGGCAGTGTTTCTCAGGTAATTAACATTCCTGGGAGTACAGTCAGGCACAATACTAAAAAAGAAAATTTTTACTTATTTGATTTTTCTGCTGTGTAAAGAATGTTACAACTCTACTTCATCCTTTGAAAAAATATGCTCTTGTTCTCCCATCAAGGACATGCATAAAAGCAAAATATAGAAAAGGACAAAGGAAAAAAAGTTACAAATACAAGGCATAATAGAAGATGTTGCATGTGTTCTAAGGCTCAAGATACCTATAGGGCTCTGCCTGATAAAGGGCCCACAGTCACGTCTGCCCACCACTTAATGTGATCTTTTCATCTCACAGAAAGAAATGTTGTGGGGTGTCACTGACAATGAGACCAGTGTCAATTTCAAATTCCACATGGAAAACAACAGTGAGCTTCTGATCAACAATTGTTGTAAAGTCAAAACATCTTACACTTTTATGCTGAATTAGTAGAGTTGTTTTGATATGATATTTATTTAAAAGGCTTTTCATCAACTCTATCAATCATTTCCTCAGTGCATCTTGGTAATGTAGCTGGTGTGATGTTTAAACAGAAAACTGCAGCAGTAAAGTGGGACGGCAGTCCTAGAATGCTGCTGAAATGCCCATGGATCGGCCAGCCTACTCATTAGCTTTATTGCTAACAAACAGGAAAACCATGCATATAATTACATGAATTGCAGAGCCAGCAACACAAGTTGGCACCGGGAATTCGTTCTCTGCCACCATTGCTTCATCAGGATCAGACATTGCCTGTATGCCTTCAAAAGGGCACAGGATTGGAAACAAAATAAGCAAGTGTTCTTTTTTCACTGTAGATTATTTTTCACCCCTAAGCAAACCTCTCTCTAGCCATGGACAGCCCACCTACTTTTAGAAGTCAGTGCACACAATGAGTCAGTGAATTTAGCCTTCTTATAACTAATGTCAATACAATATTACTAGTAATGTTACCAGTGATGTGAAAAATAATAACAATATTATAGAGAATATGACTTAAGAACTGAGGTTCAGAGTTTGAGTTATTCAAATTTACAAGGCTGGTAATGTGTGTGTGTGTGTGTGTGTGTGTGTGTGTGTGTGTGTGTGTGTGTAGGGAAGCTGGAGCCAGAACCTAGGTCTTCTTGCCTGTCTAGAATCTTCTACATGATCTTGATCTTGTTCATCGTCGTCACTACAGTAGGAGATAAAACTTTTGAGGATTATTCACTGACAGCATGCCTCTAAGTGCCATGATCAAACATAAACACAGGACCAAATAGACTTACCACCTGGAACTGCTTTGAGAATTCTTATATTCTTATTGTATATGGTTCCTTTGGATATCAGCTTCATCGTTATTTTGCATTTCTATTATTTCTTCTATGAACTTAAATATGATAATATGCATAATTCACCAGCATGGCTCCTGACACAAATCAGACATTCTCCACTCTCCAGATACATTCTTATTTCTCTCTCCTCATGTAGTAGAAGGGCCCCCACCTTGGGACACTAAGGACTTTTACTGACAATAATTTTTAGTCATTCTAATGATTCCCTATAGTGTGCAGTTTATACCAACTGCCCTACTTTTCCTGAAGAGTTGATACAAAAATTGAAGGAGACAATGCATATGAAATTGTTTAATTTATGATTCATTGGCTGATTTTACTTCAAAGCTAAACAGAATTTTTATGAAGCATTGTTGCTTGAAGCCATTGGGATTCCTTTTCTCTAGGAAACCAGACCTCTCACTGTCCTTGACGTTCTTTGGCAAATCATGATATCTATTGATTGTAGAAATTCTTTTCAACATGTCAAGTGCTTAGAGATTTATAAACAAAGGGAAAAAAAATCCCTGTAAGCTTCATCAATCTGGGGATATTTGCAAGAGGAAATATTACCGTGTAAAATGAAGATAAATCACAGTTCCAAATAGCCTTGTGGCTGGACGCCTCCCAGTGACCCACCCCAGCTCACAGATGCAGCTGTGGCAGATAATAGCCAGGAGTGATGATCACTGGGCTTTCAGTCCATTACCGGAAGCCTGATATACGTAAAATATAGGTCAAAGCATTCTATTTAATGCCATATTTATCGTCGGAACATGAAGCATGAGAATGTTGTTATGGTGCTAAAGAAACAAGTGATAAATGAAGAGTTTCCGAAATACTACTTAAATGACTACACACAACTTCTAGCTCCTCATTGAAGTATAAATTCCACAAGAGAGAAGACCTTGTTTGTTTTCTACTATCTCTTAGGACTTAGCAAAGTGCCTGTCTCATATCAGTCCTCAATGAAATGCATGTAGATGACTTAATTAATTAATTTGATTGAGATCTATATTGCTGCCCTTATTTACTTACAAGTGTTTTTCTTTACTAAATGATCCCCCAGTGTGGGAAGAGACTATGTTGTATTCATCTTCTTCTTTATTTTGTTTTTTAAAGATGGAGTCTCACTCTGTTGCCCAGGCTGTAGTGCGGTGGCACAATCCGGGCTCACTACAACCCCCACCTTCCAGATTCAAGTGATTCTCCTTCCTCAGCCTCCTGAGTAGTTGTGATTACAGGCACCCTCCACACGCCCAGCTAATTTTTTGTATTTTTTAATAGAGACAGGGTTTTGTCATGTTGGCCAGGCTGGTTTTGAACTCTTGACCTCAAGTAATCCACCCGCCTTGGCCTCCCAAAGTGCTGGGATTACAGACGTGAGCCACCACACCCAGTCTGTTGTATTCATCTTTAGCCACTACCTATGTAGGTGCTCATTCAGTGAACAAATGGCTATAAGAAGAGACACAGTATAAAGAGTAGTTGAGGTCAATTACTTCTCCTCCAGGTCTTAAGCATATGTAAGAAGACAATAAAAATTCCATAATGGGGAAAGTTGTTTTCAAGGATTAAACCAGCAAGAAGAGAAACTGATCAATGAAAACAGAAATTATTATGGATAGAAAAAGTTATAAGAAAGACAAGAAAATAATGGGATTTTCTAGGCATAGACTCATTAGCACAGAAGACTGAAGGTAAGTAACTCTGGAACAAGTTGAGAAGAAAGAAATGCAGGGAATTCATAAACTCAGGGAGGTTTCTAGAGAGTGGTAAATACAGCATAGTATATTGCTTTTTAAATGTCAGAGCATAAAGAAAATTTCAGAGTTAAGTTATGGGTTTCAACAGTAAGAATTTAAAAGAAACAGCATGGAAACAATTGTTGGAGGGTTAGTGATGTGTTTAGATGTAATTATGTGAAGAATATGGCAGTTTTCATTATGAAAAGCTGTGGTTAGAGATACAGGAAACTGTTTTTTAAGCTAAATGAATTCAGATTGCTGGAGATGATCCAGCAGATGCTGTGCATAGAATTTAGTGTTTGCGTCTTGGAGACTAACACATTATATTTGGCCTTTAGTTAAAAATGATTTATTCAATGCTTTCTCAGAGATGATATGAAATTTATCACAAATTATATTCAGACATTTGAAAATTCTGGGGTAAAAATTAAGGAGTGGCTGTCATTTATACAAACTTTTAAAAATGTACCTCGCTCTCATATAAAGATGAATTTTAACAGTTTGTCGGTTACCAAAACACGCTTCCTAAAATTTATGAAAATAAGAATCTTAAAGGTGAAAAAAATAGCTGAGCAATACTTTGTATTCCTCAAAATGATTGATTTGTTGATTTAAAATTATGTTTATTTTAAATTTTAAAAGTCCTTTCCAGTGTATAAACATTATCACCTAACAGATAATAATAATTCAATAATCAACTATAGTGAATTGCGTGGTGATGCTTAAAGCCAATAATTCTTAAGAAAATATTTAAATATATCAGTGAATTAAAATGATTGTTGTTATGCTAAAGTTAACACTTAAAGAACCAATTGTCCTATTTTAGTTACATAAAAGATATACTGTGTGTTTATATAAAGGTTAAACAAATGGAAATTGGTAAAATAGCAAACATATATTTTAATACACATTGATTACAGATAGGACTTCTACTTCTAATTAATGTCCTCACTATCTGGATTTTTTAATTAAAATCTGAAATATCTACACTATTACTGTCACTTGAGTTGCTATCAGTCAAATCTTAACAGTTCAAGTGTGGGTTAATGTTTCTGTCTGACTGGTTGGAGATTTATTTAACTAGATTTATAATCCAGTTAATGTTAAAATTAGAATGTTAATATTGATTTTGCTTCAAGTCTAACAAGCACTACACATGATAGAGTTCAAACTAGAGCATTTGACTACATAATTATGGGCAAAAATCAAAGCTAAAATCAAGTATTTTATAAGTAATGTTTTGTAGACAGTTTCAAAGTTTCAACTGTTTTATAAAGAGCAATGACATAAACTGAATGACCTTAAAAAAAAAATACAGCTCTGGAGCACATGTCGAATTACGTCATGAACAGCTGTGAGTTTGACTTCCTTAACTTTTATTTTAAGCATAAAACTATTGTGGCAGTGCCATAAGGAATATAATTAGGTTTAATTGTCTATTTACTTATGTGCAACAATGAAATCAAAACGTCTTTCTAAAAAAAAAAAAAGAATTGATCCTACCGATGAGTTTTCAGACAACTGTCAGAATGGATGTTTATTCCTGTCTCCTGTGATCTGTTTAGGCACATGGGTCTTTAAACAATTGACAGCATAAAATACCTGTTTAACCGTACCTTTTATATGACTAAACAAATTTGAGATAACTATAATGTAATTTTGTCAAAGTTTATTTGAGAGATACAATATACAAAAAAAATTACATGCAAAGCAAACTATCCATTCACTTTTCCAGATATTCTAAAATATCAAGCTAGGTCAGTGAAGAGCTAAACATACAGATTATATATTAAAGGCTACAAACCCTCCAGAGTTGCTTCTTCTGGATTGTCTTTTGATGTGATGATAACTTCAGCCTACACTGACAGTCTTAAGAGATAGTCTTGTGAAATTCAGTTTAGTTAAATGAATTATTGAGCACCTATTATGTGCTAACCATTAGACTGAGGGAAAAATACAGCAGTAAGCAAAACAGAGATAGTCTCAGCACTGATGAAGCCTGGAAAAGTGTCCAGCTAATTACAACTCAGAGAGATAAATGCTGTGGTGGAAGCCACATACAGTATTCTGGGAGCCACAAAGAAGAGCATGGAAGGCAACCTGGTGGCCAAAGAAGGGCTTACTACAGAAAGTGATATCCCAACTGCTGATTTGAAGGATGTGTGAGAGTTAGCCAAGGAAAACGACAATGTCATGCACCATTAAATCTTCTTTGGTCAAGAAATATCCTCAGGAGGATATTTCCAAGTATGTTGTTTTTTAATGTCAGAATGCTATTTTTGGCTTTTTTTTTTTAAAGCAGCCACAAGGTCTGGCCTTAATACTATGATTGTTAGCTTATAAGAATTCAGATCAAGTGGTTAGGTGACTGTGAGCTAAATGTTTTACCTCGTTTCTGGCGATGACTTATGTCTCAATTCCTTTTTTATTTTATTTTTCAACCAGTTTATTTCTTGTAAATAATTTTCTGGTTACTAATGCAGTACATGTTCAACGTAAAAAATTTTAAAATTTTCTACACTGATTTTGTATCCTGAGACTTTGCTGAAGTTGTTTATCAGCCTAAGAAGCTTTGGGGCTGAGGCTATGGGGTTCTGTTATAGGTATAGGATCATGTCACCTGCAAACAAGGGCAGTTTGACTTTCTCTCTTCTTATTTGGATGCTCTTTACTTTTCTCTTGTCTGATTACCCTGGCCAGAACTTCCAATACTATGTTGAATAGGAGTGGTGAGAGAGGGCATCCTTGTCTTGTGCCAGTTTTCAAGGGGAATGCTACCAGCTTTTGCCCATTCAGTATAATGTTGGCTGTGGGTTTGTCATAGATGGCTCCTATTATTTTGAGATACATTCCTTCAATACCTAGTTTATTGAGAGTTTTTAACAGGAAGGGCGTTGAATTTTATTGAAAGCCTTTTCTGAATCTATTCAGATAATCATGTGGTTTTTGTCTTAGTTCTGTTTATGTGATGAATCACTTTTATTGATTTGCATATGTTGAACCAAATATTATATTGTATACCAGTATGAAGCCTACTTGATCGTGGTGGATAAGCTTTTTGATGTGCTGCTGGATTCAGTTTACCAGTATTATGTTGAGGATTTTTGCATCGACATTCATTAAAAATATTGACCTGAAGTTTCCTTTTTTGTTGTATCTCTGCCAAGTTTTGGTATCAGGACGATGCTGGCCTCACAGGATGAGTTGGGGAGGAGTCCCTCCTCCTCGATTTGTTGGAAGAGTTTCAGCGGGAATGGTACCAGCTCTTCTTTGTACATCTGGTAGAATTCAGCTGTGAATCCGTCTGGTCCTGGGCTTTTTTTGGTTGGTAGGCTATTTATTACTGCCTCAATTTCAGAATTTATTATTGGTTTGTTCAGAGATTTAGTTTCTTTCTGGTTCAGTCTTAGGAGGATGTATATGTCTATAAATTTATCCATTTCTTCTAGATTTTCTAGTTTATGTGTGTAGATGTATTCATAATATTCACTGATGGTTGTTTGTATTTCTGTGGGATCAGTGGTAAAATCCCCTTTGTCATTTATCATTGTGTCTACTTGAATCTTCTCTCTTTTCGTCTTTATTAGTCTACCTAGTGGTCTATTTTATTATTTTTTTCAAAATACCAGCCCCTGGATTCATTGATCTTTTGAATGGTTTTTCGTGTCTTTATCTTCTCCATTTCAGCTCTGATTTTGGTTATTTCTTGTCTTCTTCTGGTTTTGGGATTTGTTTGTTCTTGGTTCTCTAGTTCTTTTAGTTGTGATGTTAGGTTGTTAACTTGAGATCTTTCTAGGTTTTTGATGTGGGCATTTAGTGCTATAAATTTCCCTCTTAACACTAGAGCTTACCTGTGTCCCAGGCAAATTCTGATATGTTTTATCTTTGTTCTCATTCATTTCAAATAACTTCTTGACTACTGCCTTAATCCCACTATTTACCCAAAAGTCATTCAGGAACAGGTTATTCAATATCTATATAATTGTGTGGTTTTGAGTGAATTTTCTTAGACTTGATTTCTAATATAATTGCACTGTGGTCTGAGAGACTGTTATGATTTTACTTCTTTTGCATTTGCTGAGGAATATTTTATTTCCAATTATGTGACTGATTTTAGAGTAAGTGCCCTGTGGTGATTAGAAGAATGTATATTGTTTTTTGGGGGTCTGAGGGATTGGGGTGGCGGAGAGTTCTGTTGATATCTATCAGGTTCATTTGATCCGGTGCTGAGTTCAGATCCTGAATATCTTTGTTAATTTTTTGTCTCAATGATCTCCCTAATATTGTCAGTTGGGTGATAAAGTCTCTCACTATTATTGTGTGGAAGTCTAAGTCTCTTGGAAGGTCTCTAAGAGCTTGCTCTATGAATCTGAGTGCTCCTGTGTTGGGTGCATATATACATATATATTTAGGATGGTTAGATCTTCTGGTTGAATTGGACCATTTACCATTATGTAATGCCATTCATTTTTTTTTGTTGTTGGTTTAAAGTCTGTTTTGTCAGAAATTAGGATTGCAACCCCTGCTTTTTTCTGTTTTCCATTTGGTTGGTAGACTTTCCTCCATCCCTTTATTTTGAGCCTATGTGAGTCATTACATGTGAGATGGGCCTCTTGAAGACAGCATATGAATGGATCTTGGTTCTTTATCAAATTTACCACTGTGTGTGCTCTTATTGGAGCATTTAGCACATTTACATTTAAGGTTAATATTTATAGGTATAAATTTAATCTTGTCATCATGATGTTAGCTGGTTATTTTGCAGACTTATTTATGTGGTGGTGTTATAGTGTCAGTGGTCTGTGTACTTCTGTGTGTTTTTGTAGTGGCTGGTAATGCTCTTTCCTTTCCATATTTAGTGCTTACTTCAGGAGCTCTTGTAAGGCAGGTCCGGTAGTAACAAACTCCCTTAGCATTTGCTTGTCTGAAAAGGATCTTATTTCTCTTTTGTTTATGAAGCTTAGTTTGGCCAGATATGAAATATTTAATTATCGGCTGGGCGCGGTGGCTCACGCTTGTAATCCCAGCACTTTCGGAGGCTGAGGGGGGCGGATCACGAGGTCAGGAGATCGAGACCACAGTGAAACCCCGTCTCTACTAAAAAAAATACAAAAAAATTAGCCAGGCGTGGTGTCCCAGCAGCTACTCAGAGAGGCTGAGGCAGGAGAATGGCGTGAACCCAGGAGGCGGAGCTTGCAGTGAGCCGAGATTGCGCCACTGCGCTCCAGCCTGGGCGACAGAGCAAGACTCCGTCTCAAAAAAAAAAAAAAAAGAAATATTTAATTATCTGGAATATATCTCAGCAAATAATAGACTCATAATAAATATTTTTATTGACAAAAAAAGAGATCACTCTATATACCCTGTTTTGTGACATGGTGTTGTTTTTGCTTAATAAATAATATATGTAAAAAATTTATAAAAGTAATATCAACAAAAAATCAGATATGAAAATAAATTGCCCAGAATAACTTCAAAACAATTTTCAAATAAGAATATACTGTATATTCAGAATGTTTAGATAGAAAAAGATAATGACATAGATTTTTTAATTGAACTGCACTGCATTTTAACTGTTTACTTATCAATGTATCATAAATGCCTTCCTACATCTTTAAATCCTATTTGGCAAAAGTAATTTAGTGGTTATATAACAGCTTATACTCTGAAAGCATTATAATTAATTTATCAACTAGAATTATTTTCAGACATCTTTTTTTAAAATTTAGCCCACATACACAATTCAAACTTTCCCTTAAGAAATATTTTATCGAAGTATACCTCCATCTTTGTTTTCTTTTCTTTTTGTTCATTTTCTGGCCTTCACATAGTGTAGTTTTTAAAAATATTGAGTATCTATCTCTGCTGTGAAAAATTGTATTGTTAATTGAGATTTGATTAGGATACTGAGAGCTGGCAATTGGGCCAGCTACCTAGGAATTTCTGAAAGTGCCTTATTTAAATGTTTATACTTTTCTTTAGGTATTTGACAGTTTGATTTATGATATATTGTAGTTTTTTCAACTTATTTTGATTTTATCTCATATGTAGTTGGAAGTTATTTCTGGAATATATTAAAACTCACAAGAATGTTTCTTTATGTTTATATCTTTGGTTATATTCTTGGGAAAGCACTTCACCATACTGATATCTACAAAATGCACACACACACACACACACACACACACACACACGTATATATTCCTTTTTTTTTTTTCAGTTTGGTTTCCTATAGTCTTAACTTATATCACCTTGTTTTATTTTACATACTCTCTTGCATGTTTTTTAAAGTCATTTCTGGAACAAAACAGTATATAAATATATATATACTGTTTTAATGTATATAGTATATAAATATATGTATATATAATATATAAATAACAAAACAGTATATAAATAAGAGTATATTTCTTAAGATCAAAACAAACTGAAATCTGAACTCATATATTTAATGTTTAACTTAAAAACAATGAAAATATTTTAAAGTAAAATCTTTATTATTTTTATGTAAATATTAAATTAGCGGCTTGTAACTTGACTGTAAAAATCATAAGTTTCACTGAGTTAAGGGATTTATTGTGGAATGCAAGGTATATAACATTTAAACGTAACTTTGAAACTGAGAGCATATTTTCACTTAGTCATACTAATTAATGGCCTTCATCAAGAGAAAGTGATAAGGTCTTATTTAAGCCCAGAAAAGCATAATTTTCATAGCAAAGGTGCACAAATGTGTGCATTGCTAGTCTTTACTATAGGTATTAATCAGTATTCAGCATTTTTCTGTGATGTCCATAAGAAAAGATCCATTAAAAATGACAGCTTGAGGTAATCTTTTTATTGAGGTAATCTTTTTATTGCCATGTAATTGGGAAAACTATGTTTTTCCTATTTTAAGCATAAATTTAGTCTCTTGAGATGACACATAAGCATGTGATGGCAAAAGCAAAAACTTTTGCCTCCTCTTAATCAGTGGCTTTTGGATATATACTAAATTGGACCAAATGGATTAAACACACATAAAAGTCTCTAATTTTTTAGTGTCTATATTCATAATTTTCGTGCTATGAGTTGAGACGTTTGATTTTGCTGAAAACTAATTTCGTCATTACAGTGGGTAAAATTTTTTTTATAGAGAAAAGAATATGGATTACAGTCAGAAACATCTGGGTGTGCCTCCCAACTGGCTAGCATGTTGTATCTATGACTTTGAAAAATTATGCAAGCTGCATGTCTCAGATTGTTATCTATAAGAGTAAAATAATTACCTTAACATGGCTTACTCTAGTAATTAAATTAGGTTACAATAATATAATTTTAAGGCATGAAGCAGCCAGCTCAGAATACAGAAGGTGCTCAGTGGTTATTTATTTGTTTTTTTCCCTTAAATATTAAACTTCATTATTCATGTTTATATAGAAGAAAGAAAATTCAGTTTAGCAGTTAGGATATTATAAGTACTACTGGACACTTTTTTGAGAGTAAAAATTTATTAACTATTTCTGGTTCAAAGTGGTAGAATAAAGTTCACATTATCCAACTTTTTCTTCTCAGATACCATCACATTCAGCAAGAATAACAAAACTAGAATCATAAACACCCTTTACTATAACTACGGGCTGTCTTATGGCTACAGTATGCAAAATATATAGAAGTGTGGCTGCAAGTAATAAACACCAAAAATGCTGAAGTAGGAGTAAAAAGAGAATGTCAATCCAGCAATTTCACTCCTGGTTATATACCTATAAGAACCGAAAGCAAGGACTCAAACAGATACTTGTATACCAAGACATAGAGCAGCTTTACTCACAATACCCAAAGGTAGTAATACCTCTTCCATCAACACTTTAATGGATAAAGAAACTGTGATGTATACATATAATAATATAATATTCTGCCATAACAATTTTGTTGTCATGCTACAACACAGATAAACTTTTAAAATATTGGGCTAAGTGAAATTAGCCAGACACAAAAGGAAAAAATAGTGTATGATTTCATGTATATGAGGTATCTAGAATAGGCAAATTTATAGAGAAAGAAAGAATAGAGTTTACCCAGGGGAGTGGAGAGTTATTGTTTAGTGGGTACAAAATTTATGTTTTGGGTAATGAAAATGTTCTGGAAATAGATAGTGATGATTGTTGCACAACGTCGTGAATGTACTTAATACCACTGAATTGTACACTCAAAATCGTTAAAATGTTATATTGTATATTACATATATTTTACCACAATAAAAAGGGGATGCAGAATACCACTGGCTACAGATCTCAGAAAAACTGCAAAGTAAACCTCTCCAAGATGAAGGAAATGCCCTTAAGGGAAGAACCAAAATATCATATTTACAACGAAGAGAATAGAATATCTTGGCCTAACAATGGGTACTTTTTTAAACTTTTGTTTGACTCTAAGTACCAAAATAGAAAAGAAAGTCTACATTGTGAGCAGTCTTACAGCTACCTGGACCCACTAGCACGCTAAAGGTGAAGGCTAAAAGATTTCACTCGATCCAAATAAAAATTTCTGCTGACCCAAAATATGGCCTTGGTATCCTGCTAACATAAATCTGCTGCAAAGAACTAGTTGGGGAGAAAAAATATCACAACCAAAAACAAAAGTGAAGAGCAGGAAAAATAAACTGCAGATTACAATCACCCACCAGAAAGATGGTATTATGAACAAATCAAAATTATACTCAAATATGACCATATATTGGATTTTTAATTATGAATGAAATAATGTTATTAAACAAGACTATAGGCAGAGATATGAGTTCAGAGAAGCAATTTTGAGAATTGTAGAAGAAATAAAGAAAAAATAGAAGCAGCTCAAGAATAAATAGAAGTGAAAATAGATACTAAAGACAGGAATGAAAAACTGAACAAAATAAAATGGAGATAAATGTCTGACAAGATTAAAGAGAAAATGATAAATATCAAAAATAAACGAAGGAGATTTGAACTACCCATTATAGAATTCCACAAAAAAAAGCAAAATAATGAAACAAAATAAATTTCAAGCAGTAGAAGAATTAACAGGGGCTATCTAGCAAAATTTGGTATCGCATAATTGATGTTGTTAAATCTGTTAAATATCAAATGTGAAAAATAAATCCCTGTCTAAAAAATGCTAAAGTTGAGGCCAGGACAGTGGCTTACGCCTGTAATCCCAGCACTTTGGGAGGCCGAGGGGTGGATCACCTGAGGTTGGAAGTTCGAGACCAGCCTGACCAACATGGAGAAACCCCATCTCTACTAAAAATACAAAATTAGCCAGGCATGGTGGCGCATGCCTGTAATCCTAGCTACTCAGGAGGCTGAGGCAGGAGAATTGCTTGATCCCAGGAGGTGGAGGTTGCCATGGGCCGAGGTCACACCATTGCACTCCAGCCTGGGCAACAAGAGCGAGACTCTGTCTCAAAACAAACAAACAAAGCTAAAGTTGAAAAAAGAGGGCATGGAAAGGAGAGGAAGATAAAGTCATATCTTCATTTGTCAATGAGAACCCCTTAGAAAAACTGGCCTCATAGTTGATCTATGAAGTTCCTTTCCATAGGGTTCCTGGCCAATAGAAAGTAGAGACTGTCACTTTCTGACAGACCTAGAAACCTCAAGTTGTTTTGGGTCCTCAAGAAGAGAGGGTATTCTTACAGGTATTTTTAGGTGCAGATGGATCCTTGGCTGGGCTCAAGAGGCCTTTGGAAGTCAAGTCTGAGATTCCTAGTGAGAGATTCCAGCAAAGCCCATTTAGGGAGCCCAGTTGGACAATGATTCTTGCTGTACTCTGTGTGGGGTAGTCAGACCAAGTATAGTGGGACTGAAGCTTATTTTGCAGGTAGGTTGGTACTGCTGTGATTTGTCTTTGGTGCAAGTGGGGGACTGAAGAGAAAAAGATTATGTTTGAGAAGAAACCCATAGTGTTTAATATTTGATTCCTGGGTGGCCATGCAGTCACCCCTGGTATGTATGAACCTGCCGACAATGTCCATCCTCAACATGTAGCAGCCAGAAGGATCGATGACCACATTCCCCATGGTTGAGGAAATGATAAATTGAAAGGGAGAGACTAAAACCCACCCAGTTTTCTCATAGAACTGATATTTGTGGTTTCATCCGAATAAACATAGAAATTGACTCTCCCAGTCTTAAAACTTGAGAAAGTTTTATTTGTCTTATCTGAGTTCCCCTCCCAGGAAACCAGCCATCAGTCCTCCCAGATAGGATCAAGGAACTGAATCTTGCCAGATCACTGCATCTGGACATGGAGATGCAGGACCCCTCACCTGTCATGATTGCCCAACCAACCACCTGCTTCCTATCGACAAACTCCTCTTCTTTATCCCTTCAACATTCCTGTTTTCCCACACATAGCTACATTTCTTCCCTGCCATAAAAACCCCTAATTTTAGTTGGTCAGGGAGGTGGATATGAGAATTATTTCCTATCTCCTCAAGTGCAGCACCTGATTAAAGCCTTCTTCCCTGGCAATGCCCATTGTTTCGTGAATGGCTTTCTGTGTGGTGAAGAGCAGGACCTAGACCAAACCCCTGGCATTTCAGTAACACATCAGGAGTACCAGAGTCAGGGGTAAGAATGGTCAGTATGAGCTTCATGCAGAAGGTGACATTTGAGCAAAATCTTGTAGACATTTAGGCAGTTAGTTATAAGAATATTTTAAGGGTTTTATAAGAATATTTTAAGGACTTCATAAGAATATTATAAGGAAGTGCTAACAGGAATATCTTAAGGCAATAACACACTTGCAATATTTGAAGAAGTACAAGATCAGTGGATTTAGAGTAGAATAAGCAAGAAGAAGAGTAACTGGTGATTAAGTCTGTGAATGAATATGGGCCAGATCATGTAGGGAACTGCAGGTGTAAATAAAACCAGCATTGGAGGGTTTGTACAGAATAGTGACACATGATCTGAATCGCAATTTGGCAAAATTACTCTGTTTGTTATGTTGAGATTAGATTGTAGGAGAGTGATAATGAAAGCAAAGAGATCAAGTCAGGAGGACTTTCCAATTGCCCAGTGATATGGTTTGAATCTGTATCCCTATCTGATATGGCTTGGCTCTGTGTCCCCACCCAAATCTCATTCTAATTGTAATCCCCATGTTTCAAGGGAGGGACCTGATGGGAGGTGATCGGATCGTGGGGGACAGATTTCCCCCTTGTTTCTGTCAATTGTGAGAGTGAGTTTTCATGAGATTTGGTTGTTTAAAAGTATACAGCAGCTCCCTCCTCTCTCTTGGTCCTGCTCTTGCCATGAAGATTCCTGCTCCATCTTTGCCTTCTGCATGAATTAAAGCTCCCTGAGGCCTCCCCAGGAGCAGATGCTGCCATGCTTTCTGTACAGCCTGCAGAACAATGAGTCAATTATACCTCTTTGTTTATTAATCATCCAGTCTCAGCTATTTCTTTATGGCACTGTGAGAATGGACTAATACATCTGAGTAAGAAATGTCAGTGGCTCTTCCCGTGTGATAGTAGCAGAAATGGTAAGTGTTTATACTATTTCTATATTTTGAAGGGGCAGTCAATAAATTTCAGAAAAAGAAATACAAATAAGTATTAATATATTAAAAGTTTATTGTCATTTATATTAAGAGAAATTCAAATTAAAACTATACTAAGGTATAGCCATTAGAATAGCAAATAAAAAATATATGTAATTGCAAATGTTAGTGAGGATATGGAGTTACTCAAATTCATATACATTGCCGGTGGTGGTGTAAATTAATATGACCACTTTTTTCTACTTATGACCACTAATTTAGCAGAATCTACTAAACTCAACATATGTTTACCCTGTGATTTCATAATTTTACTTCTAGATACAAATCTAATAGATATGTATATAGGGGTCTACTGAAAGACATACACAAGAATGTTCAAAAATCACTACTTGTAAAAACCACAAACTGGAAATTTCCCAATGCCCATCAGCAGTAGAATATAAATTGTGAAATAATTGAAATCAGAAAAGTTCCTTTATCCCTCCCACAGAGCATGCGATGGTGGGTGTGGCTAACTTCTTCAGTGCCTCGCAGCTCAGACCTCTGGCGGAGCATGCAGACAGGCAGGTTGTGGGGCTCAGACCACACAGCAGCATCTAGCGATGAATGCTTACAGTGTGTGTGTGTTACAGTGTGCTCTGATTCAGTTTAGTCGTTGTATTTATCAGCTCAATTAGACCCTGTGCCTTATCACAAGGAGAGAGGGCTTTCTGTATCCTGGGTTCTTGCCTTGGTGTACCAGAAAAATTGGATCACATGTGGGCTTGGAGGATGGGTGCAAGGTTTTTTATTGAGTGGTGGTAGCTCTCAGCGAGGTGGATGGGGAGGCCAGAAGCAGGATGGAGTGGGAAGGTGGTTTTCCCTGGAGTCAGGCCACCCAGCAGCTGGGCTCTCCTCCGACCACCCTGGCCAAAGTCCCCATCGTTCCACCAGTCGATGGCCTGCTGACATTTACCGGTGCCTGTCGGTGTGCTCTTCTGCCTGTGTGTTCCTCTCGACATCCAGCCACTTGTGTCTGTGCCTGCTAGGATCTCAGGGTTGTTATAGGCATAGGATGGGGGCATGGAAGGCCAGGATGGTCTTGGAAAATGCGACATTTGGGCGCAAAACCAGAAATGCCTGTCCTTACCTACGTCGTGAGCACAGGCCTGGGGGTTGAACCCTAGTCAGGGACCCACCCTTTTCTACCCAGCACTCCCCTGCCCCCTCCCATATCATAATCACACAATGGAGTATAATACAGAAATGAGAATGAATGAGAAATTGCATCTATATACAAAAGTATGGATAAAGCCCACACACACAAAAAAGTTGAGTGGAAGAATCCAGATGCATAAATCATCATGGAATCAGTTCACATAAAGATCAAACCCAAGAAAAGTTAATCTATGGTGTTAGAAATCAGATAGAGGGCTCCTTTGGATGAGAGTTAGTGACTGTGTCTAGGAATGCAAGGGGGGCTTCAGGGATGCTGCGAATGCCATTTCTTGATCTGGGTGCAAGTCATATAGGAGGCCAGCCCCCCTCATTTTCTTAATCCAGTCTATCATTGATGGACATTTGGGTTGGTTCCATGTCTTTGCTATTGTAAATAGTGGTGCAATAAACATATGTGTGCATGTGTCTTCATAGCAGAATGATTTATATTCCTTTGGGTATATACCCAGTAACTGAATTACTGGGTCAATGGTATTTCTGGTTCTAGGTCCTTGAGAAATGGCCATACTGTTTTCCACAATGTTTGAACTAATTTACATTCCCACCAATAGTGTAAAAACATTCCTATTTCTCCAAAGCCTCACCAGCATCTACTGTTTCCTGACTTTTTATTAATCGCCATTCTCACTGGCATGAAATGATACCTCATTATGGTTTTGATTTGGATTTCTCTGATGATCAGTGATGTTGAGCTTTTCTTTGTATGTTTGTTGGCCACATAAATGTCTTCTTTTGAGAAGTGTCTGTCCATATTATTTGCCCACTTTTTATAGGGTTGTTTGATTTCTTCTTGTACATTTGTTTCAGTTCCTTGTAGATTCTAGATATTAGACCTTTGTCAGATGGATGGATTGCAAAAATTTTCTCCCATCGTGTAGGTTGCCTATTCATTCTGATAATAGCTTCCTTTGTTGTGCAGAAGCACTTTACTTTAATTAAATCCTGTTTGTCATTTTGGTTTTTGTTGCAATTGCTTTTGGTGTTGTCATCATGAAGTTTTTGTCCATGCCTATGTCTTGAATGGTATTGCCTAGGTTTTTTCTTCTAGGGTTTTTATGGTTTTGAGTTTTATATAAGTCTTTAATCCATCTTGAGTTAATTTTTGTATAAGTTGTAAGGAAGGGGTGCAGTTTCTGTTTTCTGCATATAGCTAGCCAGTTTTCCCAGCACCATTTATTGAATAAGAGATCCTTTCACCATTGCTTGTTTTTGGCATATTTGCTGAAGATCAGATGGTTGCAGATGTGTGGTGTTATTTCTGAGGTCTCCGTTCTGCTCCACTGGTCTCTATGTCTGTTTTTGGACCAGTACCATGCTATTTTGGTTACCGTAGCCTTGTAGTATAGTTCGAAGTCATGTAGCATGATACTTCCTGCTTTGCTCTTTTTGCCTAGGATTGTCTTGGCTATATGGGGTCTTCTTTGATTCCACATGAAATTTAAAATAGTTTTTTCTAATTCTGTGAAGAACGTTAATGATAGTTTGGAGGGAATAGCATTGAATCTATAAATTACTCTGGGCAATATGACCATTTTCATGATATTGATTCTTCATATGCATGAGGATGAAATCTTTTTTCATTTGTTTGTGTCCTCTCTTATTTCCTTGAGTAGTGGTTTATAGTTCACCTTGAAGAGGTCCTTCACATCCCTTGTTAGCTGTAGTCTAGGTATTTTATTCTCTTTGTAGTTATTGTGAATGAGAGTTCATTCATGATTTGGCTCTCTGCCTATCTATTGTTGGTGTAAAGGAATGCTTGTGATTTTTGCACAATTGATTTTTTATCCTGAGACTTTGCTGAAATTACTTCTCAGGTTAAGGAGTTTTGAGGCTGAGTTGGTGGGGTTTGCTAAATTTAAAATTATGTCACCTGCAAATAGAGACACTTTGACTTCCTCTCTTCTTATTTGAATACCCTTTATTTAGTTCTCTTGCCTGACTGCCCTGGCCAGAACTTCTAATACTATGTTGAATAGGAGTGAAGAGAGAGGGCATCTTTGTCTTGTACTGGTTTTCAAAGGAAATGTTTCCAGCTTTTGCCCATTCAGTATGATATTGGCTGTGGGTTTGTCATAAATAGCTCTTATTATTTTGAGATATGTTCCATCAATACCTAGTTTATGAGAGTTTATAACATGAAGGGATGTTGAATTTTATCAGATGCCTTCTCTGCACCTGTTGAGATAATCATGTGTTTTTTTTCTTTGGTTATGTTAATGGGATGGATTACAGTTATTGATTTGCATATGTTGAACCAGCCTTGCATCCATGGATGAAGCTGATTTGATCATGGTGGGTAAGCTTTTTGATGTGCTGCTGGATTGGGTTTGCCAGTATTTTATTGAGGATTTTTGCATCAATGTTCATCAGAAATATTGGCCTCAAGTTTTCTCTTTTTGTTGTTTCTCTTCCAAGTTTTCTTCTCAGGATGATGCTGGCTGAATAAAATGAGTTAGGGAGGAGTCCCTCATTTTCAATTGTTTGGAATAGTTTCAGAAGGAATGGTACCAACTCCTCTTTGTATTTCTGTTAGAATTCAGCTGCAAATTCATCTGGTCCTGGGCTTTTTTTGGTTGGCAGGCTATTAACTACTGCCCCAATTTCAGAAATTGTTATTTGTCTACTCAGGGATCCCACTTCTTTCTGGTTTAGTCTTGAGAGGGTGTATGCATGTAGAAATTTATCTTTTTTTTTCTAGATTTTCTAGTTTATTTGCATAGAGGTGTTTATAGTATTTTCTGATGGTAGTTTGTGTTTCCATGGGGCCAATGGTAATATCCCCTTTATCATTTTTTATTGTATCTATTTGATTATTGTCCCTTTTCTTCTTTATTAGTCTAGCTAGTGATCTGTTTTTTGTGTTGTTGTTTTGTTTTGTTTTTCAAAAAACCAGCTCCTGGATTCATTGATTTTTTTTTTGGAGGATTTTTTGTGTCTCTAACTCCTTCAATTCTTCTCTAATCTTAGTTATTTCTTGTCTTCTGCTAACTTTTGGATTAGTCTGTTCTTGACTCCCTAACTGTTTTACTTGTGATGTTAGGGTGTCAATTAGAGATCTTTCTAGCTGTCTGATGTGGGCATTTTGTGCTATAAATTTCCCTCTTAACATTGCTTTAGCTATGTCACAGAGATTCTGGTACATTGTATCTTTGTTCTGATTGGTTTCAAAGAACTTCTTGATTTCTGCCTTAATTGCATTATTTACCCAGGAGTCATTCAGGAGGAGGTTGTTCAATTTCCATGTAATTGAGTGGTTTTGAAAGAGTTTCTTAATCCTGAGTTTTAATTTGTTTGCACTGTGGTCTGAGAGACTGTTTGTTATGATTTCAGTCCTTTTGCATTTGCTGAAGAATGTTTTACTTCCAATTATGTGGTCAATTTTAGAATAAGTGCCCTGTGGCACTGAGAAGAATGTATATTCTATTGATTTGGTGTAGAGAGTTCTGTAGACATCTATTAGATTCACTTGATCCACAGCAGAGTTCAAGTTCTGAATATCCTTGTTAATTTTCTGTCTTGTTGATCTAATCCTGAGAGTGGGGTGTTAAAGTCTCCCACTATTATTGTGTGGGAGTCTAAGTCTCTTTGCAGGTCTTTAAGAACTTGTTTTATGAATCTGGGTGCTCCTGTATTGGGTGCATATATATTTAGAATAGTTAGCTCTTCTTGTTGAATTTACTGTTTACCTTTACATTTACCATTATGTAATGCTCTTGTGTTTGTTTTTGTTTTTTGGTTTTTTTGGGTTTTTTTGGTCGTTGTTGTTTTGATCTTTGTTGGTTTAAAGTCTGTTATTCAGAGACTGGATTGCAACCCCTGCTTTTCTTCTTTTCTTTTTTTTTTCTTCCCATTTTCTTGGTAAATATTTCTCTATCCCTTTATTTTGAGCCTGTGTGTCTTTGCACATGAGATGGGTCTCCTGAATACAGCACACCAAGGGGTCTTGATTCTTTATCCAATTTGCCAGTCTGTGTCTTTTAATCGGGGCTTTTAGCCCATTTACATTTAAGGTTACTATTGTTATGTGTGAATTTGATCCTATCATTATGATGCTATTTGGTTATTTTGCACATTAGTTCATGCAGTTTCTTCATCGTGTCATTGGTCTTTATATTTTGGTGTGTTTTTGCAGTGGCTGGTAACAGTTTTTCCTTTCCATATTTAGTGCTTCTTTCAGGAGCTCTTGCAGGGCAGGCCTGGTGGTATCAAAATCCCTCAGTATTTGCTTTTCTGGAAAGAATTTTATTTCTCCTTTGCTTGTGAAGCTTAGTTTGGCTGGATATGAAATTCTGGCTAAAAATATATTTTCTTCAAGAATGTTGACTATTGGCCCCCAATCTCTTCTGGCTTGTAGAATTTCTGCTGAGAGGTCCACTGTTAGTCTGGGCTTCCCTTTGTAGCTGGCATGGCCTTTCTCTCTGTCTGTCCTTAACAGTTTTTCCTTCATTTTGACTTTGGAGAATCTGATGATTCTGTTTCTTGGGGTTGATCTTCTCATGGAGTATCTTAATAGTGTTGTCAGTATTTCCTGAATTTGCATATTGGCCTGTCTTGCTAGGTTGGGGAAGTTCTCCTGGATAATATTCTGAAGTGTGTTTTCCAGCTTGTTTCCATTCTCCCCATCACCCTCTGGTACTCCAATCAATCGCAAGTCCAGTCTTTTTATGAAGTCTCATATTTCTTGGAGGCTTTGTTCATTTCATTTCTTTTTTCTCTATCTGTACTTGTTTGCATGCCTTATTTCAGCAGGGTGGTCTTCAAATTCTGATATTCTTTCTTCCACTTGGTTGATTCAGCTACTGATACTTGTGTATGCTTCACAAAATTCTTGTGCTGCATTTTTCAGCACCAGCAGGTCATTTAAGTTCCTCTCTAAACTGGGTATTCTAGTTAGCAATCCCTCTAAACTTTTATCCAAGTTCTTAACTTCTTTACATTGGGTTAGAACATGCTCCTTTAGCTCTGCATAGTTTTTCGTTACCCATCTTCTGAAGCATACTTCTGTCAATTCTTCTGTCTCATCCTCTGTCCAGTTCTGTGCCCCGATGGAGATACGTTGTGATTATTTGGAGAAGAGGTGCTCTGATCTTTTGGGTTTTCAGCATTTTTTCATTGAGTCTTTCTCGTCATGAGTTTGTCTAGTTTCAGTCTTTGAGGCCGCTGACCCTTGGATGGGTTTTTTGTGGGGCTTTTTGGTTGTCGTCGTTAATGCTGTTGTTGTTGCTTTCTGCTTGTTTTTCTTTCAATGGTCAGCTCCCTCTTCCTCAGGGTTGCTACAGTTTGCTGGGGATTCACTTCAGGCCCTATTCATCTGATTCTCTCCCAAGCCTGGAGATATCACTTAAGGGGCCTGGAGAACAGTAAAGATGGGTGGCTGCTCCTTCTTCTGGGACCTCTGACCTCTAGGGGCACCAACCTGATGCCAGTAGGATCACTCCTCTATAGGGTGTCTGACAAGTCCTGTTGGAAGATCTCACCCAATTGGGTGGCATGGGGGGCAGGACCCATCTAATGAAGTACTTTGTCCCTTGGTGGAGGGGGTGTGCCTTGCTGGGGGGAAATACACTTGTCTGGGCTGCCTGGATTCCTCAGAAATACCAGGAGGAAAGGCTAGAACTGCTGGTCTGCAGAGACTGTGGCCACCCTTCCCCCTAGGGGCTCAGGCCCAGGGAGATCTGGGTTCTGTCCCTGAGCCTCTGGCTGGAATTATTGGAGTTACTGCAGGGAATCCCCACCCAGTGAGGACAGATGGGTCAGGGACAGGCCTGAAGAGGCACTCTGGCTGCAGACTGCCACATCCAGTGTGTTGGGCCGTGGGGCACAAGCCTTGGGACCAAGCCCTCCGGTCTCCCTGGCTCCAGCAGGGGAAAAGCACAGCCTGGAGCTATAGAGACGGATGTCGCCCTTTTCCCTGCCCAAAGAGCTTAGCATGTTAGGCAGTTGCTAGGCCCAGTGCTGGCTGTTGCCCCTCCCACAAGGAGCTCCAAGGGCTTAGAGGACCGGCAGCCACAGCGTGGTGCTGGCTGCCCCTGCTCCCAGAACTCAGCAGGCTTAAGAAGATTCCAGGTGAGAGAGGCTGATGAGGATCTGCGTGTTCCGGGGTTGGAACGCTAGGCCCTGGTGGCGTGGGTTCCCGATGTTGTACCTGAGCGAGTTAGAGAAAGCGCCACACTTTGAGACGAATTAAGAGTCCGTTTATTTAGCCGGCGGCCAAGAGATGGCTAACGCTAACACTCAAAATTCTCTCCGCCCCGAAGAAGGGACTAGATTTTCTTTTATACTTTGGTTTAGAAAGGGGAGGGGGGGGGTGGATCTAGTTAAAACAATTTTACAGAAGTAAAGCAGGCAAAAAGTTAAAAGGATAAATGGTTACAGGAAAGTAAACAGTTCCAGGTGCAGGGGCTTGAAGACTATTACAAGGTGATAGACGCGGGCCTTTGGGCGTTATCAGCCGGACGAATTCCTGGGAACTGCAGATACAGCTCGCCACAGTATCTCATCAGTTAATTGCATTCTTGGATGTGCTGGGAGTCAGCTTGCACAAGTTAAGTCCTTGAGGAAGGGGCTGCCGGGGAAAGAGCCAAGATGGAGTCTGTCTGGCTCTCTGAGCTGAGGGAGAGTCAATTCAGGTGGAAACAAGGCTCGGTGATTAAAGGAAAGGGAGAGTCTAAAAACAGGGTGAGTAAAAACCAGGTTGGGCATTACAGCGAGTGGGGCTCTTCTGATCTGTGGGTTGCACAGTTTCATGAAGAAAGCAGGGTTTCCCCTCCTGCGTAGCATACTCACTCACTGTCTCCCTTGGCTGGAGGGGACGGGACTCCCCTGCCCCATGTGGCTCTCAGATAGGCTGCAGGACCACACTTCTTCCTTCCCTCTGTGCGTCACGCCAGCCTTCTAGTCACTTCTGATGAGAGAACCTGGATATGGTGGTTGCTGGTGAAGGATTAACACTCTTATTATGTTTTTTTTTCCAATGGGAGCCACACGCTGCTGTTTCTAGTTGGCTATCTTGGCCCCACCTTATACTTTATTTTTAAGTTTTTATTCTATTGTTATAAGAATACTTAGCATTAGATCGATCCTTTTAACAAATTGTAAATGTACAATACAGCATTGCTGACTAGAGATACAATGCGTGCAGCAGATGTCTAGAACGTACGCATCTTGCTTACCTTACATTTTATAACCGTTTATTAGTAACTCCCCATTTCCGGGCCCCCCTGGCTCCTGGTAACCACCTTCCACTCTGATTCTAAGAACATGACTATTTTAGATTGTTCATATAAGCAGAATCATGCAATTTTTTTTGTGCGTGACTGGTTTATTTCACTTATCATAATGTCTTCAAGTTTCATCAATGTTGTTGCATTTTGCAGAATTTTTTTGCTTTTTAAGGCTGAAAGATATTCGATTGTATGTATATTCCACGTTTTTGTTTTTTTTTTCGTTTTAGCAGCAGGGGTTTAATAGGCAGAAGAAAGAGAAAAGAAGGGAAAGACCCTATTCCACATTTGTAATCCATTTTCTGATCAAGGACATTTAGTTTGTTTCCATATGTTGACCATTGTAAATAATGCTTCAGTGAACATAGGAGTGCTCATCTCTCTTCTAGATCCTAATTTCAATTCTTTAGAGTAAATATCTAAAAGTGGGATTGCTGGATTATATGGTGAAGTCCTTGACTGCATTTGGTATTTCATTCATTGAATTATTCAGTTTCAGGATTTCTGTTTGATTCTTTTTTTATGTATAATATCTATCTCTTTGGTAAATTTCTCATTCATATCCTGAATTGTTTTTCTAATTACTTTGTATTATTTATCCATGTTGTCATGTATGCCAGTGAGCATCTTTAATGCCATGATTTTGAATTTTTTTTTCAGGCACTTCATACATTTTATTTCATTGAGATTGGTTGCTGAAGAATTATTGTGTTCCTTTGGAGTGTCATATTTCCCTGCTTTTTCATGGTTATTGTGATCTTTTGTTGATATATAAGTTCATCTGGCATAATAGTTTCTTCTTTCAATTTTTTGAATTGGCTTTTGCAAGAGGAAGAAATTTTCCTGTAGATGTATTTATGGTGTTGGTTGGGTAGAGTACATTAGCTTTGATTATGGATATGTGAAGTAGTATAAATTTCACATCTGTTTTTGGCTGTAAATAGCATCAGTGGTATATGAGATTTCCTCAGTGGCTTATGGTATGGTTTTTATTGGATGCTGTGGTGAGGTTTTGCTGGTGAAACCTGATCAGTCAGTACTCAAGCCCCAAGAGTGACAGCAGTGGCTGGCTGTGCCTGTCCTTGGGGCCCCCAGGTGATGTACACAGGCACCATTGTTTACAGGTCAAGGAGGGCCAATTCTTTGATGTCCCGTCTGCTTGTTTAGGTGCCAGTAGTGGCAGCAGTGGGGTGGGTGAGTAGGCAAGTCTTTGGGCAGCTGGGCAGCATATGTGCTATGGGTGATGGTAGTAGCAACAACAGGACAACCCTAGACCTCTAAGGCATTACTTCGTGTTAGCAGTGGCTGCGGTGGGATGAAAGGGCCAGTCCCTAGGTTCCCAGGTGGCACATGTGGGTGGTGTCAGCAGTGGTAGTGGTGGCATGCTGAATGAACCCTTCATCATGCCCCTGGAGGTGTGCCCAGATGCCAGCAGTGGTGGATGGGGTGAGTAATCCCCAGGCCTTCAGACAGCTTGCTTGGGTACTGGAAGCAGGTTTTCTAGGCCTGTAGTTAGATACCGTGCTACTTGCACATGCAAGCCTGTGGCAACTGACAAAGTAATGTTATCTCCACGAACCCAGGTAGAATGCGTGGTTTCTGGTGGTGGGGGTAGTGTCAGGTGGTGTAGGCCTATTCTCAGATCCCTCTGATGGCGCACATGAGCATGGGGTATATAAGCAGGGCAGGGCAAGCTCCAAGCCTCTGGTCAGTGTGCTAGGGTACTGGCAGAGGCATGTGTTCTGGGGTTGTTATTAGGTCTCTGGTACTGTGTATGTGCACCTAGGGTGATTGACAAGGCAGGGCAATATCCAGGCCCCTGGACGCCATGTTCAGGCACTAAAGTCGGGGCGGTGTCTAACCAGGCAGGTTTGTCCTCAGTCCCGGCAGTGGTGTGCATGGGCACAGGTTGTGGTGAGCAGAGCAGGGCGTTCTCTAGGTCCTGTGCAGCCAGCTTGGGTGGAGGCAGCAGAGGCAGCAGTAGGTGAGGCAAGCCCATCCTCAGGGCACGAGCAAGTATGCAGTGGCCCTTCTTCCATGCTGAGGGGGTGGGTTTTCTGTCTGTGGTAACCACACTAACCAAGCTGGTTTCAGGCTCTGGGGAGGGCGCTCTTCAATCTTTAGCATTGGTGGTGGCAGCAGCAGCAGCACACAGGGAGAGCTTGTCCTCAGGGTGAATTCAAGTGCTTGACAGCTTTGCTGATGGGGAGGGGCAGGGTCTGTCTGTGGTAGCTGTGCCAGGCAGGTGGCTGTCAGGCTCCGGGAAGCACATGCTTTGCTCCTGGCAGTGGCGGTCCTCAGAGTGCATGCCAGTGCACTGTGACTCAGCCTGTCTCTGGGACAGGGTTAGTATTGATGACAGTGGCCCTAGGCAGGCAGGTTTCAGGCTCTAGAGAGCATTTATTTGGCTGTAAATGCTTCAGCTCCCTTTGTCATGAGGGCAGTCTCCCTAATGTGCTGTGCTGCCCTTTCCCCAGCATGCAGGTTGCTGTGTGGGCTGGAATGCTGGCGAGCCAGCCACTCTGCTGGGTTGAACCTGAGTTGCACCACTGCAGCCTTTGAGGCAGATGTGGGGAGATATCAGTGGGGCTCCAGGGACAAGGAGATGCAGGGGCTGTTCGGTCCAGAACGGGATGCAGTCTGATGCAGGTGGGATTTCAAAATGGCATCGTGCTGCAGCTGCCCAGAATTTGGGGGGCGCATGGGCCCAACATGCCGCTGTCTGGAGCAGCACCATCATGAGGACTCCAGGGAGCTCTGTATGGTAGTTTCAGGAACCACAGAGGACAAAGGGCTCCCTTGTTGCTAGTATTGCCGTTCACGGTGAGGATGTGGACAACTGGGGATGCCTCATTTGCCCTTTCTCCTGCACTGGGGCATGTCTCCAGGCTCCTGACTGATCCCAGCCAGCTGTCCGCTTTGCCTCCCTTTTCTTCAGTACCTCACGTGTTTTGTGTCATTTCTCTGATGGATTCCAGCGTTCTCTCTTGGATATTCTATACACAGTGTGATTATCCGCTCGCTATTTTGGTTCTCCTTTGTGGAGGAGGCAGGTGTCCGGTGCATCTAGTCAGCCATCATGAAGCCCCATGTGTCCTTTTTAAATTAGGAACTTTTAGAGCTCAATTGGCAGGATGTCCATTTTCAAATGCCAGATATTATTTGCTTAGGCAGTTTAATCCCTATGTGTGACATTTTCTCTCCAAATAAAGTATAACGACATGCATATGTAACCACATATCATGATTTTAAGTAATGCTATACTCTAAATCTTTTTATCTATGTTACACGGGATCAAAATTTTGTTTTGAAAGGTTCCTAGTTATACAGCACAAATTTACCACTTTAATGTCGGCATAGACTTATTGATTGATTGACTGCTTAAGTTATTCACTAAGCATATTTATTATAGGCTGACTATATGGAAGACACTGGTAAAGGCAGGAAATGTTTGAGAGTTGCTGCCATCAAGGATTTTCTAGTCCAGTGGGAAACATAGCTTTATAAACAAATTATTGTAATCAATGTTAATATATTCAGAAAGAAAAATAAGGGGCTACAGGCATAGAGAAGAGAGCTCACAAATTTCAATTTTTGGAGAAAGGATTCACAAAGTGACTGATATTTAGGGTCTTGAAAGTTAAGAAAGAGTTCTGCCCTGAAAGAAAAGGATATTCCACACAAATGGGGAAAAAGAATCTTCCACTCAGTAGCATGGAATATATGTACACAGCCATGAATGGGGGGAAGAAAGAATGTGCTCCAGATGTGTTCCAGAAGCTGCAAGTCTTGTGCTCAAGGTGACTGGAGTACAGCATGCATGCGTCCAGGAGATATACCAGGACAGGCTGGAAGAGGGGCTACACTAGGGGGCTTTGACCTATATCTGTAGTATGGACAATAGGAAGACACTGAAGAGTGTACAATCCATGAATAAAACCAAATTTCCTGGTTTTGTAACAAAGAAAAGGATGAACTGAGAACTTGGGCAAGTTAAGAGGTAAGGAGGGCAGGTCCCATAACGGTTATAAAAATGAGTGAAAAGTTCTGAGGGTCTGAACGAAAGCAGTTGTGGTAAAACAATGATTGGAACAGAGAGAGATTTGATAAGTATTTAGGAGGTAAACTTCGGATGATTTCTAATTCGAAGTAGTTAATGCATATGTGTGTATATTCATGTGTATACTGATTCATTCATTCATTTCAAAAATGTCTGTTATGCAGTCTTTGTGTAAAATACCATAATAGATCAGTTACAGTTCCTACTGAGCGAAATCACAGGTGAGAAATAAAGAAATGGCATATTTAAATACCTGAAAGGGAAAGTAAAATGTGATTAATATCTCACCATCAGAAACTTGATCTATAAAGTGTAACAAGACTTGGAAAAAACTGGAAAATAGAGTATTATAGACATTACTAGCTCATTATTATGTAAAATGAAACACTGATTTCGAAAATTAGGGTATGACCCATAGGCATATTCATTCTAGGAATACTAGTTACTTTATGTAACAAACCTTCATATGTATCCCCTGAACCTAAAATAATAGTTTTAAAAACTAGAAATATATATATATCAAAACAAAACAAAAAAAGTGAAATGACTTTCTTTTATCTTCTTGAAGATAGTGTTATTAAACTAAAAAAGGAAGGTAATAAAGGCTTCCAACCTTGTGTTTAGAGTGACACAGAGGGAATGGCAGGTATTTCAGGCTGGGGAAACAGTAGGAACGAATGAAAAAGTGAAAAGGAGATTCCCTACCAGGAGGAGCATGTCTTAAGAAACATGGATCTTAATGCTAGGGAAAGCAGCCTTACTATAAAACATAAACCATTAACAAGAACAAAGAAAAGGTGAGGAGAAGCAAATAGTTATCATTATTTAGAAACTACTCATTGGAAGACAGTAAAATGTCATTAAGCACTGGGTCGTTGGAGGGTTGACCTTGGGTGAGCTGCTGGAGCTTTCTGTACCTACATTTTATCTGTGAAATAGAAAGAGTAATACAATTTACTCTGTGGGATTATTAATTAGTTGATATGTATAAAGTACTCGAAACAGAGCACAACACATAGTAGCTACTCTGTAAACATTAGTTATTACCATATACAATATTATAAGCAGCTTTTTAGGGTAGAGAGCTCATAACCTATGGCACATGGTAGGTTCTCAACAAATATTTGCTGAAAAAAGATGAAGAAATGCTGAAAAAGAAAAAAATATGAATATGAATTCCTGCTCTGTTACTCATGATTTTTGTGATCCCAGGCTAATGGGTTAACTGATCCATGCTGTATTTATTCATTCACTTATTAAATAAGTGCTTACTGAATATCTATTTTGTGCCAGATGCAGTAGAAAATGAGACAGATCTGTTCTTTGTTTTTACAGAATTTATCTTTAGAGGAAAAGACAACAGCAAGCATGTGAACAAATACATAATAAGAAGAATTTCAGTTTGTGGTAAGCATCCCAATTCTCTCATCTTGAGGTGGAATATAGCAATACTTACCCTCTGATATGGTTTCGCTCTTTGTCCCCACCCAAATCTCATGTTGAATTGTAATTCCCAGTGTTGGAGGAGGGACCTGGTGGGAGATGACTGGATCATAGGAGTGGATTTCCCCGTTCTCTTCTCATGATAGTGAGTGAGTTCTCAGGACATCTGGTTGTTTAAAAGTGTGTAGCACTTCCCCCTTAGCTCTTACTGTCCTGCTCTGACATGTGAAGACCTACCTGCTTCCCCTCTGCCTTCTGCCATGATTGTAAATTTCCTGAGCCCTCCCAACCATGCTTCCTGTACAGCCATGGGAAATATGAGTCAATTAAACCTCTCTTTTTCATAAATTACCCAGTTTCAGGTAGTTCTTTATAGCAGTGTGAGAATGGACTAATACACCATCTAGAGTCACAGTAATGATTATAAATAATATGCGTAAAAGTACTTGCGTAGTGCCTGGAATAAAATGTAGGCAAGTACTCAATCACTCATTGGTAGTAGTATCAGTATTCAAATAAATATAGCATGATTTTGTCATTTAGTAGCCAATGGTTTAATATAGCTGTCAGAAATGGACAGTCCTTGGGCTGGCCAATTGTTTTTGTTTTTATTTTGTAAATAAAGTGTTACTCTAAGTAAAGTTTCTGTAAATGAAGGTTTTTGGGTTTTTATAAACAATCACGCCTGTTTGTTTATATGCTATCTAGAGTTGCTTTCTTGCTACAAAACAGGGTTAAGTAGTTACAACAAAGACCATATGGCTCCCAAACCTAAAATTTTCTTATCTGGCTTTTTAAAAAGTTTTCTAACTCCTGATCTAGTGTTCTAGTTATGCTGTATTTACAAATAATTAGATCTAACATAGGGCTAGTATGATACATCCAGTGATGGATATAAATCTTTTTTGTTGTATAAGAGGAGAGATTGCTCCCGATTGTCAGAGAAATCTTCCTAGGGGAGAAAATATTTGAACTAAACTTTGAAAGATAAATAAGAATTTCGGAGGTGGAAATCATTGGAGAGAGGGCATTCCAGGCAAATTCTACACAGAGAAAGGCCTTAGTTGAAGCATAGTATGTGACAAACACTATGATTTTAGGAAATGTTTAGTTATAAGGCTGAAAAACATGGGAGGAGAAACACTGAGAAGTTTTTTTTAAAACCAGACCAGTGTGTTTGAACTTAATTTGGTAGGCAATTGAAATTCACTGAAAACTTCTGAGCATGAGAATGACATGATCAGTATTTTAGAGACATTCCTTTGCCAATTGGTGTGCAAAATAAATTGAAGCAAAGCAACATTTTTTAAAAAAGGCAACTATCAGTAAGTGACTAAAAAATTAACACAGGCGTAAGATAATGAGGGTTAATTAGCACTAGGATGATAAATGGGGAGAGAAAATATGACCACAGATATTGCCGCAGTTCTCTAACAGATGGTGCATGCAAGGTAGAATTGGGGGAAAGAGTGAAAGCTGGTATGTGCTCACAGCATCAATGGTACTGAGAATTGATAAGAATCATGAACAATGTCAAAGTCAGCAGAGAAATCAAGATGAATGCGGACTAAGAAAAGATCAATGGATTTTGGTGTGTAGGAAGTCAATTGTTTCCTCTAGAGTGATGGTGACAGATGTGAGATTATGATTTAAAGAGGTGGTGTGCTTGAAGAAAAAGGGGAACAGAAACTATTAAGATGGTGATAATAAAACGTATCATCATTGAGAGTTTATGATGTGCCAGGTAGTGCTTTAAGCACTTCAGGGAATTACTTCATTTAATCTGCATAATGACCCTATGAATAGTCACCGTTATTATCATTCCCGTTTTACAGATGAGGAAATTAAACTTCAGCATGATTAATTTTCCCCAGGCTTTCACGGTTAGTTATGCTAGTGTTTGAACTCAGATAGTCTGACATCAAAGCCTTGTGCTTAGCCACACAACTGCACTGCATATCCCGCAGGAACAACAAAAAAGTAACGTAAAATGAATCAAAGCAATGGTGCTTTTAAATTTTCCTGTTGGTTATTGAAATTTTTTGTTGCTATTTGATAAGGGTTACCTGACTACTATTTATAAAGAAATCTTCATTGTTATGTAGATGATGGCTGCTTAATTTAGAATCTAACATCTAGTCGTCAAAAATGTAGCATGATGGTATTTTCACTAGTTAGCCTCTTGGTAAGTGTTGAGAGAAAAGAGAGTAGCTACTTAAGGCTGACCTGGTTTGTAAAAGAAACAGCAGGACCCTGCAGCCACCTGCTGTAATGGTGGTTTCCAATTCCCCACCTTCCTGTGTGCAGCAGAGGTGGCCTCTCTGGTGGGCCAATTCTGCAGGGCTGTTCTGTGAATCACTTCTAGAAGTTCAGCCTAAAGCCTGTCAGACTGACCTCCAGCTCTCTCAGTGATTTTGTAAGCACCAAATTCCCTCTGTTAAATTCCTTTTTATTTAGTCTACCTGGAGTGATTTCTGTTATACGAACATTAACTTATCCTATAGAATATTGAAGCAATAAAATTAGCAAGCGTGAGATTGATGACACTGACATTCCAGGAGTTTCTCTGGAACTTCTTTTTAAACATACTCTGCCAAACAAGGGCCGTGCACCATCAGGCAAGGGTGGGATTAAAAATGATGTTTCTTTTCTTGTGGCTGTTTTCCAAATTGAGAAGTGGATAGAGAAAAATGCCAACAGCCAATAGATAAGGTTTTTCAGGTTTAAGATCTATGTGTTTGGATACGTTTTAATTTCTTGTGAAATTGACCGGAATCAAATAGTCTTGATGCCTTCTAGGATTTTAAGGAAACTGTTCCTAGAAAATCTGCCCGGTAGCTGCCGGTGGCCATTCCACCCAAAGCAATCCTGGGCTTCTGAATCCACACCAACAGGAACAGTTGTTATTTCTGCACACTTCCTAAAAGGGCAGCCTCTTCACAGCCTGAGACAGGTGATTTTGGGGGGGTTTATATTTGCTCTTAATTTCCAGTTGAATTGTATTGTCATCTGATAACGCAGTCTATACTAATTCAAATTTGGAATTGAATGACTTTTTCTTTGCAGTTTAATATGTAGTTTGTTTCTATAACTGTTTCATGGGTGAGTTCTTTTTTTTCTGCACTTCTCTATGGACCTATATTTATTCACCTTTCTTATAAGCTCCATTAAAATCCCTTCTGTTCTTATATGTTTCTTCTATTTATTCTAACATGGAAAAAGGAGATGCATATAAGATTTGGCTTTCACTATTTTGATACTAGGACATTCAAGTATCAGGGACAACTATGTCCTTACTGTGGGTTTCTGCATTATTATTATAAAGTGGTACTGCCTATGTAATTTAATTCTTCTTAAATTTAATTTCATCTCACATAGTTTTTAAAACTTTAAATACATGCTCACCTGGCCTTATTGAAGAATCATGAAATTTAAAGATAGTTAATGGGCAAAAAGAACCACCACCCCAAAGAAAGTGTCATTATTTCTTCTCTTTCATGGTCCGCCTGTTTAATCTGAAGTCTATAGATAGAAAAATGATTATATCTTGCAATGGTCATCAATTGTTTGTATTTGTTTACATATTTTTCTTTATATATGCATAATTGGGGGATTAGAATTTAAGTGAGCCTTAATTCTCAATATTTAATCCCTTCAAAATCCCAGGTAAAATGTTCTTAAGTAATTCTCCCTCTATTTAGTCAATATAATAGATTTCATTATGGGTTTTAGTAGAGGCACACTATTTTCTACTATGCTTATAATCCAAATAATGGATTTTTCATAGCTTTGTGGAATTTTTCTTCGATCTCATTGGGAATTTCGGAAAATTAATCTCATTCACCAGAAATATTACCTTAACAATTCTTACACGTGTTAAATAACCACAATGAAACGAAAATATCTTGAAGGGCAACTGTGCCACAATCCAGATGGGTAGTTATCATTGGGCTTGTTTGGCTAATCAATGCTTATAGTCATCATTTAGATCAAATAGAGAGTGTCCGCATTTTTTTCTCTTTTATTAGTTCTGACCTTCCTATATATAGTCATGACACACTTAGCAATCAGATTAGATAATTTATTTTTTGGCATTTGAAAAATGTCCTCAACTCTGAGGGGCACCCACTGCAAATACAATAGATGTGGCCCCTGGATTATTACTGGTTGGCCCTTAGTAGGAGCGAAGAAATGTACAATAGAACTGAGGGAAAAAGTCTTATTTTATACTTTCCTATTTTTCTATTTCCTCTTAGATTTTATTTTTAATTTGTCAAGTTTATTGCTTTTCATACTTAATAATTTTTTAACAAAGTTCTCAACATTAATTGTTTTATAGCAGTTTCCGTACTCAGCCTAGTAAAGTCTTGATAGTTTTCCAAACCTGAAGATGCACTTCTACTGTGATGAATCTTTTCTCAAATATTTTGGCCAATCTGATGCCTCTCCCCCAAGAAGTGTCTGAGTTTACAGGTATCTCCACATTTATGACTTCATTGTCTGGTCTTCCACAGGGCTAATTTGTGAGTATATCCAGATCCTCTATGCTGGTTTCACCTCCTGTTTTCATTCCTTCCTCTGCTCTTTCAACACCATGTTACCCTGCCTCTCTTTGTCTACTACTGACCTATCCCTGTCACCTGCTAGGCTTCTTCTTCCTCTAAGATTATGTCAGCCTAAATGGGCAGACTTATGTCTTTCTTCCTTGAGTCCAAATTGTCATCACAGGGTTCGCTGTGAAGAGTATAGAATGATTTTTGCTACAGCAGTTACTCAGACTAGTTCAGTATTTTTAAAAGTCTACCATCTAATGTGGAAAAATAATGATCTCACTGAAGTCATTTTACTATATTACTTTTTAGAATCTTTCTTCCGTTTATGAACATTTACACTTGGTACCCTGCATACTGCTGGACTGATTTCCCTGCATAGTGGCAATCTGGCAACATTAAACCATGCTTCCATCTTTGTATTCTTCATACCTGCCCTTCAAGAACTTACATTCTCACTGGAGACTTACTGGATCACACGGTCTTTTGAGGGACTCTTCTCTAAATCATAGGTCACAGATCAGGGACCTCAGGGCACACATGTTCTGTCTTCCTGGCTTTCTTGACTATATTATCTGTCTGGCATCACCCAGACTGATTCTTACTTTGAAAAGTAAAAATTAAAAATATTATCTTTCTCTCTGACAGATACACTTAATATACACAATCACACACAGAAACTAACTCTCAGAAAAGACTAGGGATCGATAAGCTATTTCTAGAGGATTAAATACTGCTTCATGTGGATGACCAATTAATGTGTTTTTTAAAGGAAGGGTCATGTTTATACAGCAATATGTAAAATTTGAAATGATCAATTATTTATACAGATACAGCCTACTATCGTCTTAATTTGCATACTTGTTAAATGTCCCGAAATTTTTTGCCTGTGCCATTGGCTACCAAGAGTTAACTTTATTACAGAAGCAGAGATAATGTCTATTTCCATTGCTTTCAATAGCATGAGGGCAAGACTTACTAGATGATTTTTTTTTTAATAAGGATGAGATTAAGTCAGGCCTATTGTCATGTTTAATCCCAGAGAGATTCAAAGGTAAGATTGATAATTTCTTGAGACAAATCCCTAAATTAATCAGCTATACAAGACATCACTGTCAATCAGTATCTAGCTATAATTGGTCCCCAGATTTTTCTGTGTACTGCCCATGGCCTCGTAGGACTAAAGGGAAATTAGATAAAGCAAAGACTGGTTAGCTCACAGGCACTTGGAACATTTTTTAGCTATTAGAAGTCACGATATCCCAATCCACATCCAACTCAGAGAAAGACATTTCATCAAGTTCTTTGGGTTTCAATATTAGAGTTTTTCTCCAGTGTCCCTTCTAATCTTTTTCCTTCTGTTACATCCACCAAACCAGGTAATGTCTATCCAGTCCTTGTCTTTTGTCTGAAATCACATGTTACATATATTTTAAAAATCTTCTAGCACCAAGTTTAGCCATTGTGCCTTTGAAGATTTTAAATATTATAAATCTACATAGATGAGTTTCTCTCAAGGAGCTAAATAGGTAAGAAATAGGTTCAATATTTTAGAAACAATTAGTGGGCACAATGGGGAAAATGAGACTAATCATTTATTACACGTTGAGGAGATAATGGTGCATCTTATTTATAAAGACAAAGAAATGTTACTTTCCTCTTTGCTTAGTGTTGGTAGGAAAAAGGATTCAAAACTTGTAAATACGCAAAAGGATATTTGCATATCTTTTCAATGTCACACTAAAGCATTGTTTAACAGAATCACAGAACCAACAGTTACTTTTTTAGAAGAATATAGTACTGTTTGACTTTGTTATTTACTACTTATTAAGAGTTAAGACTGTAAAGTTATATGTGAATTTTGAGACTTCTTATTGGGTAAAAATAGAAATAGTTTCTGTTTGTAGAAAAGTTAACCTTACAGTTTAACTGTAGGACACTAATCTTTTTTTTTTTACTTTAACCTAGTAATCTTTTTCTGATATTCCTTTGTCAATTATCCTGTAAATAATCTGGTTCCTAAATAGTCTTTGAACCATCTTAACTATCATTCAATTATCCTCATTAATTAGTGAGTTGAATAAATTTTGGGCATATGTTGATTTTACGTTTGTACGAGGGTCAAAATTGTACCTTCTGAAAATTATTTTTTGTTGTTCCATTCCAATTCTGCTTGAATTCTAAGCCTTTTATTGCAATCATTTTTAGACTGCATGGCAAGTGCTTCTGCAAACGTAACTCACTAATTCTCCACAGATTATGAAATTAAAAGGATTCTCCAAAATGAGGAAAAGAATGCCCTTTCTGTGAGTCCACACTGTTTTTGCTTAGGCACTAATCTCATCTGATTTCCTGGACTTCCTGACAGAGGAGCCAACTACTAGAATAGAATGAAGATAATCAGCTGACATGGCCCTTGAAGGTTCAAACTGGACCATTATAAATGTGGCTTCCAGGCTGCCCCCAACCGTCAGCTTCCTGTTATGTTTCCATGTTGATGCTGTTTTGATTACTGTTATGTTAACATTTCTTGCCAAAGCAGGCCTTTTGATTTTACCTTCCGGCCCCTTCACTTCCACTATACAAATATCTTGCTGTTGCTGCTGGCCAGTTAACTGGGGTGCCAAAGGAAACCTAAAATATCATAACATGGTTCTTATATTCTATTATATTTTGTAAATAAAAAGGATTCAATAGAAAACAAAACCATTCAAGGAAAGAAACAGCAGGTGAGTACAGATTTCTTCTGTGAGAATGGTTTTAGAACTAAGCAGATATATTTATTTTCTACTTTTAAGATCAAAAATTTTGAAAGAACATATCAAAGGACCAACATCATTATTAGAGAAGTTCCCAGGGGTCAGAGAAAACAGACTGGAAACAGTACTGTGGGCACTGGATATGGCCACCGTGCAGACTTCAAAGAGCAAAGAGGGTCTGAAGGACGCTAAAGTGGTTCTGTTGGCAAGTTCTAAAAATGGTTTGCCAACCAGCATTTTAAAGCTGGGATAAATTTTGCAAAACCCCAGGGCAATAATTGACATGGAATGGAAATAAGTCCTTTTCTGATGTTACCTGTGTAGCCCAGCTTGTTTTTAATCTTTGCACCCTGAAATGGAGGCAGTTAATAGTGGGCATTTCCTGTTATTTTCTTTTCCAGGAAAAAATCCTATTGTTCTCATTTTAATTTCAGTGCGGTGCTATAGCTATTTATATTAATAGTTAGCTGGCTTAACACAAAGTGACTGAATAAAACATTTTGACTTACTAGGCTGATTAATTCCATAAAATCAACTGCATATTTGGTGAAGCAAGCAGTGGAGGTTTGGTAAGGAGATTGTAAGACACTCCTATGTCTTGTGTTTGTTTACTGAACTTATTGAATTACTTTGGTTCAGAGACCAAATACTTGAGCTGTATGTGACAGTAAAATAACAAATTGAAATAGTTATATTTTGTTTTTAATCAAACCAATTATTCAATACTTTATAGACCAAAGACTTGATTAGACAAACATACTGTGTTTTTCCAGGATGCACTTAAATGACTTCTGTGCTAGAGTGTATTTTTAAAACCCATACAATGAAATTCCTGAACATACTCAAGAAATCTGACTTTAGAATATGCCGACATCTCTCTGAGGGAACACAGCAGGAAATCCAGCATCTGCTAGAGCAACAGGAGAAATCCCTTGGTTTCAAAACCGCCTGTCTTCACTTCCTGTCCTCCTTTTTGTTAGCTTATTTAACCTGCAATTTTATAATTAACGTACAATGTTTTCAGCTCACTAAAAATAATCTTACTCAACCTTTCTCCCCTCATGTGGATACAGAAGCCCTGGTGGATTTTCAACAGGTTAGAGGAATGTCTCTTTTTTTCTGAGCTTCTCCACTCGGCACAGAGTTTTGCAAATTGAATGCCTCATCATAAAGCACAGAAGGGAAGAAGATATAACTACTGGTGTGGCATTTGGATCAAATGGTCTGGGTTTAATTCCTTGGATCAAAAATAGTAATAACAAAATGACCCATTGAAGATGTTTTGTCTGGAATTCTAAGGAACCTTTTAAAATGTCAGGCCTGACAAAGAAAAAGCCATATATTTCCTTTAAAATTCAGAAGATTATATGCTGGAATAAAATTCACATTCTATCTTTAATGTGATTTTGCATATTTAATTCTTATTCATTAGGTGTTGATTTTTTGGTTAAATTTACACAGAGAAATCTTATTTTCCTAATTTAAAGGGTCTTATGGGAACCATCTCAGTGGCTTTATCTGCTGACATCGGTATCATCTTTACATCTTTTCTTTTGAAATTTCTTTCTTTTCTTTTTTGCTTAGCAAGCCTTTCTCCATCTAGCAATTAGAAAATGCCTACCGTGTTAATCAGGATTCTTTCAGATATAAAAATCTCATTCAAAACTGCTTGAGCAAAAAGAAAAACGTAAAGGAAATGTATAAATTCTGATGGTATGCAGCCTGCTCTCCTCAACTTCTGTCATTTTTTGTAATAATATTTTCTTTTCCTTAGGTAAAGATGCATACCACGGATTGCAAATATCATTAGGAATTTGTCTCTCTTCATTCCTTAGCTCTGCTTCCCTCAAGGCAGTCTCTACATGAGGTGGCCTGTGGTCATCTCAAACTTACCTCATCCCAGCCTAGTAACCATAACGGACACAAAGTGCTTCTTTCCCGAGAATTCTAACAGAAGTGTATAACCTAACTTTTGTGGGGATAGTGTGGATGTCTTTTCATTTGCTTGTGTCCTCTTCAATTTATTTCATCAGTGGTTTATAGGTTTCGTTGTAGAGATCTTCTACTACTTTGGTTAAGTTTATTCCTAGGTATCTTTTTTTGTTTTTGTAGCTGTTGTAAATGAGATTGCTTTCTTCATTTCTGTTTCAGCTCGTCTCAGTATGGGTGGATGGAAATGCTACTGTTTTTGTATATTAATTTTGTATTCTGCAACTTTATTGAATTCATTTGTCAGCTTTAAGTGGTAGGTTGCTGGTGGAGTCTTTCAGTTTTTTATATATAAGATTATGTCATCTGCAAACAAAACCAATTTGACTTCCTCCTTTCCAATTTAAATGCTCATTATTTCTTTCTGTTGCCTGATGCCCTGGCTAGGACTTTTAACACTACGTTTCACAAAAGTTGGAAAAAGTGGGCATCATTGCCTTCTTTCAGCTCTTAGACAAAAGGCTTTCGATTTTTCTTCATTCAGTGTGATGTTAGCTTTAGGTTTGCCATATATGGCCTTTATTATGTTGAAATACATTCCTTCTAAACCTAATTCATTGAGATCTTTTCTTGAAGAGAAGTTTTGTCGAGTGCTTTTTCTGCATCCATTGAGATGAGCATATGGATTTTGTTTTTAATTCTGTTAGATGTGATGTATGTCATTTATAGATTTGCATATGTTCAACCATTCTTGCATTCCCAGGAAAAATCCCACTTGATCATAGTGCATACTGTTTTTGATGTACTGTTGGATTTGATTTGCTAGTATTTTGTTGAAAATTTTTACATCTATGTTAATCAGGGTATCGGCCTGTAGTTTTATTTTGTTTATGTGTTCTTGTCTGATTTTGGTATCAGGCTAATGCAGGCCTCATAGAATGAGTTTGGATGAATTCTCTCTACTCTACTTTTTTTGGAATTATATTTTGAAAACTGTTTGTTAGTTCTTTAAAAGTTTTATAGAATTCAGCATTGAAGTCATCTATTCCTAGCCCTTCTTGTTGGGGATACTTTTTGTTACTGATTCTATCTCATTACTCATTATTGATCTGCTCAGAGTCTCTCTTTATGGTTCAGTCAGGATATGTTCTATGTGTCCAGGAACTTAGCCATTTCCTCTAGGTTTTTCAGTATGTTAGTGTATAGTTGTTCAAATTATTCTCTAATGACCCTTTGCACTTCTGTGGTATAGTTGTAATGTCTTATTGTTTTTGATTTTATATATTTGGGTCTTCTTTTATCTTAGTCTAGCTAATGTTTTGTTGATTTGGTTTACCTTCTCAAAAAACATTTTTATTTTATTTTAAAAAAAGCTTTTAAATTTCTGTTTAAGTCTCTATTTTGTTTATTTGTTTTCTGCTCTTACTATTTCTATCTATTAATTTTAGGTTTGGTTTGTTCTGGCTTTATTAGTTCCTTGAGATGCATTGTTAGGTTATTTATTTAAAATCTTTCTACTTTTTTGATGTAGACATTTATTGCAGCTTCTCCCTTAGTACTGCTTTTGCTGTATTCCATGGGTTATGTATATTATGTTTCTATTTTTATTTGTTTAAGGAAACTTTTCAATTTCTTTCTTAATTTTTTCATTGACTCACTGGTTGATCAGGAGCACGTTGTTTAATTTTCATGTATTTGTATGGTTTCCAAAGTTCTTCTTGTTTGGAAAAGAAAAAAAAAGCTGAAAAAAAAAGTTGAGAGTTGAATGTTAAAGTCCCCAGCTATTATTGCATTGGAATCGATCTCTCTCTTCAGATCTAATAATATTTTATTCATATATCAATATGCTCTGATTTGGGGTGCCTGTGTATTTACAATTGTTATATCCTCTTGCTGAATTGATCCCTTTATCATTACATAATGACTTCTTTTTTCTCTTTTGGTAGCTTTTGATTTAAAGTCTTTTATTTGATATAAGTATAGGTACTTCTGCTCACTCTTGGTTTCTGTTTGTGTATGTATTAGTTGGTTTCCACACTGCTTTAAAGAACTACCTGAGACTGTGTAATTTGTAAAGAGAAAAGATTTAATTGAGTCATAGTTCTGCATAAATTGGGAGACCTCAGGAAGCTTACATCATGGCAGAAGGCGAAGGGGAAGCAAGGAATATCTTACATGGCAGTGGGAGAGAGAGAGAGGGCAAGTGCATCAGATCTCATGAGAATTCACTTTCTGTCAGGAGAACAGCATGGGGAAATTCACCCTCATGATCCAGTCATCTCTCATCAGGATCCCCCCAAACCCCTGACATGTGGGGATGAAAATTTAACATGAGATTCATGTAGGAACAGAGAGCCAAACCATATCATTTCACCACTGGCCTCTCCCAAATCTCCTGTCATTCTTACATTGCAAATTACTATTCTTCCTTCTCAGCAGCCCCCTAAAGTCTTAGGTCATTCCAGCATTAATCCAAAAGTCAAGATTCAAAGTCTCATCTGAGACAACGCAAGTCCCTTCCAACTACGAGCCTGTAAAATAAAAAGCAAGTTAGTTACTTCCAAGGTACAATAGGAGTACAGGCATTGGATAAATTCTTCCATTCCAAATGGAAGAAATTGGCCAAAACAAAGGGACTACAGGCCCTATGCAAGTCCAAGATCCAGCAGGGTAACCATTACATATTAAAGCTCCAAAATAATCTCCTTTGATTCTATGTCTCACGTCACATCTAGGGCATGCTCATCCAAGGGATGGGCTCCCAGGGACTTGGGCAGTTCCACTCCTGTGGCTCTGGAGGGTACAGCCCCTGTGGCTGCTTTCACAAGCTGGCTTTGAGTGCCTGTGGCTTTTCCAGGCACACAATGCGAGTTGTTGTTGGACCTACCGTTCTGAGGCCTAGAGGATGGTGGCCCTTTTCTCACAGCTCTGCTAGGCAGCGCCCCAGTGGGGACTCTGTGTGAGGGCCCCAACCCCACATTCTCCGCTGCACTGCCCTAGTAGAGGTTATCCATGAAGGCTCTGCCCCTGCAGCAGAATTTTGCCTGGTCATCCAGGCATTTCCATACATTCTTTGAAATCTAGGCAGAGGTTCCCAAATCTCAGCTTTTGTCTTCTGTGTATCCACAAACCCAACACCATGTGGAAGCTGTCAAGACTTGGAGCTTGCACCATCTGAAGCAGTGGTGCAAGTAATGGCCCAAAATGTACCTTGGCTGCTTTTATCCACGGCTGGAGCTGGAGCAGCTGGGATGCAGGGTGTCATGTCCCAAGGCTGCACAGAGCAGCAGGGCCCTGGGCCCAGCCCACAGAACCATTTTTCCCTCCTAGGCCTCCAGGCTTGTGATGAGAGAGGCTGCTATGAAGATCTCTGAAATGCCCTGGAGACAGTTTCCCCAATGTTTTGGCAATTAACATTTGGTTCCTTGTTACTTATGCTAATTTCTGCATCTGGCTTGAATTTCTCCCCAGAAAATGAGTTTTTCTTTTCTTCCACATGGTCAGGCTACACATTTTCCAAACTTTTATGCTCTGCTTCCCTTTTACATATAAGTTCCAACTTCAGACCATCTCTGTCTTTGTGCATATGAGTGTACACTTTTAGTAATAGCCTGATTACCTCTTGAATGCTTTGCTGCTTAGAAATTCTTTCCACCAGATACCTTAAATCATCTCTCTCAAGTTCAAAGTTCCACAGATCTGTAGGGCAGGGTCAAAATGCCACCAATCTCTGTTCTAAAGCATAACAAGAGTGACCTTTTATACAGTTCCCAGTAAGTTCCTCATCTTCATCTGAGACCACCTCAGCCTGGACCATATCACTATTAGCATTTGTGTCACAACCATTCAACAAGTCTCTAGGAAGTTTCAAACTTTTCCTTCTCTTCCTGTATTTTTCTGAGTCCTCCAAACTGTTCAAACCTGTGCTTTTTACCGAGTTCCAAAGTCTCTTCCACTTTTTCAGGCATCTTTATAGCAATGTCCCACTTCTCTTGGTACTCATTTTCTATATTAGTTTGTTTTCACACTGCTATAAAGAACTGCCTGTGACTGGATAATTTACAAAGAAAGGATGTTTAATTGACTCACATTTCTGCATTGTTGGGGAGGCCTCAGGAAACTCACAATCAGGGCAGAAGGGGAAGGGGAAGAAAGGCACATCTTACATGGTGGCAGGAGAGAGGGGAAGTGTGACACTTTTAAACCATCAGATCTCATGAGAACTCATTCACTATCATAAGAACAGTGTGGGGAAATCAGCCCCCATGATCCAATTACCTCCCACCCAGTCCCTCCCCTGACATGTGGTGATTACAACTCAACATGAAATTTGAGTGGAGACACACAGCCAAACCATATCAGTGTGGGATATCTTTTTCCATTTATTTACTTTCAGCCTATGTGTGCCTTTACAGATGAAATGAGTTTCTTATAGGTATCATATCATTGGGTCTTTTTATTTTTATTTTTTTTACTTAGCCAGTCTGTATCTTTTAATTGGGAAGTTTATTTGTTTACATTCAAAATTATTATTAAGAAGTGAAGCCTAACTTCTTTCATTTAGTAATTGGTTTGTGGTTGTTTTGAATGTTTCTTTGTTCCTTTCTTTATTGTTGTCCTTGAAATTTGTTGGTTTTCTGTGGTGATAAAGTTTAATTTCTTATGCCCATTAGTATTTGATCTACAAGTGGTTTTTATCATTTTGTGTGCTTCCATGATGGCAGTTATTGCCCTTTTTCTTTCCAATGCAGGACTCCCTTAAATATTTCTTGTAAGGACAGTCTAATGGTGATGAATTTCCTCAATTTTTGCTTATTTAGGAAAGATGTTATTTCTCCTTCATGTCTGAAGGATAGTTTTACTGGGTATGATATTCTTGGCTAGTAGGTTTTGTTTTGTTTGTTTTGTTTTGTTTTCAGCACTTGTATCACCCCATTCTCTTCTTTCTTGTAAGATTTATGCTGAGAAATCTGCTCTTAGCCAAACAGGGATTACTTAACATGTGACTTGACACTTTTGCTGTCTTTAAACTTCTTTAAGTATAATGTGCCTCAGAGGGGACCTTTGAGGGTTGAAACTATTTGGAAACTTTTGGGTTCCCTGGATCTAAATGTTCATATATTTTCAGAGATGAGATAAATTTTCAGTTACTATTTTATTAAATAGATTTTCTGTGATTTTTCTTTATATATTCTTTTTCTGAAATTCCCATAATGTATGTGTTCACATTTTTGTCTCACAAGTCTCTTAAGTTTTCTTCTTTTTTTTAATTTCTTTTTTCTCTCACTAAGCTATTTCAAAAGACCTGTCTGAAAGTTTAGAAATTCTTCTGTTTAAACTTGTCTGTTTTTGATGCTCTTGCTTTTATTTTTTATTTCAATCGTTGAATTCTTCAACTCCACATTTTCTGTTATGTTCTTTTTGTTAGGTTCAATAATAATTATCTCTTTGTTGAATTTCTCATTCTGATAGTGAATCGTATTTTTGATTTTGTTAAATTATCTATCTGTTTTCTCTTGTATCTTACTAAACTTTCCTCAAAATCATTATTTTGAATTATTTTTTCAGGCATTTCATAGATTTCCTTTTCTGTGGGTTCTGTTACTGGAAAATCATTGTGGTCCTTTACAGGTATTATGTTTCCTTGCTTTTTCATGTTTTTGTGTTCCTACATTGATATCTGCAAATCTGGTGGGATAGTAGCCAATTCCAATTTTATGGAGTAGCCTTCATAAGAAAAGACTTTCCTGTAGATATGCCCTATAGAATAAGTTGGATAAGGCATTTCTGGCTTTGGTTCTATGTGAGTGTGGCACACAGCAGCTCCATTGGTCAAAAGAGCAAGGTTGCCTGTTGCAGCAGGTGCTGGGCCAGCCAGACTTTGGTCCCAGGAAATGCATGTGGTGTTCGGGATCAGCAGTGGCAGTGTGGTTAGATAGCTGATCCTTGGGCCCTGGGGACACATGCCATGCTTCACCCATTTGTGAGAGTAATGGCCACTCATTTTTTAGTGTGAATGGTGCTGGGTGAGCTCAGGTGCCAGGTTCATGATTGTACCTCTGAGTGTAGTTGGGGTCATGGCACTGCAGCCTTTCATATAGGTGTGGTGGGATGATAGTGGGAACTCAGAGATGTGGAGATGCCCAGGGACATTCGCTTCTAGTACAGAATACACTCCAGCAGTGACTCTGTTCTCAAATGGTGCTGTGCTACAGCAGCTTGTGTACTTGGCAGTTGGGGGTACCCAGTGTGACTTCCTTCTCTTGAGCAATGCAGCTGCATGGACTGCAGGCAGCTCCTTATGCTGAGCTCATGGTCTTTGGGGACTTCAGATCTCTCCTGTAGCTAGAATAGCAGGCATCCACAGTGGCAAGGGGGACCACCAGTGATCTCATGCCTGCCTTTTCCCTACAGTGAGGAGTTCATCTTGTCTTTGAGCAAATCCCAGCTAGGTGCTTCACTCTCCTCTCTGTGCTGTCATCCTGAACTTCTGTGCTTTAGAGGACTTTTGCCACTTCTCTCCTGAACTGCAGTGTTCTCTCCTAGACACCTTACGGGAATTGTAGTTATGGACTTTTTTCCCTGGCCCTTCCTATCTCATGATTTTGACATTATTTTTCTCACTAATTTTGAGTGGCATCAAAGTTAAAACCACTTCTATATTTGTGAATATTCAGTGAGTATTTCTTTTTCTGATTTGAATTATAAAAATCTCTTTTCAACTCAATGACTGACTGATGTTACACTCATCCTATAGAATGGCAATGACGTGAAAATCCAAATATGCTCTCATCCTTTCATACCTTAAACATTTAATTCTGATTATGTCAAGCGTCTAAACATCTGTTTGCCAAGTAGAGAGCTTGAAAAGTGTTAAAAACATTTGATTGGACAAGTATTATACCTTTATATCAGTTCTCAAATTTCAGGTGTTACTATCTTTAGCAATCCAGCAATATATACCACATCTGTGAGTGATTAATAACTACTGAAGTAGGTTTATGCTGATTTTCATAAAATTAGATTGATAAGACAATATTTGACTTTAAGGTTTTTAAAAACTTTCCATCACAATTTCGAATATGGTGTCTATTTTTTCTGTTTGGATGTAGAGTATTGATTGAGTTGCTGAGTGAAATTTCTCAATACTAAGGTTGCAAGTCTTTAGAAAGAGTTAAAACAGCACAGTATAATTCACTTCACTTTTAAGTGCTGATACGTAATACAAGGGTTTATTATAACTGTAGACAACAACATTTAACACATTATTTGTAACACACATGATACAGTGTAGTATAACACACTGTATTATAATTTGTTGTGTACTTTTGTATAGAGCAAGAACTATGCAATTCATTTCAGTAGTTCACTGCTTAGCCTACGGCTTTAATAACAAAGTATTTGATAAATGAATTTTGAAAACAAATCAATCAATAAATGTACAGGAGTTCTACATTTTAATAGATGAAGTTTCTAGTAATGAAATGAATATCAATGTTTTCAGCATATAAATTAATCCACATAATGATTTGCTTATAGTTGCATTACCTTTTATTATAAATAATCAAATCACAATTAAGTTTAAGTTAGTAACTGGCTAATGTTAATTAAAAAAAAAATCGCCTAAACGTTTAGGCCTGTGATACATTTTTTAATGTTTTTATTGTTTTGTTTATATTGAAAGAAATGATCATATGTATTTATTGAATTCAATACAGTTTTTTGAAATATATATACATTATGGAATAACTAATGGTTTATTTTAAAATTTCCATCCCTCTTTGAAGCCATTTAATCAACTAAGGTGTGTTTGTTGAATCTATCGGAGGGAAAATGTGTTTAAACTGACTTTTTTTTTTTCATTTTGGAATGATTTTGTCACCATGAATATTCTTACTATATTTGTGACTTGAATTTTACATGTTTCTATATTCATAGTCATATTTTACTTTAACAATCTTATATAAATATGAAACTAATATTGTTTAATTACAAACACTTGAAAACTACAGAAAAGTACAAAGGAAAAAGTAACCCATAATTCCATGAATGAAATGCCCCATTTGTAAGTATGTTGTTGTAATGCAATTCATATGTAAGTAGCATACATTTGTTTACATTTATACATTATAATAATGTACTTACTGTTTTATAGCCATTTTATGTTTTACATAACATTTACCAACCAGGCAATAAATATTTTGATAACATTATTTTTAACATCATACATTATTTAACCATGATTTAATAAATTAATTCCTCATTGTTGAACATTTAGGTATTGCCGTGTTGCTAGTATTATTAAATATAATGTCCTAAACCTTCTTATATCTGTTTTTGTTTTGTTTTGTTTTGTTTTTTGAGACAGAGTCTTACTCTGTCGCCCAGGCTGGAGTGCAGGGGCATGATCTCGGCTCACTGCAACCTCCGCCTCCCGGGTTCAAGCAATTCTCTGCCTCAGCCTCCAGCGTAAGTGGGATTACAGGCATGCACCACCACGCCCGGCTAATTTTTGTATTTTTCGTAGAGACGGGGTTTCACCATCGTGGCCAGGCTGGCGTTGAACTCCTGACCTCGTGATCCACCCGCCTTGGCCTCCCGAAATGCCAGGATTACAGGCGTGAGCCACCGTGCCCGGCCTCTTATCTGTTTTTGCATACAAGTCTGCAATTTATTGGTAGACAAAAACATAAGTGAATTGTTTTTTCAAAGTATATGTACATATTTAAGCCACACTTCACCTAAAAGATTATTTCAGCTTCCATTGTCTTCTCCCAACTTAATTATAGAAGTATTTGTTTCACGGTATTTTTAAAAAATCACTATATGAATAAGCAATTTGCCTTACCTCACAACTTTTGTTTTACAACCACTTATGAATTGTAATGAACTCCTCTGATATAATACAGTATCAATAGTATAAAGAAATAACTACAATTATAATCATATTCAGTACTGACTGAGTGCTAACTAACATCTGGCATGCTCCTAAGACCAGCATGCTATAGCGTATTAACTCACTTAATTTTGCAACTCCTATGTGGTCAATACTATTAGTTTTCCCATTTTAAAAGTGAAGAAACAGTCACAAAGAAGTTAAGTAATATGTTCGTGGTAAGAGAGATAGTGAGTGACAAAGCTAAGTACTCTGGCTCCAGAATCTGTGTCATTAATCATCATGTTGCAGTGTCTCTAATATAGCAATTGAGATATGAATAGCCTGAATAATCTATTTTCTATTGATTGGCAACTGGCAACCCCTAGCATATACCTCATGGAAACTATGGCCAATTTTTTAAAAGTGCTTGCAGACTTATTTTAGATTAAAATGTTTTCAGGTGAAAGTAATAGCCATTGATCTGGCCCTTACTTAGGGTTTCGTGTATAAGATGTTTTATGTATACTGTTTTAAAATATGGAAAACTGGACATCTGTCTCCTTGTGGGATAATGTATCAAGTATAATATTTGAAGAAAGGAAAAATATGATCTGATGGATACCCCAGCAAAAGCATTGCTAGTCTTTCTATGAAAGCTAATCAAATACGTTCATAGCTGGTACAAAACAGAACCCTCTAGATGTATTTCATTTGAAATCTCTTGTTTCAAAAGGCATGTTTACTTCTGAAAGGTAATTAACTACTACAAATTCTTATTATTAGCCTAAACTACAAAAAAGATGAAATTGCTCCATTCTTTCCTACAGCTGAGACCTTGATCTATTAATTTTCCTTACTCTCTTAGTCTACTTTTCCATATCTGCTTATCTCTTCCTTTAAATTAAACAATGGAACACCACGGACTTTGGAACCATGCAGAATGATGCCATTGGGTCAGAATCATATAAGGGGCCAGTGCAGTGGTTCACACCTGTAATCCCAGCATTTTAGGAGGCCCAGGAGAAAGGATTGCTTGAACTCAGGTGTTTGAACCAGGCTGAGCAAAATAGGGAGACCCCATCTCTACCAAAAAAAAATAAACTGGGCATGATGGCATGTGATAGTAGTCCCAGCTACCAGGAGGCTAAGGTGGGAGGATCGCTTGAGCCTGGGAGGTTAAGGCTGCAGTGAGCTTAGATTACACCATTGCACTCCAGCCTGGGCAACAGAGTGAGATTCTGTCTCAAAAACAAAACAAAACAACACAAAAAGAAAGGAACAATAAAAGGAATAAGGATTATAGTAACTCTGTTGTACATGGATTATTTCATACTCAGTCTTTGAGGTAGATACCTTTCTTATCGTCATTTTATAGGTGAAGAAATGAAGGCATAAAGACATCACATGAATTACCCCAGAATACACAGCTAGTAGGTAGAAGATCATAGACTTCAACCCAAGCCCTTTGACTCCATAGCACTTGCTTGTAATTCACTATTATCAGATTTTCTATAGCATTAAAGTAACAATCACTATCTAACAGAGTTTCTGTGAAATTATCTATCACAGCAGCTGGACCATGATGTACAATTAACAAATAATTGAGTTGTTGATCATATTGCTACTGTCCCGTAAAAAATATACCTAATTATACATGTTAAATATTTATGACATGCAAATAATACATTTATTATGAATAATCATAAAACAAACACCTACGCACTACCCATTTTAAGAAATAACACATGACCACTGCCTGTAAAACACTACACAGGCCAGGTGCAATGTCTCATGCCTATAATCTTAGCACTTTGGGAAGCCAAGGGAGGCAAATCGATTGAGGCCAAGAGATTAAGACCTCTCTAGCTATCAAAGTCCTAGTGGCTCATATGGTTTGGTTGTGTCCCCATCCAAATTTCATTTTGAATTGTAGCTGTCATAATACCCATGTGTTGTGGGAGGGACCCAGTGGGAGGTAATTGAATCATGGGGGCAGGTTTTTCTCATGCTTTTTGTGATAGTGAATAAATCTCATGATATCTGATGGCTTTTATAAAGGAGAGTTCCCCTGAACATGCTGTCTTGCCTGCTGCCACTGTGAGATGTAACTTTGCTCTTCCTTCACCTTCTGCCATGATTGTGAGGCCTCCCCAGCCATGTGGAACTGTGAGTCCATTAAACCTTCTTTCCTTTATAAATTACCCAGGCTTGGGTATTTCTTATAGCAGTATGAAAATGAACAGGATAGTGGGGCATGGCTGTAAAGATACACAAAAATGTGGAAGCGACTTTGGAACTGGATAACAGTTAGAGGTTGGAACAGTTTGGAGGGCTCAGAAAAAGATAGGAAAGTGTGGGAAAGTTTGAAACTTCCTAGAGACTCGTTGAATAGCTTTGACCAAAAGCTGAGAGTGATATGGACAATAAAGTTCAGGCTGAGGTGGTCTCAGATGGAGATGAGGAACTTGTTGGGAACTGGAGTAAAGGTCACTCTTGCTATGCAAAGAGACTGGCAGCATTGTACCCCTGCCCTAGAAGTCTGTGGAACTTTGAACCCGAGAGAGATGACTTAGGGTATCTGGTGGAAGAAATTTCTAAGTGGCAAATTGTTCAAGACCAAGCAGAGCTTAAAAGTTTAAAAAATTTGCAGGCTGATGCCGCAATAGAAAAGAAAACCCCATTTTCTGGGGAGAAATTCAAGCCAGCTGCAGAAATTTGCATAAGTAACAAGGAGCTAAATGTTAATCACCAAGACAATGGAGAAGATGTCTCCAGGGCATGTCAGAGACCTTGTGGCAGCCCCTCCCATCACAGGCCTGGAGGCCTAGGAGGGAAAAATGGTGTCATGGGCTGGGCTCAGAGCACCCTTGCTTTGTGCAGTCTCGGGACTTGGTTCCCTATTTTCTAGCTGTAGCTAAAAGGGACCGATGTGCAGCTCAGGCCATTGTTTCAGAGGGTGCAAGCCCAAAGCCTTGGAAGCCTCCATATAGTGTTGTGCCCGTGGGTGCACAGAAGTCAAGAACTGAGGTTTGGGAACCTCTGCCTAGATTTCAGAAGATGTATGGAAATGCCTGGATGTTCAGGCAGAGGTGTGCTGCAGGAGTGAAACCCTCTTGGAGAACCTCTGATAGGGCAGTGCAGTAGGGAAATATGGGGTGGGAGCCTGCACACAGAGTCCCCACTTGGGCACTGCCTAGTGGAGCTGTGAAAAGAGGGCCACTGTCCTCCAGACCCCAGAATGGTAGATCCACCAACAGCTTGCACCATGTGCCTGGAAAAGCTGCAGACACTCAGTGCCAGCCCATGAAATCAGCCATGAGTGGGGGCTGTATGCTGCGAAGCCACAGGGGTAGAGCTGCCCAAGACCATGCGAATCCAACTCTTGCATCAATGTGACCTGGATGTGAGACATGTAGTCAAGGGATATCATTTTGGAGCTTTAAGATTTGACTGCCTCGCTGGATTTTGGACTTGCATGGGTCCTATAGCCCGTTTGTTTTGGCCAATTTTTCCCATTTGGAATAGCTGTATTTACCCAATGCCTGTACTTCCATTGTATCTAGGGAGTAACTAGCTTGCTTTTGATTTTACAGCCTCATAGGCAGAAGGGGCTTGCCCTGTCTCAGATGAGACTTCAAACTATGGACTTTTGAGTTAATGCTGAAATGAATTAAGATTTTGAGGGACTGTTGGGAAGGCATGATTAGTTTTGAAATGTGAGGACATGAGATTTGGGAGGGGCTGGGGGCAGAATCATATGGTTTGGTTGTGTCCCCATCCAAATCTCACCTTGAATTGTAGCTCCCATAATTCCCACATGTCATGGGAGACATCTGGTGGGACGTAATTGAATCATGGGGATGGGTCTTTCCCTTGCTGTTCTCATGATAGTGAATAAGTTTCATGAGATATGATGGTTTTATAAAGGGGAGTTCCCCTGAACGTGCTCTCTTGCCTGGCACCATGTAAAATGTGACTTTGCTCCTTCTTCACCTTCTGCTATAATTGTGAGACCTCACCAGCCATATGGAATTGTGAGTCAGTTAAACCTCTTTCCTTTATAAATTACCCAGTCTTGAACATGTCTTTATTAGCAGCATGAGAACAGTCTTAATACAGTAGGTGTCATGCGTGGAGCTCATCTGTGATCCCCTGGACACTGCAAAGGAAATAGGACTCATTCCAGATTCCAAGTATTTGTGGAAAGTAGCTCCTAAGACACTAAGAGATTTTTTTTTCCCTCTAAATTCTCAGCGATTGTCTGCCACGGATGACACTTGAAGTTTAAATGTTTCACAGTCTGATGCCAAGTAGAGCCGGTGAAGAAAGCAGGGCATATTCCTGTTTCTATGCCTTCAGTTTCTACTTCCCCCTTCTCTTGTAAATGTGGTCTTTAGTTTTAACACTTTACCAAATTTTCCCCATTATCTTAGTTCTTCAGCCCATTTTCCTTTATTTTTTCAAATATTGTCATGCATTGCATAACATTGTTTCTGTCAACAATGGGTAATATTACAACAGTGGTTCCATAATATTATAAAATCATATTTTTATTGTACCTTTTCTATGTTTGGATATGTTTAAATGCAAAAGTAGTGACCATTGTGTTCCAGTTGCCTACAGTACTCAGTACAGTAACGTGCTGTGCAGGCTTGCAGTCTAGGTACACAAGGCTATATCACATAGCCTAGATGTGTGGTAGGCTGTACCAACTAAGTTTGTGCATGTAATCTCTATGTTGTTTCACAAAGATGACATCACCTAATGATCCACTTCTCAGAACATATCCCCATCATTAAGTGACTCATGACTGTATTTGAAAACACCAACCAATATTTCTAAATCTCTCATTTTCTTTTTTCTTAAAATGAGTATCTCCTGGTTCTCCTATTATTATTCTGTATCTTACTTGTTTATCTCATTTGCTGGTTGCCATTCTACTTCCTTTTTCCTAAATATAATTTCAAATGATTTGCCTTCGTATTTTTTTTGTAATTTCCACGCAACCTCCTGTTGACTAACCCATTCCTATAATTCTGAACTATTGTCTAACCTCTCTTTTGAATTCTTATTCCCCACTTCCAACTTGTTATAAGTAGCCTTACACACATATCCCACATCTATTCTTAGTATAATCTATAACTGATCTAATTAGCTTCTGCCCCAAAATTGGCCATTCTCACATTTCTTGTTAATAATTAAAGGCATCAACATTATGCCCAACACCCAAACACAAAACCTTAGTGCTGCAGTTCTCAACCTCTCAGATAAATCTTTCCTGATGAGCACATTTTTAACATTTGTAAGGCCTGTTGAGTTGGGATTGTCATAACAGTTGAAGTTTGCTAGTACCACTAAGTATGCAGAAGGTAAGAATGCAACACATCTTGCAGATCAAGCTGCCCAAGCACCAACGAATTGTTCTACATTTTGAATGAATTTAAAATGTCCTACTAGACATTTAGATAGGTGAAAAAGAAAAACCTATTTTAGAAATTTCCTCAGCACAGAATCTAACTGTTTTACATAAAACATAAAGAATTTTTGGCAAAGTTTTAATATATATTGAATTTCCAGAAATTCATACACTATGTAAATTGTCCTTTTTCCTCAAACATTGCCAAGAGTTTTTCACCATTATAGAAAAGTATATCACTGTTGGCAACACAGCTCATGGTATTTGAGTCAGCAAGTACACAAGCAGGCCATAAGTTTGCATTTGCAGCTGTTTCAATTTATAGTGATTATTCATGTGGATGCAAAGATCTGAAGAATCACTTTTTCATTTATTTACTCATTCAAAACTTATTGACTTTATTTTCCTCACAGGTTATTTATGTTGAGGATTTATATATCTTAGTATTTGCTATAAATTATTTTTCTTTAATTTCTCTTTTATATGTCACATTTTAAAAATTTAATCACTTTGTTTTGGGTATATAAAAATTACTTTGCAGGGTAAACAAAGGGAAGTTGTTAGTAATATTTTTATATAAAGGGAGTTTAGTGGTCTCGTAGAATTGAGAACTATTAACTTAGAGTGCTTTGTAAATTTTCCCTCTCTCCTCTACTATCATAAAAATATTCCCAAATTCTATAAATGTAGTTTCATTAATATTCTATTTTTAGTAATTTTAACTTTTATGTTAGATTCAGGGAGTACATGTGCAGGTTTGTTACATGGTGTGATGCTAACGTTGAGTTATAATTGTCCCATCAGCTACACAGTGATCATAGTGCCCCAACAGTCTTTCAATCCTTGCCTCCTCATTACTATTCTTACCTGTTTTTTCACACATTACTATTCTTAATTTCAGTTTACATGCTCTTCATCTAAATGCTCAAAGGCTTCCTAATTAACTTTGTTTCTTTGAAAGTTTAGGTTATATAGGTTTTTAAAATATAGGCTTTGGAATCAGACTGACATAGATTTATATTTTATGTTTTCATTTACTATAGCTTAATTGATTTATATTTAAGAAGAAACTGTTCATATCCTTTGCCCACTTTTTGATGGGGTTGTCTTTTTCTTGTAAATTTGTTCAAGTTTTTTGTATATTCTGGATATTAGCCCTTTGTCAGATAGATTGCAAAAATTTTCTCCCATGCTGTAGGTTGCCCGTTCACTCTGATGATAATTTCTTTTGCTGTGCAAAAACTCACTAGTTTAATTAGATCCCACTTATCAATTTTGGCTTTTGTTGCCATTGCTTTTGGTGTTTTGGTCATGAAGACTTTGCCCATGCCTATGTCCTGAATGGTATTGCCTAGGTTTTCTTCTAGGGTTTTTATGGTTTTAGGTCTTAGGTTTAAGTCTTTAATCCATCTTGAGTTAATTGTTGTATAAGGTGTAAGGAAGGGGTCCAGTTCCAGTTTTCTGCATGTGGCTAGTTAGTTTTCCCAACACCATTTATTAAATAGGGAATCCTTTCCCCATTGCTGTTTTTGGTCAGGTTTGTCAAAGATCAGATGGTTGTAGATATGTGGCATTATTTCTGAGGGCTCTGTTCTGTTCCATTGGTCTATATGTCTGTTTTGGTACCAGTACTATGCTGTTTTGGTTACTGTAGCCTTATAGTATAGTTTGAAGTCAGGTAATGTGATGCCTCCAGTTTTGCTCTTTTTGCTTAGGATTGTCTTGGCTATACGGGCTCTTTTTTGGTTTTATATGAAATTAAAAGCTCATCATCCCTGGTCATTAGAGAAATGCAAATCAAAAACACAATGAGACACCATCTCATGCCAGTTAGAATGGCTATCTTTAACAAGTCAAGAAACAACAGAAACTGGAGATGATATAGAGAAATAGGAACGTTTTTACACTGTTAGTGGAAGTATAAATTAGTTCAACCATTGTGGAAGATGATGTGGCAATTCCTCAATGATAAAGAACCAGAAATACCATTTGACCCAGCAATCCCATTACTGTGTATATACTCAAAGGATTATAGTTCATTCTACTATAAAGACACGTGCACACGTATGTTTATTGCAGCAATGTTCACAATAGCAAAGACTTGGAACCAACCCAATTCCCCATCAATGATAGACTGGATAAAGAAAATGTGGCATATATACACTGTGGAATACTATGCAGCCATAAAGAATGATGAGTTCATGTCCTTTGCAGGAACATGGATGAAGCCAGAAACCATCATTCTCAGCAAACTAACACAGGAACAGAAAACCAAACACCACATGTTCTCACTCATAAGTGGGTAACGAACAATGAGAATACATGGACACAGGGATGGGAACATCAAACACTAGGGCCTGCCAGGGTGTTGGGGGCTAGGGGAGGGATAGCATTATGAGAAATCCCTAATGTAGATGATGGGTTGATGGGTGAGCAAACCACCATGGCACGTATATACCTATGTAACAAACCAGCACATTCTGCACATGTATCCCAGAACTTAAAGTATAATAATAATAAGAAAGGAGAAACCAATATTTCTTATCTACCAATAACAATGTTGTCAGAAACAAATAGGCAGTGTGATATGCCTAATGTATAATAGTAAATATTCATTTAATGTTAGATGTCTCTTTCAGATCTCGGTTATATATAAGGTAATCATAACATTCTAGATTTTCTAAAAGAATCTTGATTGTAGTGTTATATACAGTTGCCAAACCATGTGACATGATGTTAGGCTTAGAAAATAAGATGAACATAATTACAATGTATCTTTTGGTGTATGCAGTGAAGTCTCAAGTGTGTATGTATCCACAGCACAAATAATTGAGAACTCCTTTAGTAACAGATATTACATGACCTCAGGAGATAAATTTTCATTACTTCTCCAATAATCTTGCAGCTAAATTTGATGCCCGGCGTGAGCCAAATTCTCTTCTCCCTTGCAAACTGCCATTTCTACTGAATGTCAGGAGTTTACTTATTTTCAGCTTACATTTTTTATAAACTCTATTTCCATTCAATTTCTGTTCACCTGAAATAAAAATATGAAGTACTTATCAGAAAGCAGGACTTTTTCTGCCTTGTTATAAATGAAACATTCTTGAAAATTAATGTGGTACCCTAAGTTAACAGCAGTAATTTGAATGCCTGCATGAATGCTACATAAAAGAACTGGAAACAGAAGTCTTTTATTATTATCATTATTATTATTATTTGTCAGACCCATTTCAGAAGATTGTTTATTTCCTCCAGTTTGGACTTTCTTATTTTAAATATTCATTTGTAAGATAAGTTGTCAGAAAGCTAGTTTGAATCTGCAACACTGGCCGGTTTCCTCAGATGACTTTCTTAAACTTTCATGGATTAGTTCATTTATGTCAGGAATATTCCCAAAAGGAGATCAGAGACAACTGTAGAAAAGAAGGAATGAGTCAAGTCTGGGACATTAGGGACAGTAAAAAAAAACTTGCCTTGAACTGATTCTAAAGGGCTTGGTATACCCACAGAAATACAGAGCAGGAGCTCTGAGTATTTTGAGTCAGCAAGGAAAATGTGTGAGGTTGTTGGTGAGACAAGATTTGTAGGCAGAGAGGGGAACGTCATTCCAAGCATGCAGACTACACACAGTTCTGAAAAATAAATAGAAAAGTATTGGGAGGATTACAGAGTAAGAAAATATGAAGAGGATGAGGGAACAGGGAGATGTAAAATTGATCACATTAGATTGAAAGAGATTTTGAAAGATTTTGAAAAGAAAAGAAAGGAGGAAGCTTGAATTTAATACAAAATGTAGGTATCAAATTGTATGTGTTGATAAAAACATTGTCAGACAAAACATGCAGTCAAAATCCAGGATGAATATGGTTAACATAAGAAAACTAGATGGCTCCTTTAGCTAAATCAAACAAAACCTAGAGTTTCATGTATGACTTGACATTCGCAGCATCTATTTTTTAAAACGTAAGTCCATTGTCAGGTGTCTAGCAATTAAATCAATAGGTTTCTTTTACTGTTAATGACAAAAATTAATCAAATTTGAAATCATCTAGATTTTCTAATTAACATTTTAGAAGCTAGAAGATTCTGGCTATACTGTTAACCCAGACTTTCTGAGAATTAATTTAAAATGTCAACGTTTAGGGACATAAAATACAAATGATCATTGGAAATTCTGCTTCCAGCCACTACAGGAAGTTATAGAGTAAGTGGACTGAAATTGCCATCCTGCTTTAAACAGCTGTAACACTACACAAAATATACAAGGCAACTGATTTAGGCACTGGAAAACCTGCAGTGCAGGACCAGACACTTGAGAGAAGTTAACACAAGGGGTGGTGAACTCCCTGTTCAACCCTTTCCATTCAGATGGAAGCAATCCCCTGACCATGGCAACAGAAGGTGGACACCCAGTAGAGTACAGTGAGAAGCAGAGACTGGAGCTCAAAGCTGCTGAAACACTTGTAATTTCCAGGGCAGAGAATCAGACAAAGGGTAGCTGCGGAAGAAACTATCAGAAGTCAGGAGAGGGTGCCATGAAATTCATTGCCAAGGACAGTACTGCACATCACAGGGCAAGATTCGGCAATACCTTACAGAAAGCAAGTGTTGTGGGTCTGAGAGTGGAATGAGATGCCAATAGACCCACAGTGCTGAGAGGCACTGGGGTTCTAATCTAGCTGTGGGGCAGAGACCTCACTGAATGAAGAACCTCTGACGTTCAGTAAATAAGAAAGAGTAAGGACCAAAATAACAGCCTAGAGTAAAAGCCATATCCTAGAACTGAAGTAAAACACTAAAATAGATTATTTTTCCAGTAAAGAATAAACTCAAAGTTGATGGGATCAGAAGTATTTGCTAGTAAGTTAATTATCTGCCAGAACAAAATTCAGTGTCAATTAAAAGAAGACATCACAATCTAGACTCTCTACAACACATGATTCACCAAGTCATCCACAAGAATTCTACATGTAGTGAAAATAAGGGCATTTTCAGGTAAACAAAAGCTAAAGGACTTCATTTTTAGTAAACCAACACTACAATAAATGCTAAAGAATTTTTTAAGGCTAAAAGGAAATTATACTAGATAGAAACATGGATTTATAAATAATGTATTAGTTTGCTATAGGTACTATAGCAAAGGATCACACACTGGATGATTTAAACAACAAAAATATATTGTCTCACTATTCTGAAGGCTAGAATCTGAGTTCCAGGTGTTCGCAGGGTTGGTTCCTTCTAATTCTGGAGGCTGTGAAGGAAAGTGTGTTCCATGCCTCTTTCATAGTTTCTGGGGTTTTACTGGAAACCTTTAGTATTTTGGGGGTTGTTGAAGCATCACCTGATCTCTGCCTTTATCTCCATGTGTCATTTTCCCTGTGGGTGTCTCTGTGTCCAAATTTCCTCTTTATATAGGACATTAGTCATATTGGATTAGGGCCCATTCTGTTTACCTCATCTTAATTAATTAAATCCACAAAGACTCTTTCAAGAAATGTTAAATTTTGAGGTTCTGGGAATTAGAACTTCAACATATAAATTTAAAGGGGACATACTGGAACCCTTAAAAAACAAGGATAAGGAATACTAAAAGGTATAAATAGCTGGATAAATATAATAGACTACTGTGCATTTTTTCCTTTTCTTTTTTTAAGAGATAATTGATGGTTTAAGTTAAAAAATAATAGCATTGTCTCATAAACTTTATAATGTTTATAGAAGTAAAATATATGACAATGTAACAGTGAAAGGAGAGGGAAAATGGAGTTATTTAATTGTAAGGTGTATTTTTGTTCAAATTTAATGTGAAATACACGATGCTAACCCTAGGAAGACCTCGTAAGTCACAGAAGCATACTGGAATACAAAAGTAGACATTAAAATGAAAAAACCCACTAGAATAATAACAATGGAATACTCAAAAATATTTATCTAATTGAACAGAAAACAAGAAGAAATGAAAGTGGGGGCAGACCCACATAGAGCAAAAATTGTACAACTATCAAGATTTTTGAATTAAATTAAAACAATATAAAGATTACATCAAATATAGCTGAATTAGGCACTCTAATTAAAAGCCAGATTCTCAAGCTGAACAGAAACGCACATCCCAACTACATACTGTCTACAAGAGACATACTTCAAACATAAGGTCAATTCTTTATGACTTTTTAGATAAGTAAATATATAGAAAATATATATCATGCAGATAGTAACTTTAAAAAGGTAAGTATGGCTATATTAATATTAGACAAAATATACCTCAAGACAAGTAGTATCAGAGATGAACATTGCTTCAAAATGACAAAAGTGTCAATTCATCAGAAGTCAGAGTGATTACATATGTGTGTGTCAGTGTACGTCAGTGTGTACACATATACACACACGTGTGTACTACATATGTGTGTCTATATGTGTGTATATATTGTATATAATTACATGTATTATATATGTGTCAGACTTCAAAATACAGGAGGCAAAAATGGCAGAAATAGAGAAATAAAACAAATATATAATCATAGTTGGAGATTTTAACACTGCACAGTCAGCAATTGATAGAACAACTAGATTACAATCAACCAACACAATCCAACTGATGTAGAATACTGTCCCCAAGAACTACAAAAACCACAGTCTTTTCCGAAGTGTACATGGAACATTTACCAAGGTAGACCACCTACGGGATCACAAAATTCTTCTCATTGGTTTCAAAACATTGATTCTTCTAGAGTATGTCCTTTGATCACAAGAGAATAAAATTAAGTTGGTAATCAATAAATTAAGATAGCTGAGATATCTAGAAAATATCCAGTTATTTGAAAACTAAACAAGACACTTTTACATGAGCCAAGGCTCAATAAAAAAATGACAAGGGGAATTAGAATTTATAGCAAGCAATGATAATGAAAAAACAACATAGCAAACATTGTGGGAAATAGCTAAAGCAGTGCTTAAAAGGAAATTTATAGTTCTAATTTCTCATGTTAGAAAAGAAGGAAAATGTAAATTCAATGTTTTAATTTTTTAGCATGAGAGGGTAGGAAAGCAAGGAAACTTTAAGTCAAGTAGAAGCATGAAAAATAGGACGAAGAATAGAAATCAATAAAATGGAAAACATATAATAGAGGAAAATAGCAAAGGCAAAGTTGCTCCATTGATAAAATCAATACAATTTTTAATACTGTAGATAAAATGACAAGGAGCAAAAGGGAAGAAAATATAAATTACCAATATCTAGAATAAAATATGAGATAAATCTATAGATCTTACTATATACTAAAATGATCAAAAGGAAATATTATGGACGATATAAAGCCAATACATTTGATGACTTAGATGAACTGAACAAATTCCTTGAACTACATGACTCAAAAAAACTGAAAAAAGATGATAAACTAAAAAATATAAATAACAATTATATGTTAAAAGAATTCATTATCAAAATCCTCCCAAAGTAACACTCAGGCCCACAAGATGTTCTTGTGAATTCTATGAAACATTGAAGAATGAAAACAATAATCATCTTCACAAATTATTTTAGAAAATAGAGTACCCAAGAACACTTCCCAATTTATTTTATAAGGTCAGCATTTCTCCAATACCAAAACCTAAACTATTAGAAATAAATTGAACAAAAACAATGTAGGACTTCTACATTTAAACCACAACACTTTGCTGAGGTAAATTACAGGTTTCATTGAGTAGTGATGTATCATATTCAATGATTGGAAGATACATTGTTAAAATAAGAACAGACCAACTGAACAGAATTTGTAGTTCAGAATTAGATTTTAATCAAAGGCACCAAGGTAACTGAACAGGGAAAAGAAAGTCTTTTCACAGATTGTGCATCTCAATAAATGGATAGACAAAAATAAACCTTGACCTCCTAGCTCACGTAATATCCAAAATTTAATTTAATTCATTATTTTTTTTAGAGAAGGAACCTTGCTTTGTTGCCCAGGCTGGAATGCAGTGGCACAACCTTGGCTCACTTCAGCCTCAACCTGCTGGGCACAAGTGATCCTTCCACCTCAGCCTTCTGAGTAGCTGGGACTACAGGTGTATGCCACCATGCCTGGCTAATTTTTGTATTTTTTGTAGAGAGAGTCTCACCGTATTATGTTGCCCAGGCTGGTCTCAGACTCCTAGGCTCAAGCAATCCTCCTGCATTGGCTCCCAAAGTGCTGAGATTACAGGTATGAGCCACTGTGCCCAGCCCAAAATTTAATTTTTGACAGATTATAGAATTAAATGTAAAAGGTGAATGTATACTGCTTATAAGAGAAAACGCAGAAGAATATCTTTGTGACCTTAGGGTGAGTACCAACTTTTAGACAGGATACAGAAAGTACTAACATAAGAAAGATAATTAATAACTCATACATCATCAATATTAAAAACTGTTCATCAAAAGACAAGTAAAATCAGGAGCTGCAGATGGAATAATATTTTGCAAAACACATATATGACTAAAGACTTGCACCTAGTATTAAAAAATTTTGAAGATAAGTAGTAAAAAGGAAACAACACTATAAGTCTTAAAAAACATTTCACAAAAAGAGATGTAGAAATACTCAACTCATTTAGTCATAAAGAAAATGAAAATTTAAATCACAATGCAATACCAATTTACACTAGAGAGGATAAAATTTAAAAATATGGCAATGTGGCAATGTTAAACGTTGATGAGCAGGTGAAGCAAATGGAAATCTTATACTTTGTTGTCTATTAGGAAGAACGTGTAAAATAGTATAACCACTTTGGAAAACTCTCTGGCAGTTTTTTTTTTTTTTTTTTTTTTTGAGACAGTGTCTCGCTCTGTCGGCCAGGCTGGAGTGCAGTGACCTGGTCTCAGCTCACTGCAGCCTCCATCTCCTGGGCTCAAGCAATTCTCCTCCCTCAGCCTCCCAAGTAGCTGGGATCACAGGCATGGGACAGCACGCCCAGAAAATTTTTTGTATTTTTAGTAGAGACAGGGTTTCACCATGTTAGCCAGGCTGGTCTCAAACTCCTGACCTCAGATAATCCTCCCGCCTCGGCCTCCCAAAGTGCTAGGATTACAAATGTGAGCCGCCAAGCACAGTGGCAGTTTCTTATAATGTTAAGACAACCTACATTATGATTCAGTAATATCCTTACGTATTTACCCAGTGAAAATGAAAACTTCCATACACTCCTAGGTGTTTCCCCAGGAGAAATGAAAACATCCACAAAAGAGAAAGTTTATATGAATGTTTATATGTTTAAACATATATATTTATCCACAATATGAGAATGTTTATAGCAGTGTTACTTATAGTAATAAAAAACTGGAAACAAAGCAAATGTCCATTAATGAGATAATGAATAAACATACTCAGAAATTCAGCAATAAAAAAACAACTGATAGACACAGCAAAATGGACGAATCTCAAAAATATTATGTTGAACAGGAGAAGCCAGGCACCATGGAGTACATATCATAGGATTATGCTATATGAAGTACAAGAATAGTATAAAATTAATGTATGTTGATAGAAATGAGAACCTATGGCTGGGGTCTGGATGAAGTGAGTGGTTGGAAGAAGGCACAAGGGAATTTTCTGAGATAACAACGAAATTTTATATGTTGATTTGAGTGTGTGTTACATAATTTTGCTAAAATATATCAAATTGTACCGTTACAATTCTTACATTTTACCATATGTACATTTTAACGCAAAATAATGACCATGATAAACCATCTCAAAACTATTGTTAAAGTTCAAGTGCTCATTTTTCAAGTATCTATAGAATCCCTCTGCCTCACCTAATGAAAAGTCAACTATCTTCAACCTCCTCCTCTCTGCTCTTATAAACCAGTTCTTCTTGTTTTTCATATCATTTCTGACAATGGCAACATTCTTCTCCCTGTCAGTAAGAGCCTGGAACATTCGATTTATCTTCTCTAAATCTCTTTCTTTCAAGCCTGTTGTGGCCAAATCCAGCCTCCTTTTCAGAGTTACTTTTTATCTCATATCAACATTTTAATTTAGACCAAAGGTGATTATGCTTTTTCTGCAAAGGGTCAAATAGTAAATACTTTAGGCTCTTCAAGCCATACTATTCCTGTTGCAAAGACTCAACTCTGCCTCTGTAGCACAAAAGACATCTGATATAGACAATCTACAAACAAGTGAGCACGGCTGTGTTCCATTAAACTTTATTTACCAAAACTGGTTGTAGGCTGGATTTGGCCAGTAGACCAAAGATTCCCAGCACTTTATTTAGACTCTCATTGAGGTTAACAATTTTGAAAAATATTTTGACCTTTAGTTACTTCAGTATCCCCAAGCTGCCACTAATGCCATTAAAATTTATTTTCCAAACATCATCCAAAGTAATGGTCAAAAACATAAACCAGATCATATTATTCTGTGGCTCGAAATCTTCCAGTGACTTCCCATTGCTCATAAAATAAGACACTTAATCTTCAGTATGATATTTAAAGGACTTCCTCTCCTGGCCCTTGCCTACCACTTTAAGCTCATCTTCTATCACTCTATGTTTACTTCGCTATGATTTGCTCACATTGTCTTTGTGAATCAATAATTCACACTAAGCTTATTTTTAACGGGATGTTTTATTTCCTGTCCTTCTGCCTGGATTACTTTTTCTCTAATCATCACAAGCCACTTCTTTTTATCATTCACGACTTAGCAGAAATGCCACTTCCTCAAAGTATCATTCTAATATAACCCTCCGTCCAAGCCTCTGTCACTATTACATTACCCTATTTTACTTTTTTGTTTTTTCTTGAGACGGAGTTTCACTCTTGTTGCCTAGGCTGGAGTGCAGTGGCATGATCTCGGCTCACTGCAACCTCTGCCTCCCGGGTTCAAGCGATTCTCCCGCCTCAGCCTCCCCAGTAGCTGAGATTACAGGCATATGCCACTACACCTGGCTAATTTTGCATTTTTACTAGAGATGGGGTTTCTCCACGTTGGTCAGGCTGGTCTCGAACTCCTGACCTGAGATAATCCACTGCCTCGGCTTCCCAAAGAGCTGAGATTACTGGCATGAGCCACTGCACCCGGCCCCTATTTTACTTTTTATAGCATGAGTCTCTAGTGTTATTTCACTTATTTATTTTTTGTTTATTTCTGCTGTGTTTCCTATACTACACATTCCATATAAAACAGCAATTTTGTTTTATATCCATTACTGTCTCAAATAATACCTGGCCATAGTAAACACTCAATAAACATTCGTTGCATGCAAGCATGCATGCATGAATCCTGAATCATGTACACAACTGGGAGGTCCATTTTCATACACACCAGTCAATCTGGACTGTTAGGTCTTCCCTAAAAGTCCCATTTTTTTCTTGTTATTCACTCATTTTACACACACACAAACACACACACATGCGCACATGCATACACACACACACACACACACGCACACGCACACACTCCTATTCCTAGAAATCTTACTTATGCTTTTAGGCTCTTCTAAAATGTAATCTACTCTACGAAGCATTTTTAATTCACTAACTAAACGCAATCTCCTCCTCGCTTTAAATCAACGTTAGAATTACACTAGTTGTAGGACATTTATCTTACATAGATATTCATTTAAATGAATCTGGACATTTGCGTTTCTCTTCTAAGCTACAGTCATATGTCACTTAACAACAGGGATACATCTGAAAAACGCATTGTTAGGTGATTTCCTCCTTGTGTGAACATCATAGTGTGTACTTACACAAACCTAGATGGTAAACCCTACGACCCACCTGGGCTATACATATGGCCTATTGCTCCTAGACTTTAAACCTGTATGGAATGTTACTGTAGTGAATACTGTAGGCAGTTATAACAGAATGGTTGCTATCCATGAATACAAATATAGAAGAGACAGTAAAATACAGTACAAAAGGTGAAAAAATATATACTTGTATAGGGCACTGACCATGAATGGAGCTAGCAGGACTGAAAATTACTCTGGATGAGTTGGTGAGTGAGTGTTGAGTGAATGTGAAAATCTAGGGCTTTTCTGTTCACTACTATAGACTTTATAAACACTTTCCACTTACAGTACAGTAAATTTATTTTTTAAAAATTCTCTTACTTCAGCAATAAATTAACCTCAGCTTACTGTAACTTTTTGCTTTATAAGCTTTTAATTGTTAAAATAGTTTTGACTCTTGTATGAACACAGCTTAAAACACAAACATATTGTACAGCTGTATAAAAACATGTGTATCGTTCTTCTATAAACTTTTTCTGTTTTTTAAAAACTAAAACACACACACATTAGCCTAGGCCATCAATGACACTGTCTTTCATCAATAACACTGTCTTTCACCTCCACATCTTGTCCCACTGGAAGATGTTCAGCGGCAATAACACACATAGAGCTGTCATCTCCTAATAGCAATACCTTCTGGTGGAATACCTCGTGAAGGACCTACCTGAGGCTATGACTACCTTTTCTTGTTTTGTTTTTACAAGTAGAAGGAGTACACTCGAAAGTGATACAAGTATAGTATAGCAACGGCATAAACCAGTTAACGTACTTATTATCATTATGAAGTGTTGATGCAGGCAGGTGAACCCCCAAATTGGGGCTTACCCCAGGAGGGTTCTTGGCCTCACCCAGGAAAGAATTCAAGGGCGAGCTGGTAATGTTCAACAGCAACTTTTATTTAAGCAGCAGTATACAGCAGCGGTAGACATACTGCTCCTTGTGAAGCAGGGCTACCCCATAGGTAGTGTGCCCAGGGTAGCAGCTCAAAAGCCATTTTGCAGTCATATTTATACCTACTTTTAATTATATGCAAATTAAGAGGCAATTTATGCAAAAATTTCTAGGATAAAGGTAGTAACTTTTGGGTTGTCAGAGCATTGCCATGGAAAGGGGTGTTAGCTTCTGGATGTTGCCATGGCAATGGTAAATGGACATGGCACACTGGTGGACATGTCTTATGGAAAGCCGCTTCCATTCTTGCACTGTTTAGCTAGTCCTCGATTTGGTCCAGTGTCCAAGCCCCACATCTAGAGTCAAGTCCCACCTTCTACCTCAGTATTACGTGCATAATCTATATGCTGAACTTCTATAGGACTGAAAGAACAGCAGGTTTCTTTACACCAGAATCACCACAAATGTGAGCAATGCTGTGGCATTACACCTACAATGTCATTAGACAATAGGAATTTTTCCCCTCCATTATAATTTTATGGGACTACTGTCATGTATACGGTCCATTGTTGACTGAAATGTCAGTATGTAGTTCATGACTGTGTAAGTCTTTCAAGGTGAAAATTAGTTTTAATTTATCTTTATATGGTTTCCAGTACTTAGGTACATTTCACTAAGCCCTTTCTGAATTTTGTTGACTTTGAATAACAAGG